>NC_091283.1:661471922-661784266 GCF_032444005.1 Ranitomeya imitator
CAAGTGCAGGCTAGGCATAAGGCAGGGGCACAAGTGCAGGCTAGGCATAAGGCAGGGGCACAAGTGCAGGCTAGGCATAAGGCAGGGCACAAGTGCGGGCTAGGCATAAGGCAGGGGCACAAGTGCGGGCTAGGCATAAGGCAGGGGCACAAGTGCGGGCTAGGCATAAGGCAGGGGCACAAGTGCAGGCTAGGCATAAGGCAGGGGCACAAGTGCAGGCTAGGCATAAGGCATGGGCACAAGTGCGGGCTAGGCATAAGGCATGGGCACAAGTGCGGGCTAGGCATAAGGCAGGGGCACAAGTGCGGGCTAGGCATAAGGCAGGGGCACAAGTGCGGGCTAGGCATAAGGCAGGGGCACAAGTGCGGGCTAGGCATAAGGCAGGGGCACAAGTGCGGGCTAGGCATAAGGCAGGGGCAAAAGTGCAGGCTAGGCTTTAGGCAGGGGCACAAGTGCAAACTAAGCATAAGGCAGAGGAACAAGTGCAGGCTAGGCATAAGGCAGGGGCACAAGTGCTGGCTAGGCATAAGGCAGGGGCACAAGTGCTGGCTAGGCATAAGGCAGGGGCACAAGAGCTGGCTAGGCATAAGGCAGGGGCACAAGTGCTGGCTAGGCATAAGGCAGGGGCACAAGTGCTGGCTAGGCATAAGGCAGGGGCACAAGTGCTGGCTAGGCATAAGGCAGGGGCACAAGTGCTGGCTAGGCATAAGGTAGGGGCACAAGTGCTGGCTAGGCATAAGGCAGGGGCACAAGTGCTGGCTAGGCATAAGGCAGGGGCACAAGTGCTGGCTAGGCATAAGGCAGGGGCACAAGTGCTGGCTAGGCATAAGGCAGGGGCACAAGTGCTGGCTAGGCATAAGGCAGGCGCACAAGTGCTGGCTAGGCATAAGGCAGGGGCACAAGTGCTGGCTAGGCATAAGGCAGGGGCACAAGTGCAGGCTAGGCATAAGGCAGGGGCACAAGTGCAGGCTAGGCATAAGGCAGGGGCACAAGTGCAGGCTAGGCATAAGGCAGGGGCACAAGTGCAGGCTAGGCATAAGGCAGGGGGCACAAGTGCAGGCTAGGCATAAGGCAGAG
This sequence comes from Ranitomeya imitator, assembly GCF_032444005.1. NCBI lineage: Eukaryota > Metazoa > Chordata > Amphibia > Anura > Dendrobatidae > Ranitomeya > Ranitomeya imitator. The sequence continues at coordinate 661,473,000 of NC_091283.1, forward strand.
GCACAAGTGCAGGCTAGGCATAAGGCAGGGGCACAAGTGCAGGCTAGGCATAAGGCAGGGGCACAAGTGATGGCTACACATAAGGCATACGGCTAACTCTTTGCACTCTTTGCATAAAGGGATAGGCACCCTTAGGGGTGAAGAGCTAGCTTTCACCCCTCTACTCTGTACTTTGTTGTACAGTGCGGAGCCACTCCATAACCCCCATGCTCCAAGCGACCAGGCATATCTTGTCTGTCCTCCGTAAATGGGTAATGCCTTCGTCCCCAATTACAGTCGTGCATGTGCATTCAGACGGGACAAGAGCGAAGAGCGTAAAGCCTGCCCTGTGTGCATAACCAACATGAAGCTAAAGACAAAAAAACAATAATGCAAGGGGCTCAAAAGTGCTGGCTAGGCATAAGGCAGGGGCACAAGTGCTGGCTAGGCATAAGGCAGGGGCACAAGTGCTGGCTAGGCATAAGGCAGGGGCACAAGTGCTGGCTAGGCATAAGGCAGGGGCACAAGTGCTGGCTAGGCATAAGGCAGGGGCACAAGTGCTGGCTAGGCATAAGGCAGGGGCACAAGTGCTGGCTAGGCATAAGGCAGGGGCACAAGTGCAGGCTAGGCATAAGGCAGGGGCACAAGTGCTGGCTAGGCATAAGGCAGGGACACAAGTGCTGGCTAGGCATAAGGCAGGGGCACAAGTGCTGGCTAGGCATAAGGCAGGGGCACAAGTGCTGGCTAGGCATAAGGCAGGGGCACAAGTGCTGGCTAGGCATAAGGCAGGGGCACAAGTGCTGGCTAGGCATAAGGCAGGGGCACAAGTGCTGGCTAGGCATAAGGCAGGGGCACAAGTGCTGGCTAGGCATAAGGCAGGGGCACAAGTGCGGGCTAGGCATAAGGCAGAGGCACAAGTGCTGGCTAGGCATAAGGAAGGGGCACAAGTGCTGGCTAGGCATAAGGCAGGGGCACAAGTGCGGGCTAGGCATAAGGCAGGGGCACAAGTGCAGGCTAGGCATAAGGCAGGGGCACAAGTGCAGGCTAGGCATAAGGCAGGGGCACAAGTGCAGGCTAGGCATAAGGCAGGGGCACAAGTGCAGGCTAGGCATAAGGCAGGGGCACAAGTGCAGGCTAGGCATAAGGCAGGGGCACAAGTGCTGGCTAGGCATAAGGCAGGGTCACAAGTGCTGGCTAGGCATAAGGCAGGGTCACAAGTGCTGGCTAGGCATAAGGCAGGGGCACAAGTGCTGGCTAGGCATAAGGCAGGGGCACAAGTGCTGGCTAGGCATAAGGCAGGGGCACAAGTGCTGGCTAGGCATAAGGCAGGGGCACGAATGCTGGCTAGGCATAAGGCAGGGGCACGAGTGCAGGCTAGGCATAAGGCAGGGGCACGAGTGCAGGCTAGGCATAAGGCATGGGCACGAGTGCAGGCTAGGCATAAGGCAGGGGCACGAGTGCAGGCTAGGCATAAGGCAGGGGCACGAGTGCAGGCTAGGCATAAGGCAGGGGCACGAGTGCAGGCTAGGCATAAGGCAGGGGCACGAGTGCAGGCTAGGCATAAGGCAGGGGCACGAGTGCAGGCTAGGCATAAGGCAGGGGCACGAGTGCAGGCTAGGCATAAGGCAGGGGCACAAGTGCTGGCTAGGCATAAGGCAGGGGCACAAGTGCTGGCTAGGCATAAGGCAGGGGCACAAGTGCTGGCTAGGCCTAAGGCAGGGGCACAAGTGCTGGCTAGGCCTAAGGCAGGGGCACAAGTGCAGGCTAGGCATAAGGCAGGGGCACAAGTGCTGGCTAGGCATAAGGCAGGGGCACAAGTGCTGGCTAGGCATAAGGCAGGGGCACAAGTGCTGGCTAGGCATAAGGCAGGGGCACAAGTGCTGGCTAGGCATAAGGCAGGGGCACAAGTGCTGGCTAGGCATAAGGCAGGGGCACAAGTGCTGGCTATGCATAAGGCAGGGGCACAAGTGCTGGCTAGGCATAAGGCAGGGGCACAAGTGCTGGCTAGGCATAAGGCAGGGACACAAGTGCGGGCTAGGCATAAGGCAGGGGCACAAGTGCTGGCTAGGCATAAGGCAGGGGCACAAGTGCTGGCTAGGCATAAGGCAGGGGCACAAGTGCTGGCTAGGCATAGGGAAGGCACAAGTGCAGTCTAGGCATAAGGCAGGGGCACAAGTGCAGACTAGGCATAAGGCAGGGGCACAAGTGCAGACTAGGCATAAGGCAGGGGGCACAATTGCAGGCTAGGCATAAGGCAGGGGCACAAGTGCAGGCTAGGCATAAGGCAGGGGAACCAGTGCAGGCTAGGCATAAGGCAGGGGCACAAGTGATGGCTAGGCATAAGGCAGGGTCACAAGTGCTGGCTAGGCATAAGGCAGGGGCACAAGTGCTGGCTAGGCATAAGGCAGGGGCACGAGTGCTGGCTAGGCATAAGGCAGGGGCACGAGTGCTGGCTAGGCATAAAGCAGGGGAACGAGTGCTGGCTAGGCATAAGGCAGGGGCACGAGTGCTGGCTAGGCATAAGGCAGGGGCACGAGTGCAGGCTAGGCATAAGGCAGGGGCACGAGTGCAGGCTAGGCATAAGGCATGGGCACGAGTGCAGGCTAGGCATAAGGCAGGGGCACGAGTGCAGGCTAGGCATAAGGCATGGGCACGAGTGCAGGCTAGGCATAAGGCAGGGGCACGAGTGCTGGCTAGGCATAAGGCAGGGGCACAAGTGCTGGCTAGGCATAAGGCAGGGGCACAAGTGCGGGCTAGGCATAAGGCAGGGGCACAAGTGCGGGCTAGGCATAAGGCAGGGGCACAAGTGAGGGCTAGGCATAAGGCAGGGCCACAAGTGCGGGCTAGGCATAAGGCTGGGGCACAAGTGCGGGCTAGGCATAAGGCAGGGGCACGAGTGCGGGCTAGGCATAAGGCAGGGGCACGAGTGCGGGCTAGGCATAAGGCAGGGGCACGAGTGCGGGCTAGGCATAAGGCAGGGGCACGAGTGCGGGCTAGGCATAAGGCAGGGGCACGAGTGCAGGCTAGGCATAAGGCAGGGGCACGAGTGCAGGCTAGGCATAAGGCAGGGGCACGAGTGCAGGCTAGGCATAAGGCAGGGGCACGAGTGCAGGCTAGGCATAAGGCAGGGGCACGAGTGCAGGCTAGGCATAAGGCAGGGGCACGAGTGCAGGCTAGGCATAAGGCAGGGGCACGAGTGCAGGCTAGGCATAAGGCAGGGTCACAAGTGCGGGCTAGTCTTTAGGCAGGGGCACAAGTGCAAACTAACCATAAAGCAGAGGCACGAGTGCAGGCTAGGCATAAGGCAGGGGCACGAGTGCAGGCTAGGCATAAGGCAGGGGCACGAGTGCAGGCTAGGCATAAGGCAGGGGCACGAGTGCAGGCTAGGCATAAGGCAGGGGCACGAGTGCAGGCTAGGCATAAGGCAGGGGCACGAGTGCAGGCTAGGCATAAGGCAGGGGCACGAGTGCAGGCTAGGCATAAGGCAGGGGCACGAGTGCAGGCTAGGCATAAGGCATGGGCACGAGTGCTGGCTAGGCATAAGGCAGGGGCACGAGTGCTGGCTAGGCATAAGGCAGGGGCACGAGTGCTGGCTAGGCATAAGGCAGGGGCACGAGTGCTGGCTAGGCATAAGGCAGGGGCACGAGTGCTGGCTAGGCATAAGGCAGGGGCACAAGTGCAGGCTAGGCATAAGGCAGGGGCACAAGTGCAGGCTAGGCATAAGGCAGGGGCACAAGTGCAGGCTAGGCATAAGGCAGGGGCACAAGTGCGGGCTAGGCATAAGGCAGGGGCACAAGTGCGGGCTAGGCATAAGGCAGGGGCACAAGTGCGGGCTAGGCATAAGGCAGGGGCACAAGTGCGGGCTAGGCATAAGGCAGGGGCACAAGTGCGGGCTAGGCATAAGGCAGGGGCACAAGTGCGGGCTAGGCTTTAGGCAGGGGCACAAGTGCAAACTAAGCATAAGGCAGAGGAACAAGTGCAGGCTAGGCATAAGGCAGGGGCACAAGTGCAGGCTAGGCATAAGGCAGGGGCACAAGTGCTGGCTAGGCATAAGGCAGGGGCACAAGTGCTGGCTAGGCATAAGGCAGGGGCACAAGTGCTGGCTAGGCATAAGGCAGGGGCACAAGTGCTGGCTAGGCATAAGGCAGGGGCACGAGTGCTGGCTAGGCATAAAGCAGGGGCACGAGTGCTGGCTAGGCATAAGGCAGGGGCACGAGTGCTGGCTAGGCATAAGGCAGGGGCACGAGTGCAGGCTAGGCATAAGGCAGGGGCACGAGTGCAGGCTAGGCATAAGGCATGGGCACGAGTGCAGGCTAGGCATAAGGCAGGGGCACGAGTGCAGGCTAGGCATAAGGCATGGGCACGAGTGCAGGCTAGGCATAAGGCAGGGGCACGAGTGCTGGCTAGGCATAAGGCAGGGGCACAAGTGCTGGCTAGGCATAAGGCAGGGGCACAAGTGCGGGCTAGGCATAAGGCAGGGGCACAAGTGCGGGCTAGGCATAAGGCAGGGGCACAAGTGAGGGCTAGGCATAAAGCAGGGGCACAAGTGCGGGCTAGGCATAAGGCTGGGGCACGAGTGCGGGCTAGGCATAAGGCAGGGGCACGAGTGCGGGCTAGGCATAAGGCAGGGGCACGAGTGCGGGCTAGGCATAAGGCAGGGGCACGAGTGCGGGCTAGGCATAAGGCAGGGGCACGAGTGCGGGCTAGGCATAAGGCAGGGGCACGAGTGCGGGCTAGGCATAAGGCAGGGGCACGAGTGCGGGCTAGGCATAAGGCAGGGGCACGAGTGCAGGCTAGGCATAAGGCAGGGGCACGAGTGCAGGCTAGGCATAAGGCAGGGGCACGAGTGCAGGCTAGGCATAAGGCAGGGGCACGAGTGCAGGCTAGGCATAAGGCAGGGGCACGAGTGCAGGCTAGGCATAAGGCAGGGGCAGGAGTGCAGGCTAGGCATAAGGCAGGGTCACAAGTGCGGGCTAGTCTTTAGGCAGGGGCACAAGTGCAAACTAACCATAAGGCAGAGGCACAAGTGCAGGCTAGGCATAAGGCAGGGGCACGAGTGCAGGCTAGGCATAAGGCAGGGGCACGAGTGCAGGCTAGGCATAAGGCAGGGGCACGAGTGCAGGCTAGGCATAAGGCAGGGGCACGAGTGCAGGCTAGGCATAAGGCAGGGGCACGAGTGCAGGCTAGGCATAAGGCAGGGACACGAGTGCAGGCTAGGCATAAGGCAGGGGCACGAGTGCAGGCTAGGCATAAGGCATGGGCACGAGTGCTGGCTAGGCATAAGGCAGGGGCACGAGTGCTGGCTAGGCATAAGGCAGGGGCACAAGTGCTGGCTAGGCATAAGGCAGGGGCACAAGTGCTGGCTAGGCATAAGGCAGGGGCACAAGTGCTGGCTAGGCATAAGGCAGGGGCACAAGTGCAGGCTAGGCATAAGGCAGGGGCACAAGTGCAGGCTAGGCATAAGGCAGGGGCACAAGTGCAGGCTAGGCATAAGGCAGGGGCACAAGTGCAGGCTAGGCATAAGGCAGGGGCACAAGTGCGGGCTAGGCATAAGGTAGGGGCACAAGTGCGGGCTAGGCATAAGGCAGAGGCACAAGTGCGGGCTAGGCATAAGGCAGGGGCACAAGTGCGGGCTAGGCATAAGGCAGGGGCACAAGTGCGGGCTAGGCTTTAGGCAGGGGCACAAGTGCAAACTAAGCATAAGGCAGAGGAACAAGTGCAGGCTAGGCATAAGGCAGGGGCACAAGTGCAGGCTAGGCATAAGGCAGGGGCACAAGTGCTGGCTAGGCATAAGGCAGGGGCACAAGTGCTGGCTAGGCATAAGGCAGGGGCACAAGTGCTGGCTAGGCATAAGGCAGGGGCACAAGTGCTGGCTAGGCATAAGGCAGGGGCACAAGTGCTGGCTAGGCATAAGGCAGGAACACAAGTGCTGGCTAGGCATAAGGCAGAGGCACAAGTGCTGGCTAGGCATAAGGCAGGGGCACAAGTGCTGGCTAGGCATAAGGCAGGGGCACAAGTGCTGGCTAGGCATAAGGCAGGGGCACAAGTGCTGGCTAGGCATAAGGCAGGGGCACAAGTGCTGGCTAGGCATAAGGCAGGGGCACAAGTGCTGGCTAGGCATAAGGCAGGGGCACAAGTGCTGGCTAGGCATAAGGCAGGGGCACAAGTGCAGGCTAGGCATAAGGCAGGGGCACAAGTGCAGGCTAGGCATAAGGCAGGGGCACGAGTGCAGGCTAGGCATAAGGCAGGGGCACGAGTGCAGGCTAGGCATAAGGCAGGGGCACAAGTGCGGGCTAGGCATAAGGCAGGGGCACAAGTGCGGGCTAGGCATAAGGCAGGGGCACACGTGCGGGCTAGGCATAAGGCAGGGGCACAAGTGCAGGCTAGGCATAAGGCAGGGGCACAAGTGATGGCTACACAAGGAATACGGCTAACTCTTTGCACTCTTTGCATAAAGGGATAGGCACCCTTAGGGGTGAAGAGCTAGCTTTCACCCCTCTACTCTGTACTTTGTTGTACAGTGCGGAGCCACTCCATAACCCCCATGCTCCAAGCGACCAGGCACATCTTGTCTGTCCTCCGTAAATGGGTAATGCCTTCGTCCCCAATTACAGTCGTGCATGTGCATTCAGACGGGACAAGAGCGAAGAGCGTAAAGCCTGCCCTGTGTGCATAACCAACATGAAGCTAAAGACAAAAAAAACAATAATGCAAGGGGCTCAAAAGTGCTGGCTAGGCATAAGGCAGGGGCACAAGTGCTGGCTAGGCATAAGGCAGGGGCACGAGTGCTGGCTAGGCATAAGGCAGGGGCACGAGTGCTGGCTAGGCATAAGGCAGGGGCACGAGTGCTGGCTAGGCATAAGGCAGGGGCACGAGTGCTGGCTAGGCATAAGGCAGGGGCACGAGTGCTGGCTAGGCATAAGGCAGGGGCACGAGTGCTGGCTAGGCATAAGGCAGGGGCACGAGTGCTGGCTAGGCATAAGGCAGGGGCACAAGTGCTGGCTAGGCATAAGGCAGGGGCACGAGTGCTGGCTAGGCATAAGGCAGGGGCACGAGTGCTGGCTAGGCATAAGGCAGGGGCACGAGTGCTGGCTAGGCATAAGGCAGGGGCACGAGTGCTGGCTAGGCATAAGGCAGGGGCACGAGTGCTGGCTAGGCATAAGGCAGGGGCACGAGTGCAGGCTAGGCATAAGGCAGGGGCACGAGTGCAGGCTAGGCATAAGGCAGGGGCACGAGTGCGGGCTAGGCATAAGGCAGGGGCACAAGTGCGGGCTAGTCTTTAGGCAGGGGCACAAGTGCAAACTAACCATAAGGCAGAGGCACAAGTGCAGGCTAGGCATAAGGCAGGGGCACAAGTGCAGGCTAGGCATAAGGCAGGGGCACGAGTGCAGGCTAGGCATAAGGCAGGGGCACGAGTGCAGGCTAGGCATAAGGCAGGGGCACGAGTGCAGGCTAGGCATAAGGCAGGGGCACGAGTGCAGGCTAGGCATAAGGCAGGGGCACGAGTGCAGGCTAGGCATAAGGCAGGGACACGAGTGCAGGCTAGGCATAAGGCAGGGGCACGAGTGCAGGCTAGGCATAAGGCATGGGCACGAGTGCTGGCTAGGCATAAGGCAGGGGCACAAGTGCTGGCTAGGCATAAGGCAGGGGCACAAGTGCTGGCTAGGCATAAGGCAGGGGCACAAGTGCTGGCTAGGCATAAGGCAGGGGCACAAGTGCTGGCTAGGCATAAGGCAGGGGCACAAGTGCAGGCTAGGCATAAGGCAGGGGCACGAGTGCGGGCTAGGCATAAGGCAGGGGCACAAGTGCGGGCTAGTCTTTAGGCAGGGGCACAAGTGCAAACTAACCATAAGGCAGAGGCACAAGTGCAGGCTAGGCATAAGGCAGGGGCACAAGTGCAGGCTAGGCATAAGGCAGGGGCACGAGTGCAGGCTAGGCATAAGGCAGGGGCACGAGTGCAGGCTAGGCATAAGGCAGGGGCACGAGTGCAGGCTAGGCATAAGGCAGGGGCACGAGTGCAGGCTAGGCATAAGGCAGGGGCACGAGTGCAGGCTAGGCATAAGGCAGGGGCACGAGTGCTGGCTAGGCATAAGGCAGGGGCACGAGTGCTGGCTAGGCATAAGGCAGGGGCACGAGTGCTGGCTAGGCATAAGGCAGGGGCACGAGTGCAGGCTAGGCATAAGGCAGGGGCACAAGTGCAGGCTAGGCATAAGGCAGGGGCACAAGTGCAGGCTAGGCATAAGGCAGGGGCACAAGTGCTGGCTAGGCATAAGGCAGGGGCACAAGTGCAGGCTAGGCATAAGGCAGGGGCACAAGTGCAGGCTAGGCATAAGGCAGGGGCACAAGTGCAGGCTAGGCATAAGGCAGGGGCACAAGTGCTGGCTAGGCATAAGGCAGGGGCACAAGTGCTGGCTAGGCATAAGGCAGGGGCACAAGTGCTGGCTAGGCATAAGGCAGGGCACAAGTGCTGGCTAGGCATAAGGCAGGGGCACAAGTGCTGGCTAGGCATAAGGCAGGGGCACAAGTGCTGGTAGGCATAAGGCAGGGGCACAAGTGCGGGCTAGGCATAAGGCAGGGGCACAAGTGCAGGCTAGGCATAAGGCAGGGGCACAAGTGCAGGCTAGGCATAAGGCAGGGGCACAAGTGCTGGCTAGGCATAAGGCAGGGGCACAAGTGCAGGCTAGGCATAAGGCAGGGGCACAAGTGCAGGCTAGGCATAAGGCAGGGGCACAAGTGCTGGCTAGGCATAAGGCAGGGGCACAAGTGCTGGCTAGGCATAAGGCAGGGGCACAAGTGCTGGCTAGGCATAAGGCAGGGGCACAAGTGCTGTCTAGGCATAAGGCAGGGGCACAAGTGCTGGCTAGGCATAAGGCAGGGGCACAAGTGCTGGCTAGGCATAAGGCAGGGGCACAAGTGCTGGTAGGCATAAGGCAGGGGCACAAGTGCGGGCTAGGCATAAGGCAGGGGCACAAGTGCGGGCTAGGCATAAGGCAGGGGCACAAGTGCAGGCTAGGCATAAGGCAGGGGCACAAGTGCTGGCTAGGCATAAGGCAGGGGGCACAAGTGCTGGCTAGGCATAAGGCAGGGGCACAAGTGCTGGCTAGGCATAAGGCAGGGGCACAAGTGCGGGCTAGGCATAAGGCAGGGGCACAAGTGTGGGCTAGGCATAAGGCAGGGGCACAAGTGCGGCTAGGCATAAGGCAGGGGCACAAGTGCGGGCTAGGCATAAGGCAGGGGCACAAGTGCGGGCTAGGCATAAGGCAGGGCACAATGCGGGCTAGGCATAAGGCAGGGGCACAAGTGCGGGCTAGGCATAAGGCAGGGGCACAAGTGCGGGCTAGGCATAAGGCAGGGGCACAAGTGCGGGCTAGGCATAAGGCAGGGGCACAAGTGCGGGCTAGGCATAAGGCAGGGGCACAAGTGCGGGCTAGGCATAAGGCAGGGGCACAAGTGCGGGCTAGGCATAAGGCAGGGGCACAAGTGCGGGCTAGGCATAAGGCAGGGCACAAGTGCGGGCTAGGCTTTAGGCAGGGGCACAAGTGCAAACTAAGCATAAGGCAGAGGAACAAGTGCAGGCTAGGCATAAGGCAGGGGCACAAGTGCTGGCTAGGCATAAGGCAGGGGCACAAGTGCTGGCTAGGCATAAGGCAGGGGCACAAGTGCTGGCTAGGCATAAGGCAGGGGCACAAGTGCTGGCTAGGCATAAGGCAGGGGCACAAGTGCTGGCTAGGCATAAGGCAGGGGCACAAGTGCTGGCTAGGCATAAGGCAGGGGCACAAGTGCTGGCTAGGCATAAGGCAGGGGCACAAATGCAGGCTAGGCATAAGGCAGGGGCACAAGTGCTGGCTAGGCATAAGGCAGGGGCACAAGTGCTGGCTAGGCATAAGGCAGGGGCTCAAGTGCTGTCTAGGCATAAGGCAGGGGCACAAGTGCTGGCTAGGCATAAGGCAGGGGCATAAGGCAGGGGCACAAGTGCAGGCTAGGCATAAGGCAGGGGCACAAGTGCAGGCTAGGCATAAGGCAGGGGCACAAGTGCTGGCTAGGCATAAGGCAGGGGCACAAGTGCTGGCTAGGCATAAGGCAGGGGCACAAATGCAGGCTAGGCATAAGGCAGGGGCACAAATGCAGGCTAGGCATAAGGCAGGGGCACAAGTGCAGGCTAGGCATAAGGCAGGGGCACAAGTGCTGGCTAGGCATAAGGCAGGGGCACGAGTGCAGGCTAGGCATAAGGCAGGGGCACGAGTGCAGGCTAGGCATAAGGCAGGGGCACGAGTGCAGGCTAGGCATAAGGCAGGGGCACGAGTGCAGGCTAGGCATAAGGCAGGGGCACGAGTGCAGGCTAGGCATAAGGCAGGGTCACAAGTGCGGGCTAGTCTTTAGGCAGGGGCACAAGTGCAAACTAACCATAAGGCAGAGGCACAAGTGCAGGCTAGGCATAAGGCAGGGGCACAAGTGCAGGCAAGGCATAAGGCAGGGGCACAAGTGCGGGCTAGACATAAGGCAGGGGCACAAGTGCGGGCTAGGCATAAGGCAGGGGCACAAGTGCGGGCTAGGCATAAGGCAGGGGCACAAGTGCGGGCTAGGCATAAGGCAGGGGCACAAGTGCGGGCTAGGCATAAGGCAGGGGCACAAGTGCGGGCTAGGCATAAGGCAGGGGCACAAGTGCGGGCTAGGCATAAGGCAGGGGCACAAGTGCGGGCTAGGCATAAGGCAGGGGCACAAGTGCGGGCTAGACATAAGGCAGGGGCACAAGTGCGGGCTAGGCTTTAGGCAGGGGCACAAGTGCAAACTAAGCATAAGGCAGAGGAACGAGTGCAGGCTAGGCATAAGGCAGGGGCACGAGTGCTGGCTAGGCATAAGGCAGGGGCACGAGTGCTGGCTAGGCATAAGGCAGGGGCGCGAGTGCTGGCTAGGCATAAGGCAGGGGCACAAGTGCAGGCTAGGCATAAGGCAGGGGCACAAGTGCTGGCTAGGCATAAGGCAAGGGCACGAGTGCTGGCTAGGCATAAGGCAGGGGCACGAGTGCAGGCTAGGCATAAGGCAGGGGCACGAGTGCAGGCTAGGCATAAGGCAGGGGCACGAGTGCAGGCTAGGCATAAGGCAGGGGCACGAGTGCAGGCTAGGCATAAGGCAGGGGCACGAGTGCAGGCTAGGCATAAGGCAGGGGCACGAGTGCAGGCTAGGCATAAGGCAGGGGCACGAGTGCAGGCTAGGCATAAGGCAGGGGCACGAGTGCAGGCTAGGCATAAGGCAGGGGCACGAGTGCAGGCTAGGCATAAGGCAGGGGCACGAGTGCAGGCTAGGCATAAGGCAGGGGCACGAGTGCAGGCTAGGCATAAGGCAGGGGCACAAGTGCAGGCTAGGCATAAGGCAGGGGCACAAGTGCAGGCTAGGCATAAGGCAGGGGAACAAGTGCAGGCTAGGCATAAGGCAGGGGCACAAGTGCAGGCTAGGCATAAGGCAGGGTCACAAGTGCTGGCTAGGCATAAGGCAGGGTCACAAGTGCTGGCTAGGCATAAGGCAGGGGCACAAGTGCTGGCTAGGCATAAGGCAGGGGCACAAGTGCTGCTAGGCATAAGGCAGGGGCACAAGTGCTGGCTAGGCATAAGGCAGGGGCACGAGTGCTGGCTAGGCATAAGGCAGGGGCACGAGTGCTGGCTAGGCATAAGGCAGGGGCACGAGTGCAGGCTAGGCATAAGGCAGGGGCACGAGTGCAGGCTAGGCATAAGGCATGGGCACGAGTGCAGGCTAGGCATAAGGCAGGGGCACGAGTGCAGGCTAGGCATAAGGCAGGGTCACAAGTGCGGGCTAGTCTTTAGGCAGGGGCACAAGTGCAAACTAAAGATAAGGCAGAGGCACAAGTGCAGGCTAGGCATAAGGCAGGGGCACAAGTGCAGGCAAGGCATAAGGCAGGGGCACAAGTGCGGGCTAGGCATAAGGCAGGGGCACAAGTGCGGGCTAGGCATAAGGCAGGGGCACAAGTGCGGGCTAGGCATAAGGTAGGGGCACAAGTGCGGGCTAGGCATAAGGCAGGGGCACAAGTGCGGGCTAGGCATAAGGCAGGGGCACAAGAGCGGGCTAGGCATAAGGCAGGGGCTTAAGTGCAGGCTAGGCATAAGGCAGGGGCACAAGTGCGGGCTAGGCATAAGGCAGGGGCACAAGTGATGGCTACACATAAGGCATACGGCTAACTCTTTGCACTCTTTGCATAAAGGGATAGGCACCCTTAGGGGTGAAGAGCTAGCTTTCACCCCTCTACTCTGTACTTTGTTGTACAGTGCGGAGCCACTCCATAACCCCCATGCTCCAAGCGACCAGGCACATCTTGTCTGTCCTCCGTAAATGGGTAATGCCTTCGTCCCCAATTACAGTCGTGCATGTGCATTCAGACGGGACAAGAGCGAAGAGCGTAAAGCCTGCCCTGTGTGCATAACCAACATGAAGCTAAAGACAAAAAACAATAATGCAAGGGGCTCAAAAGTGCTGGCTAGGCATAAGGCAGGGGCACAAGTGCTGGCTAGGCATAAGGCAGGGGCAAAAGTGTTGGCTAGGCATAAGGCAGGGGCACAAATGCTGGCTAGGCATAAGGCAGGGGCACAAGTGCAGGCTAGGCATAAGGCAGGGGCACAAGTGCAGGCTAGGCATAAGGCAGGGGCAAAAGTGCAGGCTAGGCATAAGACAGGGGCACAAGTGCTGGCTAGGCATAAGGCAGGGGCACAAGTGCTGGCTAGGCATAAGGCAGGGGCACAAGTGCTGGCTAGGCATAAGGCAGGGGCACAAGTGCTGGCTAGGCATAAGGCAGGGGCACAAGTGCTGGCTAGGCATAAGGCAGGAGCACAAGTGCTGGCTAGGCATAAGGCAGGGGCACAAGTGCTGGCTAGGCATAAGGCAGGGGCACAAGTGCTGGCTAGGCATAAGGCAGGGGCACAAGTGCTGGCTAGGCATAAGGCAGGGGCACAAGTGCGGGCTAGGCATAAGGCAGGGGCACAAGTGTTGGCTAGGCATAAGGCAGGGGCACAAGTGCTGGCTAGGCATAAGGCAGGGCACAAGTGCTGGCTAGGCATAAGGCAGGGGCACAAGTGCGGGCTAGGCATAAGGCAGGGGCACAAGTGCAGACTAGGCATAAGACAGGGGCACAAGTGCAGACTAGGCATAAGGCAGGGGCACAAGTGCAGACTAGGCATAAGGCAGGGGGCACAAGTGCAGGCTAGGCATAAGGCAGGGGCACAAGTGCAGGCTAGGCATAAGGCATGGGCACAAGTGCGGGCTAGGCATAAGGCAGGGGCACAAGTGCGGGCTAGGCATAAGGCAGGGGCACAAGTGCGGGCTAGGCATAAGGCAGGGGCACAAGTGCTGGCTAGGCATAAGGCAGGGGCACAAGTGCTGGCTAGGCATAAGGCAGGGGCACAAGTGCTGGCTAGGCATAAGGCAGGGGCACAAGTGCTGGCTAGGCATAAGGCAGGGGCACAAGTGCTGGCCAGGCATAAGGCAGGGGCACAAGTGCTGGCTAGGCATAAGGCAGGGGCACAAGTGCTGGCTAGGCATAAGGCAGGGGCACAAGTGCTGGCTAGGCATAAGGCAGGGGCACAAGTGCTGGCTAGGCATAAGGCAGGGGCACAAGTGCTGGCTAGGCATAAGGCAGGGGCACAAGTGCTGGCTAGGCATAAGGCAGGGGCACAAGTGCTGGCTAGGCATAAGGCAGGGGCACAAGTGCTGGCTAGGCATAAGGCAGGGGCACAAGTGCTGGCTAGGCATAAGGCAGGGGCACAAGTGCTGGCTAGGCATAAGGCAGGGGCACAAGTGCTGGCTAGGCATAAGGCAGGGGCACAAGTGCTGGCTAGGCATAAGGCAGGGGCACAAGTGCTGGCTAGGCATAAGGCAGGGGCACAAGTGCTGGCTAGGCATAAGGCAGGGGCACAAGTGCTGGCTAGGCATAAGGCAGGGGCACAAGTGCTGGCTAGGCATAAGGCAGGGGCACAAGTGCTGGTAGGCATAAGGCAGGGGCACAAGTGCGGGCTAGGCATAAGGCAGGGGCACAAGTGCGGGCTAGGCATAAGGCAGGGGCACAAGTGCGGGCTAGGCATAAGGCAGGGGCACAAGTGCTGGCTAGGCATAAGGCAGGGGCACAAGTGCTGGCTAGGCATAAGGCAGGGGGACAAGTGCGGGCTAGGCATAAGGCAGGGGCACAAGTGCGGGCTAGGCATAAGGCAGGGGCACAAGTGCAGACTAGGCATAAGGCAGGGGGCACAAGTGCAGGCTAGGCATAAGGCAGGGGCACAAGTGCAGGCTAGGCATAAGGCAGGGGAACAAGTGCAGGCTAGGCATAAGGCAGGGGCACAAGTGCAGGCTAGGCATAAGGCAGGGTCACAAGTGCTGGCTAGGCATAAGGCAGGGTCACAAGTGCTGGCTAGGCATAAGGCAGGGGCACAAGTGCTGGCTAGGCATAAGGCAGGGGCACAAGTGCTGGCTAGGCATAAGGCAGGGGCACAAGTGCTGGCTAGGCATAAGGCAGGGGCACAAGTGCTGCTAGGCATAAGGCAGGGGCACAAGTGCTGGCTAGGCATAAGGCAGGGGCACGAGTGCTGGCTAGGCATAAGGCAGGGGCACGAGTGCTGGCTAGGCATAAGGCAGGGGCACGAGTGCAGGCTAGGCATAAGGCAGGGGCACGAGTGCAGGCTAGGCATAAGGCATGGGCACGAGTGCAGGCTAGGCATAAGGCAGGGGCACGAGTGCAGGCTAGGCATAAGGCAGGGGCACAAGTGCAGGCTAGGCATAAGGCAGGGGCACAAGTGCAGGCTAGGCATAAGGCAGGGGCACGAGTGCCGGCTAGGCATAAGGCAGGGGCACGAGTGCCGGCTAGGCATAGGGCAGGGGCACGAGTGCGGGCTAGGCATAAGGCAGGGGCACAAGTGAGGGCTAGGCATAAGGCAGGGGCACAAGTGAGGGCTAGGCATAAGGCAGGGGCACAAGTGCTGGCTAGGCATAAGGCAGGGGCACGAGTGCGGGCTAGGCATAAGGCAGGGGCACGAGTGTGGGCTAGGCATAAGGCAGGGGCAAGAGTGCGGGCTAGGCATAAGGCAGGGGCACGAGTGCAGGCGTGGCATAAGGCAGGGGCACGAGTGCAGGCTAGGCATAAGGCAGGGTCACAAGTGCGGGCTAGTCTTTAGGCAGGGGCACAAGTGCAAACTAACCATAAGGCAGAGGCACAAGTGCAGGCTAGGCATAAGGCAGGGGCACAAGTGCAGGCTAGGCATAAGGCAGGGGCACAAGTGCAGGCTAGGCATAAGGCAGGGGCACAAGTGCGGGCTAGGCATAAGGCAGGGGCACAAGTGCGGGCTAGGCATAAGGCAGGGGCACAAGTGCGGGCTAGGCATAAGGCAGGGGCACAAGTGCGGGCTAGGCATAAGGCAGGGGCACAAGTGCGGGCTAGGCATAAGGCAGGGGCACAAGTGCGGGCTAGGCATAAGGCAGGGGCACAAGTGCGGGCTAGGCATAAGGCAGGGGTACAAGTGCGGGCTAGGCATAAGGCAGGGGCACAAGTGCGGGCTAGGCTTTAGGCAGGGGCACAAGTGCAAACTAAGCATAAGGCAGAGGAACAAGTGCAGGCTAGGCATAAGGCAGGGGCACAAGTGCTGGCTAGGCATAAGGCAGGGGCACGAGTGCTGGCTAGGCATAAGGCAGGGGCACGAGTGCTGGCTAGGCATAAGGCAGGGGCACGAGTGCAGGCTAGGCATAAGGCAGGGGCACGAGTGCAGGCTAGGCATAAGGCAGGGGCACGAGTGCAGGCTAGGCATAAGGCAGGGGCACAAGTGCCGGCTAGGCATAAGGCAGGGGCACAAGTGCGGGCTAGGCATAAGGCAGGGGCACAAGTGCTGGCTAGGCATAAGGCAGGGGCACAAGTGCTGCTAGGCATAAGGCAGGGGCACAAGTGCTGGCTAGGCATAAGGCAGGGGCACGAGTGCTGGATAGGCATAAGGCAGGGGCACGAGTGCTGGCTAGGCATAAGGCAGGGGCACGAGTGCAGGCTAGGCATAAGGCAGGGGCACGAGTGCAGGCTAGGCATAAGGCATGGGCACGAGTGCAGGCTAGGCATAAGGCAGGGGCACGAGTGCAGGCTAGGCATAAGGCAGGGGCACGAGTGCAGGCTAGGCATAAGGCAGGGGCACGTGTGCTGGCTAGGCATAAGGAAGGGGCACAAGTGCGGGCTAGGCATAAGGCAGGGGCACAAGTGAGGGCTAGGCATAAGGCAGGGGCACAAGTGAGGGCTAGGCATAAGGCAGGGGCACAAGTGAGGGCTAGGCATAAGGCAGGGGCACAAGTGCGGGCTAGGCATAAGGCAGGGGCACAAGTGCGGGCTAGGCATAAGGCAGGGGCACAAGTGCGGGCTAGGCATAAGGCAGGGGCACAAGTGCGGGCTAGGCATAAGGCAGGGGCACAAGTGCGGGCTAGGCATAAGGCAGGGGCACAAGTGCGGGCTAGGCATAAGGCAGGGGCACAAGTGCGGGCTAGGCATAAGGCAGGGGCACAAGGGCGGGCTAGGCATAAGGCAGGGGCACAAGTGCGGGCTAGGCATAAGGCAGGGGCACGAGTGCGGGCTAGGCATAAGGCAGGGGAACGAGTGCAGGCTTGGCATAAGGCAGGGGCACGAGTGCAGGCTAGGCATAAGGCAGGGGCACGAGTGCAGGCGTGGCATAAGGCAGGGGCACGAGTGCAGGCTAGGCATAAGGCAGGGTCACAAGTGCGGGCTAGTCTTTAGGCAGGGGCACAAGTGCAAACTAACCATAAGGCAGAGGCACAAGTGCAGGCTAGGCATAAGGCAGGGGCACAAGTGCAGGCTAGGCATAAGGCAGGGGCACAAGTGCGGGCTAGGCATAAGGCAGGGGCACAAGTGCGGGCTAGGCTTTAGGCAGGGGCACAAGTGCAAACTAAGCATAAGGCAGAGGAACAAGTGCAGGCTAGGCATAAGGCAGGGGCACAAGTGCTGGCTAGGCATAAGGCAGGGGCACGAGTGCTGGCTAGGCATAAGGCAGGGGCACGAGTGCTGGCTAGGCATAAGGCAGGGGCACGAGTGCAGGCTAGGCATAAGGCAGGGGCACGAGTGCAGGCTAGGCATAAGGCAGGGGCACGAGTGCAGGCTAGGCATAAGGCAGGGGCACAAGTGCAGGCTAGGCATAAGGCAGGGGCACAAGTGCGGGCTAGGCATAAGGCAGGGGCACAAGTGCTGGCTAGGCATAAGGCAGGGGCACAAGTGCTGCTAGGCATAAGGCAGGGGCACAAGTGCTGGCTAGGCATAAGGCAGGGGCACGAGTGCTGGCTAGGCATAAGGCAGGGGCACGAGTGCTGGCTAGGCATAAGGCAGGGGCACGAGTGCAGGCTAGGCATAAGGCAGGGGCACGAGTGCAGGCTAGGCATAAGGCATGGGCACGAGTGCAGGCTAGGCATAAGGCAGGGGCACGAGTGCAGGCTAGGCATAAGGCAGGGGCACGAGTGCAGGCTAGGCATAAGGCAGGGGCACGAGTGCTGGCTAGGCATAAGGCAGGGGCACAAGTGCGGGCTAGGCATAAGGCAGGGGCACAAGTGAGGGCTAGGCATAAGGCAGGGGCACAAGTGAGGGCTAGGCATAAGGCAGGGGCACAAGTGAGGGCTAGGCATAAGGCAGGGGCACAAGTGCGGGCTAGGCATAAGGCAGGGGCACAAGTGCGGGCTAGGCATAAGGCAGGGGCACAAGTGCGGGCTAGGCATAAGGCAGGGGCACAAGTGCGGGCTAGGCATAAGGCAGGGGCACAAGTGCGGGCTAGGCATAAGGCAGGGGCACAAGTGCGGGCTAGGCATAAGGCAGGGGCACAAGTGCGGGCTAGGCATAAGGCAGGGGCACAAGTGCGGGCTAGGCATAAGGCAGGGGCACAAGTGCGGGCTAGGCTTTAGGCAGGGGCACAAGTGCAAACTAAGCATAAGGCAGAGGAACAAGTGCAGGCTAGGCATAAGGCAGGGGCACAAGTGCTGGCTAGGCATAAGGCAGGGGCACGAGTGCTGGCTAGGCATAAGGCAGGGGCACGAGTGCTGGCTAGGCATAAGGCAGGGGCACGAGTGCTGGCTAGGCATAAGGCAGGGGCACGAGTGCTGGCTAGGCATAAGGCAGGGGCACGAGTGCTGGCTAGGCATAAGGCAGGGGCACGAGTGCAGGCTAGGCATAAGGCAGGGGCACGAGTGCAGGCTAGGCATAAGGCAGGGGCACGAGTGCAGGCTAGGCATAAGGCAGGGGCACGAGTGCAGGCTAGGCATAAGGCAGGGGCACGAGTGCAGGCTAGGCATAAGGCAGGGGCACGAGTGCAGGCTAGGCATAAGGCAGGGGCACGAGTGCAGGCTAGGCATAAGGCAGGGGCACGAGTGCAGGCTAGGCATAAGGCAGGGGCACGAGTGCAGGCTAGGCATAAGGCAGGGGCACGAGTGCAGGCTAGGCATAAGGCAGGGGCACGAGTGCAGGCTAGGCATAAGGCAGGGGCACGAGTGCAGGCTAGGCATAAGGCAAGGGCACGAGTGCAGGCTAGGCATAAGGCAGGGGCACGAGTGCAGGCTAGGCATAAGGCAGGGGCACGAGTGCAGGCTAGGCATAAGGCAGGGGCACGAGTGCAGGCTAGGCATAAGGCAGGGGCACGAGTGCAGGCTAGGCATAAGGCAGGGGCACGAGTGCAGGCTAGGCATGAGGCAGGGGCACGAGTGCAGGCTAGGCATAAGGCATGGGCACGAGTGCAGGCTAGGCATAAAGCAAGGGCACGAGTGCAAGCTAGGCATAAGGCAGGGGCACGAGTGCAGGCTAGGCATAAGGCAGGGGCACGAGTGCAGGCTAGGCATAAGGCAGGGGCACAAGTGCGGGCTAGTCTTTAGGCAGGGGCACAAGTGCAAACTAACCATAAGGCAGAGGCACAAGTGCAGGCTAGGCATAAGGCAGGGGCACAAGTGCAGGCTAGGCATAAGGCAGGGGCACAAGTGCAGGCTAGGCATAAGGCAGGGGCACGAGTGCAGGCTAGGCATAAGGCAGGGGCACGAGTGCAGGCTAGGCATAAGGCAGGGGCACGAGTGCAGGCTAGGCATAAGGCAGGGGCACGAGTGCAGGCTAGGCATATGGCAGGGGCACGAGTGCAGGCTAGGCATAAGGCAGGGGCACGAGTGCAGGCTAGGCATAAGGCAGGGGCACGAGTGCAGGCTAGGCATGAGGCAGGGGCACGAGTGCAGGCTAGGCATAAGGCATGGGCACGAGTGCAGGCTAGGCATAAAGCAGGGGCACGAGTGCAAGCTAGGCATAAGGCAGGGGCACGAGTGCAGGCTAGGCATAAGGCAGGGGCACGAGTGCAGGCTAGGCATAAGGCAGGGGCACAAGTGCGGGCTAGTCTTTAGGCAGGGGCACAAGTGCAAACTAACCATAAGGCAGAGGCACAAGTGCAGGCTAGGCATAAGGCAGGGGCACAAGTGCAGGCTAGGCATAAGGCAGGGGCACAAGTGCAGGCTAGGCATAAGGCAGGGGCACAAGTGCAGGCTAGGCATAAGGCAGGGGCACAAGTGCAGACTAGGCATAAGGCAGGGGCACAAGTGCAGGCTAGGCATAAGGCAGGGGCACAAGTGCAGACTAGGCATAAGGCAGGGGCACAAGTGCAGGCTAGGCATAAGGCAGGGGCACAAGTGCTGGCTAGGCATAAGGCAGGGGCACAAGTGCTGGCTAGGCATAAGGCAGGGGCACAACTGCGGGCTAGGCATTAGGCAGGGGCACAAGTGTGGGCTAGGCATAAGGCAGGGGCACAAGTGCGGGCTAGGCATAAGGCTGGGGCACAAGTGCGGGCTAGCATAAGGCAGGGGCACAAGTGCGGGCTAGGAATAAGGCAGGGGCACA
The DNA here is from genome assembly GCF_032444005.1 of Ranitomeya imitator. Lineage (NCBI taxonomy): Eukaryota > Metazoa > Chordata > Amphibia > Anura > Dendrobatidae > Ranitomeya > Ranitomeya imitator. Next base: position 661,492,864 of record NC_091283.1, read on the forward strand.
AGTGCGGGCTAGGCATAAGGCATGGGCACGAGTGCAGGCTAGGCATAAGGCAGGGGCACGAGTGCAGGCTAGGCATAAGGCAGGGGCACGAGTGCAGGCTAGGCATAAGGCAGGGACACAAGTGCGGGCTAGTCTTTAGGCAGGGGCACAAGTGCAAACTAACCATAAGGCAGAGGCACAAGTGCAGGCTAGGCATAAGGCAGGGGCACAAGTGCAGGTTAGGCATAAGGCAGGGGCACAAGTGCAGGCTAGGCATACGGCAGGGGCACAAGTGCGGGCTAGGCATAAGGCAGGGGCACAAGTGCGGGCTAGGCATAAGGCAGGGGCACAAGTGCTGGCTAGGCATAAGGCAGGGGCACAAGTGCTGGCTAGGCATAAGGCAGGGGCACAAGTGCTGGCTAGGCATAAGGCAGGGGCACAAGTGCAGGCTAGGCATAAGGCAGGGGCACAAGTGCAGGCTAGGCATAAGGCAGGGGCACAAGTGCTGGCTAGGCATAAGGCAGGGGCACAAGTGCTGGCTAGGCATAAGGCAGGGGCACAAGTGCTGGCTAGGCATAAGGCAGTGGCACAAGTGCAGGCTAGGCATAAGGCAGGGGCACAAGTGCAGGCTAGGCATAAGGCAGGGGCACAAGTGCTGGCTAGGCATAAGGCAGGGGCACAAGTGCTGGCTAGGCATAAGGCAGGGGCACAAGTGCTGGCTAGGCATAAGGCAGGGGCACAAGTGCTGGCTAGGCATAAGGCAGGGGCACAAGTGCTGGCTAGGCATAAGGCAGGGGCACAAGTGCTGGCTAGGCATAAGGCAGGGGCACAAGTGCTGGCTAGGCATAAGGCAGGGGCACAAGTGCTGGCTAGGCATAAGGCAGGGGCACAAGTGCTGGCTAGGCATAAGGCAGGGGCACAAGTGCTGGCTAGGCATAAGGCAGGGGCACAAGTGCGGGCTAGGCATAAGGCAGGGGCACAAGTGCTGGGTAGGCATAAGGCAGGGGCACAAGTGCTGGCTAGGCATAAGGCAGGGCACAAGTGCTGGCTAGGCATAAGGCAGGGGCACAAGTGCGGGCTAGGCATAAGGCAGGGGCACAAGTGCTGGCTAGGCATAAGGCAGGGGCACAAGTGCTGGCTAGGCATAAGGCAGGGGCACAAGTGCTGGCTAGGCATAAGGCAGGGGCACAAGTGCTGGCTAGGCATAAGGCAGGGGCACAAGTGCTGGCTAGGCATAAGGCAGGGGCACAAGTGCAGGCTAGGCATAAGGCAGGGGCACAAGTGCAGGTTAGGCATAAGGCAGGGGCACAAGTGCAGGCTAGGCATAAGGCAGGGGCACAAGTGCGGGCTAGGCATAAGGCAGGGGCACAAGTGCGGGCTAGGCATAAGGCAGGGGCACAAGTACGGGCTAGGCATAAGGCAGGGGCACAAGTGCGGGCTAGGCTTTAGGCAGGGGCACAAGTGCGGGCTAGGCATAAGGCAGGGGCACAAGTGCTGGCTAGGCATAAGGCAGGGGCACAAGTGCTGGCTAGGCATAAGGCAGGAGCACAAGTGCTGGCTAGGCATAAGGCAGGGGCACAAGTGCTGGCTAGGCATAAGGCAGGGGCACAAGTGCTGGCTAGGCATAAGGCAGGGGCACAAGTGCTGGCTAGGCATAAGGCAGGGGAACAAGTGCTGGCTAGGCATAAGGCAGGGGCACAAGTGCTGGCTAGGCATAAGGCAGGGGAACAAGTGCTGGCTAGGCATAAGGCAGGGGCACAAGTGCTGGCTAGGCATAAGGCAGGGGCACAAGTGCAGGCTAGGCATAAGGCAGGGGCACAAGTGCAGGCTAGGCATAAGGCAGGGGCACAAGTGCAGGCTAGGCATAAGGCAGGGGCACAAGTGCAGGCTAGGCATAAGGCAGGGGCACAAGTGCGGGCTAGGCATAAGGTAGGGGCACAAGTGCGGGCTAGGCATAAGGCAGGGGCACAAGTGCGGGCTAGGCATAAGGCAGGGGCACAAGTGCGGGCTAGGCATAAGGCAGGGGCACAAGTGCGGGCTAGGCTTTAGGCAGGGGCACAAGTGCGGGCTAGGCTTTAGGCAGGGGCACAAGTGCAAACTAAGCATAAGGCAGGGGCACAAGTGCAAACTAAGCATAAGGCAGAGGAACAAGTGCAGGCTAGGCATAAGGCAGGGGCACAAGTGCTGGCTAGGCATAAGGCAGGGGCACAAGTGCTGGCTAGGCATAAGGCAGGTGCACAAGTGGTGGCTAGGCATAAGGCAAGGGCACAAGTGCTGGCTAGGCATAAGGCAGGGGCACAAGTGCTGGCTAGGCATAAGGCAGGGGCACAAGTGCTGGCTAGGCATAAGGCAGGGGCACAAGTGCTGGCTAGGCATAAGGCAGGGGCACAAGTGCTGGCTAGGCATAAGGCAGGGGCACAAGTGCTGGCTAGGCATAAGGCAGGGGCACAAGTGCTGGCTAGGCATAAGGCAGGGGCACAAGTGCTGGCTAGGCATAAGGCAGGGGCACAAGTGCAGGCTAGGCATAAGGCAGGGGCACAAGTGCAGGCTAGGCATAAGGCAGGGGCACAAGTGCAGGCTAGGCATAAGGCAGGGGCACAAGTGCAGGCTAGGCATAAGGCAGGGGCACAAGTGCAGGCTAGGCATAAGGCAGGGGCACACGTGCAGGCTAGGCATAAGGCAGGGGCACAAGTGATGACTACACATAAGGAATACGGCTAACTCTTTGCACTCTTTGCATAAAGGGATAGGCACCCTTAGGGGTGAAGAGCTAGCTTTCACCCCTCTACTCTGTACTTTGTTGTACAGTGCGGAGCCACTCCATAACCCCCATGCTCCAAGCGACCAGGCACATCTTGTCTGTCCTCCGTAAATGGGTAATGCCTTCGTCCCCAATTACAGTCGTGCATGTGCATTCAGACGGGACAAGAGCGAAGAGCGTAAAGCCTGCCCTGTGTGCATAACCAACATGAAGCTAAAGACAAAAAAAACAATAATGCAAGGGGCTCAAAAGTGCTGGCTAGGCATAAGGCAGAAGCACAAGTGCTGGCTAGGCATAAGGCAGGGGCACGAGTGCTGGCTAGGCATAAGGCAGGGGCACGAGTGCTGGCTAGGCATAAGGCAGGGGCACGAGTGCTGGCTAGGCATAAGGCAGGGGCACGAGTGCTGGCTAGGCATAAGGCAGGGGCACGAGTGCTGGCTAGCCATAAGGCAGGGGCACGAGTGCTGGCTAGGCATAAGGCAGGGGCACGAGTGCTGGCTAGGCATAAGGCAGGGGCACGAGTGCTGGCTAGGCATAAGGCAGGGGCACGAGTGCTGGCTAGGCATAAGGCAGGGGCACGAGTGCTGGCTAGGCATAAGGCAGGGGAACGAGTGCTGGCTAGGCATAAGGCAGGGGCACGAGTGCTGGCTAGGCATAAGGCAGGGGCACGAGTGCTGGCTAGGCATAAGGCAGGGGCACGAGTGCTGGCTAGGCATAAGGCAGGGGCACGAGTGCAGGCTAGGCATAAGGCAGGGGCACGAGTGCAGGCTAGGCATAAGGCAGGGGCACGAGTGCAGGCTAGGCATAAGGCAGGGGCACAAGCGCTGGCTAGGCATAAGGCAGGGGCACAAGCGCTGGCTAGGCATAAGGCAGGGGCACAAGCGCTGGCTAGGCATAAGGCAGGGGCACAAGCGCTGGCTAGGCATAAGGCAGGGGCACAAGCGCTGGCTAGGCATAAGGCAGGGGCACAAGCGCTGGCTAGGCATAAGGCAGGGGCACAAGCGCTGGCTAGGCATAAGGCAGGGGCACAAGCGCGGGCTAGGCATAAGGCAGGGGCACAAGTGCGGGCTAGGCATAAGGCAGGGGCACAAGTGCGGGCTAGGCATAAGGCAGGGGCACAAGTGCGGGCTAGGCATAAGGCAGGGGCACAAGTGCTGGCTAGGCATAAGACAGGGGCACAAGTGCGGGCTAGGCATAAGGCAGGGGCACAAGTGCGGGCTAGGCATAAGGCAGGGGCACAAGTGCTGGCTAGGCATAAGGCAGGGGCACAAGTGCTGGCTAGGCATAAGGCAGGGGCACGAGTGCAGGCTAGGCATAAGGCAGGGGCACGAGTGCAGGCTAGGCATAAGGCAGGGGCACGAGTGCAGGCTAGGCATAAGGCAGGGGCAAGAGTGCAGGCTAGGCATAAGGCAGGGGCACGAGTGCAGGCTAGGCATAAGGCAGGGGCACAAGTGCTGGCTAGGCATAAGGCAGGCATAAGGCATAAGGCAGGGGCACAAGTGCTGGCTAGGCATAAGGCAGGGGCACAAGTGCTGGCTAGGCATAAGGCAGGGGCACAAGTGCTGGCTAGGCATAAGGCAGGGGCACAAGTGCAGGCTAGGCATAAGGCAGGGGCACAAGTGCGGGCTAGGGATAAGGCAGGGGCACAAGTGCGGGCTAGGCATAAGGCAGGGCCACAAGTGCGGGCTAGGCATAAGGCAGGGCCACAAGTGCGGGCTAGGCATAAGGCAGGGGCACAAGTGCTGGCTAGGCATAAGGCAGGGGCACAAGTGCTGGCTAGGCATAAGGCAGGGGCACAAGTGCTGGCTAGGCATAAGGCAGGGGCACAAGTGCGGGCTAGGCATAAGGCAGGGGCACAGGTGCTGGCTAGGCATAAGGCAGGGGCACAAGTGCTGGCTAGGCATAAGGCAGGGGCACAAGTGCTGGCTAGGCATAAGACAGGGGCACAAGTGCTGGCTAGGCATAAGGCAGGGGCACAAGTGCTGGCTAGGCATAAGGCAGGGGCACAAGTGCTGGCTAGGCATAAGGCAGGGGCACAAGTGCGGGCTAGGCATAAGGCAGGGGCACAAGCGCAAACTAAGCATAAGGCAGAGGCACAAGTGCAAGCTAGGCATAAGGCAGGGGCACCTATGCAGGCTAGGCTTAAGGCAGGGTCACAAGTGATGGCTACACATAAGGAATACGGCTAACTCTTTGCACTCTTTGCATAAAGGGATAGGCACCCTTAGGGGTGAAGAGCTAGCTTTCACCCCTCTACTCTGTACTTTGTTGTACAGTGCGAAGCCACTCCATAACCCCCATGCTTTAAGCGACCAGGCACATCTTGTCTGTCTTCCGTAAATGGGTAATGCCTTTGTCCCCAATTACAGTCGTGCATGTGCATTCAGACGGGACAAGAGCGAAGAGCGTAAAGCCTGCCCTGTGTGCATAACCAACATGAAGCTAAAGACAAAAAAACAATAATGCAAGGGACTCAAAAGTGCTGGCTAGGCATAAGGCAGGGGCACAAGTGCGGGCTAGGCATAAGACAGGGGCACAAGTGCGGGCTAGGCATAAGGCAGGGGCACAAGTGCGGGCTAGGCATTAGGCAGGGGCACAAGTGCGGGCTAGGCATAAGGCAGGGGCACAAGTGCGGGCTAGGCATAAGGCAGGGGCACAAGTGCAGGCTAGGCATAAGGCAGGGGCACAAGTGCAGGCTAGGCATAAGGCAGGGGCACAAGTGCAGGCTAGGCATAAGGCAGGGGCACAAGTGCAGGCTAGGCATAAGGCAGGGGCACAAGTGCAGGCTAGGCATAAGGCAGGGGCACAAGTGCAGGCTAGGCATAAGGCAGGGGCACAAGTGCAGGCTAGGCATAAGGCAGGAGCACATGTGCTGGCTAGGCTTAAGGCTGAGGCTTAAGTGCTGGCTAGGTAGTAGACAGAGGCACAAGTTAAAACCAGGCATAAGGAAGGGGCACAAGTGATGGCTAACTTTGTGTAAATGGTGAGGCACCCATAGGAATGAAGAGCTAGTTTTCAACCCTCTGCTCTGTACTTGAACATTTAGGACATGATACTTTGTAGAAAAGTGAGGAGCCACTACACAACTCCATGCTCCAAATGAGCATGCACTTCTGTCCTCTTACCTGACTTACCTGTTAACACAGCATTTCCCATACAGATTAAAATATAAGCAATAGAAAACAGACAAGCTGTTCATGGCTAAAATGTTTTATTCAGGCGATAGTCTTAGTTACTCACCGGTTAACGGTGTTTTTCGGAGTCCATGACAGCACTACGGAGAGAGGGGATCCGCCCTTCAGGAACAGGAAACCTACAGATACATAAGGGCGGCACCTCTCCCACGCATCAGTTGGTTTACAGAGCACAAGAGGACCACCAAGGTTAATAGCATTCATAATAAACAATAATACAATAACTAACTATTCACTACCCGTGAATTATATATATAAATAAAGGAAGAGGTGAACACCCAGAACTTAAGAAGACGGGAGGGTATGTACAGGTGCTGTCATGGACTCCGAAAAACACCGTTAACCGGTGAGTAACTAAGACTTTATTCGGTCGTCCATGACAGCACTACGGAGAGAATTACAGAGAGTAACTAACTAGGGAGGGACTACAGCTTGCAGCACCCTTACACCAAAAGAGAGGTCAGAGGAGGCACCCAGGTTCAATCTATAATGGTTATAGAAAGTGTTTGGAGAAGACCAAGTAGCAGCCTTACAAATCTGGTCGATCGACACCTCCAATCTTTCCGCCCACGAAGCCGCCATAGCTCTAGTGGAATGCGCTTTAAGACCTTCAGGCGCCGGCTTGCCCTTTGAGATGTATGCCAGCGAGATAGCCTCCCTGATCCATCTAGCTAGAGTAGATTTCGATGCTCTATGCCCTTTCCTACTACCCTGATAGGACACGAATAGGGCATTATCTAACTTCCAGGGATCAGTTATCGCTAGATATTCCAGGATACATTTTCTTACATCTAAAGTGTGTAACTTCCTTTCCTTATCATTAGTAGGATTGGGGAGGAAAGATGGAAGAACTATTTCCTGTGTTCTGTGGAAACTGGACACTACCTTAGGAAGATATGCTGGATCAGGGGACAGTATCACTCTATCATCCCTAAGCTGCATGTAAGGGGGAACCCTGGATAATGCTTGTATGTCACCTATCCTACGCGCCGATGTTATGGCCACCAGGAAGGCTACTTTAAGGGATAGATGTTTAATAGAGGCTGAAGTAATTGGCTCAAATGGGGCCTCTGTCATGGCTGAGAGGACTAGGTTCAGGTCCCATGGCATGACTCTATTCTTCACAATTGGCCTAGACCGTTTTGTTGCCCTGATGAATCTACTGATCCAGTGATTCTCAGCGATGTTGCAGCCAAAGAGGGCCCCCAAGGCTGATACCTGCACCTTAAGAGTATTTGGGGATAACCCCATATCTAACCCCCTTTGTAAGAACTCCAAGATCTGGTCTATTGGTATTGACTGTCCAGCTATTACCCCCGAGTTCTGAAGAAATCTCTTCCAGATTCTGACATAGATTTTTGTGGTTATCACTTTCCTGCTTTTCAGCAGTGTGTTAATGAGGGCCGGCGAGAACCCCCTATCTTTTAGCAGCGCCCGCTCAAAATCCACGCCGTCAGATGAAGGCCAACCGCTCGAGGATGGTAGACTGGGCCCTGGGATAGGAGATCCGGAATGTCTGGCAAGACCCATGGATCGGACATCGACATAGCCCTCAGGCATGGAAACCACGTCCTTCTGGCCCAGAAGGGGGCAATTAATACCACTGTGGCTTTGTCCTTCCTGATTTTCCTCACCACCAGAGGAAGTAGAGACAGGGGAAGAAAGGCGTAGGCTAGCCTGAAGTTCCAGTCTATGAGGAGGGCGTCTACTGCCAGGGGATTTTCTCTGGGGTTCAGAGAGCAGAATTGTGCCACTTTCCTGTTTTCTTTTGTGGCAAACAGGTCTACCTCTGGTTGCCCCCACCTTTCGACGATAAGGTCGAAGATGGTGCTGTTCAGGGACCACTCTCCCTGCCTTAATGTGTTGCGACTTAAGAAATCCGCTGTAGTGTTTTCTGCCCCTTTTATGTGTAGAGCCGTCAACGAGAGAAGATGTTGCTCTGCTAGATGAAACAGACGATCTGCTACACACATCAGGGATCTGGACCGAGTCCCGCCTTGGTGATTTATGTATGCCACGGTGACTCGATTGTCCGAGAATACCCGCACGTGGTGGCCCTGTAGATAGACAAGGAGTGTTTTAACCGCCTGCTCCACAGCCGTTAACTCCTTTAGATTGGAAGACATCTCTATCTGATTACAATCCCACAGCCCCTGTACCAATGTATCCCCCATGTGAGCCCCCCACCCAGAAGGGCTAGCGTCCGAGGTGACCACGCGAGTTATATTATATTCCCAGGGGACCCCTGTGGACAGATTCTCTTGGTCCAACCACCAACCGAGGGATACAATAGCGTCTTGGGATAGGGTCAGCAGACTTTCTAGACACTCCCCCAACCTTTTTTGATGCAATAGCACCTCGCCCTGAAGTATCCTTGTATGATACTGAGCCCATCGGACTGCTGGAATACAGGACGAGAGAGAGCCTAGCAGAGACATGGCTTTCCGTAGGGACATGGTGGGGTTTTTAGTGGCATTCAGCACCTGAAGGTGCAGGCGATCAATTTTTTCTTGAGGCAAACGGCATTCCTGAACCTGGGAATCCAGGGTCAGGCCCAAAAATCGCTGCACCGTCATGGGCTGTAACCGTGATTTTTTAACGTTTAGCATCCACCCCAGACGCTCTAGAGCCGACATCACTTTATGTAACTGTTCTAGACAGTGATCCGCCGTTTTACCTACGATAAGGAGATCGTCCAGGTAGGGGATTACTAGAACGTTGGACTCATGCAGGTGTGCCATAACTTCCGCCATCACTTTGGTAAATACCCGAGGGGCGACCGAAATCCCAAAGGGAAGGGCCCTATACTGGAAGTGCCTGACCACCCCATCCAACCGTACCGCCACCCTTAGGTATCGTTGGTGACCTGCATAAATAGGGATATGATAATAGGCGTCCTTCAAATCCAATACTACCATAAAGCAGTTTTTGAACAGCAGCTTTATTGCGGTATTTATAGTTTCCATTTTAAATGGTTGCACGGTCAGAAACTTATTCAGTGCTCTAAGGTTAATGATTGTTCTGAAGGAGCCGTCTGGTTTACTTATCAGGAATAGAGGAGAGTAGAATCCACTACCCTGTTCTCCTTCCGGAACCTCAGACAGGACATTTTTATTGAGCAGATCATGAACTTCCGCTTCCAGGGCCGCCTGTTCTGCTGGAGAGGATCTGAGAGGGGTGATTCTGAAGAAGTTCTGAGGGATAGAGGAGAATTCTAGCCGCAGACCCGTAGCTATCAACCCCAAAATCCAATCACTGCTGGAGATCTTGGACCAGGCCGGGTAGAAGGCAGATAGTCTACCTCCCACCGGGGCGACTAGTCATTGGGGTGGTTTTTTGACTTCACGGGGTGGCTCCTGACGTCCTCCACCAAACATGAACCCCGTACCTTTCTTCTTTTTCTCGTCCCATCTGCTCTGATCTCTAGCCGGTCTCCTCCGAAAGAATCTTTTCCCTGCGAAGGGGCGCCTGTAAGAAGTAGTTGGTAGATTAGGAAACTTCTTCTTCTCATCTCCGGCTTTCTCTAGTAGCTCATCTAGGACTGGCCCAAACAGGTATTCCCCTTCGCATGGGATAGAGCACAGACGAGATCTGGACTGAAGGTCACCCGGCCAACATTTCAGCCATAGGGCCCTGCGTGCTGCGTTCGATAGTCCTGCCGCTCTAGCCGCCATTCTTGCGGAATCCGCAGAAGCATCAGCGAGAAAGGCAGCAGCATTTTGAATTGTTGGCAGGAATTTCAACATGGAATCTCTGGAAACACCTTCTTCCAATTTAGACCCCAGCTGATCTAGCCAGACCATCATCGATCTAGCTGCGCATGTTGCAGCTACCGCAGGTCTCAAGGCACCAGCCGACATTTCCCATGTCCCTTTAAGGAACGAGTCAGCCTTTTTATCTAGAGGATCCTTTAGGGAAGCCATGTCATCAAAGGGGATAGAAGATTTCTTAGATGCCTTGGACACCGCCGCATCTAATTTTGGTGCCTTATCCCATGTGTTCACCATGGGGTCCTCAAAGGGGTATCTTCGTTTAAAGGCCGGTGGAAAAGAGCCTTTTTTCTCTGGCTTTTTCCATTCCCTTTTAATGAGGTTTTGGACCTTGTCATCTGAAAGTTCTGGCCTTTCATCTGCCACCCCCATAGTGGATCTAACTGATTTAATCAGTTTGTCCATTTGGTCCAACGGGAAACAGAACCGGTTAGACTCTTCATCCGAAGAGGACGCTGAGGAGACAGAGGCGTCTGAATCATTCTCCCTACTTGGGCCAACAGACGAATCCGAATTTGAGGCGCTAGGCTCCCTTCTCCTTTTGGAAGGCTCCCCCCGGGATAGGGATTTCAGGGAATCCTTCACCTCCTTTCTGATAATCTCCCTAAGATTTGATGTGAAATCGGGAGACTCCTCCGCCACCTATGGGAGCGGAAAAAAGGCTATGTAATTCCTCCGGTGATACCGCTATATAGTATCCCATTCAACTATTTCCTACCGTCTGCCGCACACACGACTGACAAAGTCTTTTAGGGTAGGCGTCTGGCAAAGGGCAAGCGCATAGCGCGCACTCCTTGTTTTTTGATTTACCAGCGCTTTTTTTCCCCTACGGAAATAAACATAGGAAAAGACTGCATCAGGGTACATTCACGAAGATCTCTTACCCAGGCAGTAGCGGTAGGTACCGGATCACTGGGGGGTCGGTCCAGATCCTTCTGTCTAGATCTGCGACTGGGCTGATTACTGCGTCCGCGGGTCTTCGGCTGGGGGTTTGCATGGGACTTCTCCGAGGATCTGTCCTGCTCCTGCTCCAGCAGACCGACGGCAGCTTCCGGCTCATCCATAGCTGCAGATGGGCACACAAGCAGCCCTGCAGCGTTCTGTTCGGCTATAAATAGCCCTTCCCCCGGATCCGGAACATGTGCAGCTGTGTGGCCGAATCAACCCCCCCCACATGCAGGACGCTCCCCCACCCCCAATCGCCCCTCCCCCGCCCCCGCCGCATGCAGGACAGCGGCGCTGCAAGCAAAAAACCGGCCGGCGTTTCACTTCCGGTTTAGGCCCCGCCCCCTGCGCGTCACTTCCGGCCTCGGGCAAAGAGCTCAGGGACGCACCCTGAAGCCGGGGACGGCTCCGCCGGACCCCCCAGCCGCCCGCCGCTACACTACCGCCGCTCACGGCCGCAGCACAGCGGCGATCGCGGCAGAAGCCAGCGCCCGACCCCGGCTCCGGTCCCGCCCCCCCCCCGAACCGAAAGGAGCGCACAGGGCGCTCCCGGAAAGCTTGCCCCGCGCTGCATCGACGGGGGCCAGAGGCGGGGAAGACAGAGGCCCAGGGAGAACCGCCCTGTGGGGGGATATACTCACCTTGCTGCCACTGGGGATGGACCTCCTCCGGACGTCGCTCCAGCCTGCACCGCTCACTGTCGTGGAGTCCTACCCGGACCCACCGTGGCGCTTCCAGGGACCCGCACTGCCCGAGGTAGGAGACCCCCTCGCTACCTGGGTCGGACAGCCGGCCTGGGTGCTTGATAGGTGAACGAAGTCGTATCTGAAGGGAATCCTGTCCTCCAGGAACAGGAAACCAACTGATGCGTGGGAGAGGTGCCGCCCTTATGTATCTGTAGGTTTCCTGTTCCTGAAGGGCGGATCCCCTCTCTCCGTAGTGCTGTCATGGACGACCGAATAAAATATGTTCTAATACAATTTTAAAAACAAATTAATTTGGTAATTTAAATGATGGTAAAATCCCAAACCATGGACAAGGCTTTATAACCCCCACATAGCGCAGGCAATGTAGAGTCCCCCCCACAGAGCGCAGGCAATGCAGAGGGTCCCCCCCCACAGAGCGCAGGCAATGCAGAGGGTCCCCCCGACAGAGCGCAGGCAATGCAGAGGGCCCCCCCCCACAGAGCGCAGGCAATGCAGAGGGTCCCCCCCCCGACAGAGCGCAGGCAATGCAGTGGGGGTCCCCCACACAGAGCGCAGGCAATGCAGAGGGTCCCCCCCCCCACAGAGCGCAGGCAATGCAGAGGGTCCCCCCCACAGAGAGCAGGCAATGCAGAAGGTCCCCCCACAGAGCGCAGGCAATGCAGAGGGGGTCCCCCCCCCCACAGAGCGCAGGCAATGCAGAGGGGGTCCCCCCCCACAGAGCGCAGGCAATGCAGAGGGTCACTCCCCCACAGAGCGCAGGCAATGCAGAGGGTCACCCCCCCACAGAGCGCAGGCAATGCAGAGGGTCCCCCCCCACAGAGCGCAGGCAATGCAGAGGGTCCCCCCCCACAGAGCGCAGGCAATGCAGAGGGTCCCCCCCCACAGAGCGCAGGCAATGCAGAGTTCCCCCGACAGAGCGCAGGCAATGCAGAGGGTCCCCCCGACAGAGCGCAGGCAATGCAGAGGGTCCCCCCCACACAGAGCGCAGACAGTGCAGAGGGTCCCCCCCACAGAGCGCAGGCAATGCAGAGGGGGCCCCCCCACAGAGCGCAGGCAATGCAGAGGGTCCCCCCCACAGAGCGCAGGCAATGCAGAGGGTCCCCCCCACAGAGCGCAGGCAATGCAGAGGGTCCCCCCCACAGAGCGCAGGCAATGCAGAGGGTCCCCCCCACAGAGCGCAGGCAATGCAGAGTGTCCCCCCCCCACAGAGCGCAGGCAATGCAGAGGGTCCCCACAGCATTTAGACATTTAACAGAGCCCCCACAGCATTTAGACATTTAACAGAGCCCCCACAGCATAGACATTTTTAACAGAGCCCCCACAGCATAGACATTTTTAACAGAGCCCCCACAGCATAGACATTTTTAACAGAGCCCCCACAGCATAGACATTTTTAACAGAGCCCCCACAGCATAGACATTTTTAACAGAGCCCCCACAGCAAAGACATTTTTAACAGAGCCCCCACAGCATAGACATTTTTAACAGAGGCCCCCACGGCATTGACATTTTTAACAGAGGCCCCCACGGCGCATAGACATATTTAGCAGAGGTCCCCACGGCGCATAGACATATTTAGCAGAGGCCCCCACAGCGCATAGACATATTTAGCAGAAGCCCCCATGGGGCATAGACATATTTAGCAGAAGCCACCACGGCTTATAGACATATTTAGCAGAGGCCCCCACGGCGCATAGACATATTTAGCAGAGGCCCCCACGGCGCATAGACATATTTAGCAGAGGCCCCCACGGCGCATAGACATATTTAGCAGAGGTCCCAACGGCGCATAGACATATTTAGCAGAGGCCCCCACGGCGCATAGACACATTTAGCAGAAGCCCCCATGGGGCATAGACATATTTAGCAGAAGCCCCCACGGCGCATAGACATATTTAGCAGAAGCCCCCACGGCGCATAGACATATTTAGCAGAAGCCCCCACGGCGCATAGACATATTTAGCAGAGCTCCCCACTGCATATAGACATAATGAACAAGGTAGCCTTGGCACAGTTGTAAACACAGTTTAAAAAATAAATTAAGTACAATTCTCACCTATCCCTCCCCCCCCCCCCCCCCCCCCCGCTCCTCAGCAGCGTGGGGCATAATGAATGCAGAGGGTCCCCACAGAGCCATCCCCGACCCACACAGTACACAATGCAGAGCCAGCAATACGGGGCTCGATGCAGAGATAATGTACAGCCCTCCCCCCAGAGCAAAATACTAAGGCTTAAGGAAGAACACAATGCAGAGACCCCACGCACACGGAGTACACACTGCAGAACCTACACGGAGTACACACTGCAGAGCCACACACAGTACACACAATGCAGAGGGTCAACACAGCATTTTACCTGTCAACACAGCATTTCCCATAGAGCGCAGGCAATGCAGAGGCCCCCCCCCCCCCCCCACAGAGCGCAGGCAATGCAGAGGGCCCCCACAGAGCGCAGGCAATGCAGAGTCCCCCCCGACAGACCGCAGGCAATGCAGAGGGTCCCCCCCACAGAGCGCAGGCAATGCAGAGGGTCCCCCCCACAGAGCGCAGGCAATGCAGAGGGTCCCCCCCACAGAGCGCAGGCAATGCAGAGGGTCCCCACCACAGAGCACAGGCAATGCAGAGGGTCCCCCCCCCACAGAGCGCAGGCAATGCAGAAGGTCCCCCCACAGAGGGCAGGCAATGCAGAGGGTCCCCCCCATAGAGCGCAGGCAATGCAGAGGGTCCCCCCCCACAGAGCGCAGGCAATGCAGAAGGTCCCCCCACAGAGCGCAGGCAATGCAGAGGGTGCCCCCCATAGAGCGCAGGCAATGCAGAGGGTGCCCCCATAGAGCGTAGGCAATGCAGAGGGTCCACCCCCACAGAGCGCAGGCAATGCAGAGGGTCCACACAGCATTTCACATACAGAATAAAATATAAGCAATAGAAAACAGACAAGCTGTTCATGGATAAAATGTTTTATTCAGGCAATAATATGTTCTAATACAATTTTAAAAACAAATTAATTTGGTAATTTAAATGATGGTAAAATCATAAACCATGGACAAGGCTTTATAACCCCCACATAGCGCAGGCAATGTAGAGTCCCCCCCACATAGCGCAGGCAATGCAGAGGGTCCCCCCCACAGAGCGCAGGCAATGCAGAGGGTCCCCCCCCCACAGAGCACAGGCAATGCAGAGGGTCCCCCCCCACAGAGCACAGGCAATGCAGAGGGTCACCCCCCCACAGAGCGCAGGCAATGCAGAGGGTCACCCCCCCAGAGCGCAGGCAATGCAGAGGGTCCCCCCCCCCCCACAGAGCGCAGGCAATGCAGAGGGTCCACCCCCACAGAGCGCAGGCAATGCAGAGGGTCCCCCCCACAGAGCGCAGGCAATGCAGAGTCCACCCCGACAGAGCGCAGGCAATGCAGAGGGTCCACCCCCACAGAGCGCAGGCAATGCAGAGTCCACCCCGACAGAGCGCAGGCAATGCAGAGGGTCCCCCCCAGAGCGCAGGCAATGCAGAGGGTCCCCCCCACAGAGCGCAGGCAATGCAGAGGGTCCCCCCCACAGAGCGCAGGCAATGCAGAAGGTCCCCCCACAGAGAACAGGCAATGCAGAGGGTCCCCCCCATAGAGCGCAGGCAATGCAGAGGGTCCCCCCCCACAGAGCGCAGGCACTGCAGAAGGTCCCCCCCACAGAGCGCAGGCAATGCAGAGGGTCCACACAGCATTTCACATACAGAATAAAATATAAGCAATAGAAAACAGACAAGCTGTTCATGGATAAAATGTTTTATTCAGGCAATAATATGTTCTAATACAATTTTAAAAACAAATTAATTTGGTAATTTAAATGATGGTAAAATCATAAACCATGGACAAGGCTTTATAACCCCCACATAGCGCAGGCAATGTAGAGTCCCCCCCACATAGCGCAGGCAATGCAGAGGGTCCCCCCCACAGAGCGCAGGCAATGCAGAGGGTCCCCCCCCCACAGAGCACAGGCAATGCAGAGGGTCCCCCCCCACAGAGCACAGGCAATGCAGAGGGTCACCCCCCCACAGAGCGCAGGCAATGCAGAGGGTCACCCCCCCAGAGCGCAGGCAATGCAGAGGGTCCCCCCCCCCCCACAGAGCGCAGGCAATGCAGAGGGTCCACCCCCACAGAGCGCAGGCAATGCAGAGGGTCCCCCCCACAGAGCGCAGGCAATGCAGAGTCCACCCCGACAGAGCGCAGGCAATGCAGAGGGTCCACCCCCACAGAGCGCAGGCAATGCAGAGGGTCCCCCCCACAGAGCGCAGGCAATGCAGAGTCCACCCCGACAGAGCGCAGGCAATGCAGAGGGTCCCCCCCAGAGCGCAGGCAATGCAGAGGGTCCCCCCCACAGAGCGCAGGCAATGCAGAGGGTCCCCCCCACAGAGCGCAGGCAATGCAGAAGGTCCCCCCACAGAGAACAGGCAATGCAGAGGGTCCCCCCCATAGAGCGCAGGCAATGCAGAGGGTCCCCCCCCACAGAGCGCAGGCACTGCAGAAGGTCCCCCCCACAGAGCGCAGGCAATGCAGAGGGTGCCCCCCATAGGGCTCAGGCAATGCAGAGGGTGCCCCCATAGAGCGTAGGCAATGCAGAGGGTCCACCCCCACAGAGCGCAGGCAATGCAGAGGGTCCACACAGCATTTCACATACAGATTAAAATATAAGCAATAGAAAACAGACAAGCTGTTCATGGCTAAAATGTTTTATTCAGGCAATAATATGTTCTAATACAATTTTAAAAACAAATTAATTTGGTAATTTAAATGATGGTAAAATCCCAAACCATGGACAAGGCTTTATAACCCCCACATAGCGCAGGCAATGTAGAGTCCCCCCCACATAGCGCAGGCAATGCAGAGGGTCCCCCCCACAGAGCGCAGGCAATGCAGAGGGTCCCCCCCCACAGAGCACAGGCAATGCAGAGTCCACCCCGACAGAGCGCAGGCAATGCAGAGGGTCCCCCCCCACAGAGCGCAGGCAATGCAGAGGGTCACCCCCCCACAGAGCGCAGGCAATGCAGAGGGTCACCCCCCCACAGAGCGCAGGCAATGCAGAGGGTCCCCCCCCCACAGAGCGCAGGCAATGCAGAGGGTCCACCCCCACAGAGCGCAGGCAATGCAGAGGGTCCCCCCCACAGAGCGCAGGCAATGCAGAGTCCACCCCGACAGAGCGCAGGCAATGCAGAGGGTCCCCACCACAGAGCGCAGGCAATGCAGAGGGTCCCCCCCCCACAGAGCGCAGGCAATGCAGAAGGTCCCCCCACAGAGCGCAGGCAATGCAGAAGGTCAACCCACAGAGCGCAGGCAATGCAGAAGGTCCCCCCACAGAGCGCAGGCAATGCAGAGGGTCCTCACACAGAGCGCAGGCAATGCAGAGGGTCCACCCCCACAGAGCGCAGGCAATGCAGAGGGTCCACCCCCACAGAGCGCAGGCAATGCAGAGGGTCCACCCCCACAGAGCGCAGGCAATGCAGAGTCCACCCCGACAGAGCGCAGGCAATGCAGAGGGTCCCCCCCCTCCCACAGAGCGCAGGCAATGCAGAGGGTCCCCCCCACAGAGCGCAGGCAATGCAGAGGGCCCCCCCCCCAGAGCGCAGGCAATGCAGAGGGTCCCCCCCCCCCACAGAGCGCAGGCAATGCAGAGGGTCCCCCCCACAGAGCGCAGGCAATGCAGAGGGTCCCCCCCACAGAGCGCAGGCAATGCAGAGGGTCCCCACACTGAGCGCAGGCAATGCGGAGGGTCCCCACAGCATTTAGACATTTTTAACAGAGCCCCCACAGCATAGACATTTTTAACAGAGCCCCCACAGCATAGACATTTTTAACAGAGCCCCCACAGCATAGACATTTTTAGCAGAGCCCCCACAGCATAGACATTTTTAACGGAGCCCCCACAGCATAGACATTTTTAACAGATATTTTTAACAGAGGCCCCCACGGCATAGACATTTTTAACAGAGGCCCACACGGCGCATAGACATATTTAGCAGAGGTCCCCACGGCGCATAGACATATTTAGCAGAGGCCCCCACGGCGCATAGACATATTTAGCAGAAGCCCCCACGGGGCATAGACATATTTAGCATGAGCCCCCACGGCGCATAGACATATTTAGCATGAGCCCCCACGGCGCATAGACATATTTAGCAGAGCTCCCCACAGCCGACAGAGCAGAGCTCCCCACTGCATATAGACATAATGAACAAGGTAGCCTTGGCACAGTTGGAAACACAGTTTAAAAAATAAATTAAGTACAATTCTCACCTATCCCTCCCCCCCTGCTCCTCAGCAGCGTGGGGCATAATGAATGCAGAGGGTCCCCACAGAGCCTTCCCGACCCACACAGTACACAATGCAGAGCCAGCAATACGGGGATCCCTGCAGAGATAATGTACAGCCCTCCCCCCAGAGCAAAATACTAAAGGTACCGTCACACTAGACGATATCGCTAGCGATCCGTGACGTTGCAGCGTCTTCGCTAGCGATATCGTCCAGTGTGACAGGCAGCAGTGATCAGGATCCTGCTGTGCTGTCGCTGGTCGGGGAAGAAAGTCCAGAACTTTATTTCGTCGCTGGACTCCCCGCAGACATTGCTGAATCGGTGTGTGTGACACCGATTCAGCGATGTCTTCACTGGTAACCAGGGTAAACATCGGGTAACTAAACGCAGGGCCGCGCTTAGTAACCCGATGTTTACCCTGGTTACCATCGTAAAAAAACAAACAGTACATACTTACATTCAGCTGTCTGTCCCTTGCCGTCTGTTTGCTGCACTGACTGCTGGCCGCAAAGTGAAAGTGAAAGCACAGCACAGCGGTGAGTCACACAGCGGTGACTCACCGCTGTGGCTGTGCTCTGCTTTCACTTTGCGGCCAGCAGTCAGTGCAGCAAACAGACGGCAAGGGACAGACAGCTGAATGTAAGTATGTACTGTTTGTTTTTTTTACGCTGGTAACCAGGGTAAACATCGGGTTACTAAGCGCGGCCCTGCGCTTAGTAACCCGATGTTTACCCTGGTTATCGGGGACCTCGGCATCGTTGGTCGCTGGAGAGCTGTCTGTGTGACAGCTCTCCAGCGACCAAACAGCGACGCTGCAGCGATCCGGATCGTTGTCGGTATCGCTGCAGCGTCGCTAAGTGTGACGGTACCTTAAGGCTTAAGGAAGAACACAATGCAGAGACCCCACGCACACGGAGTACACACTGCAGAACCTACACACAGTACAAACTGCAGAGCCACTCACAGTACACACAATGCAGAGGGTCAACACAGCATTTCCCATAGAGCGCAGGCAATGCAGAGTCCCCCCCCACAGAGCGCAGGCAATGCAGAGGGCCCCCCCCACAGAGCGCAGACAATGCAGAGCCCCCCCCCCACAGAGCGCAGACAATGCAGAGCCCCCCCCCCACAGAGCGCAGGCAATGCAGATGGTCCCCACCACAGAGCGCAGGCAATGCAGAGGGTCCCCCCCCCCACAGAGCGCAGGCAATGCAGAAGGTCCCCCCACAGAGCGCAGGCAATGCAGAAGGTCCCCACACAGAGCGCAGGCAATGCAGAAGGTCCCCACACAGAGCGCAGGCAATGCAGAAGGTCCCCCCCATAGAGCGCAGGCAATGCAGAGGGTCCCCCCCACAGAGCGCAGGCAATGCAGAGGGTCAACACAGCATTTTACCTGTCAACACAGCATTTCCCATACAGACTAAAATATAAGCAATAGAAAACGGACAAGCTGTTCATGGCTAAAATGTTTTATTCAGGCCATAATATGTTCTAATACAATTTTAAAAACAAATTAATTTGGTAATTTAAATGATGGTAAAATCCCAAACCATGGACAAGGCTTTATAACCCCCACATAGCGCAGGCAATGTAGAGTCCCCCCCCCCACAGAGCGCAGGCAATGCAGAGGGTCCCCCCCACAGAGCGCAGGCAATGCAGAGGGTCCTCCCCCACAGAGCGCAGGCAATGCAGAGGGTCCTCCCCCACAGAGCGCAGGCAATGCAGAGGGTCCCCAAAACAGAGCGCAGGCAATGCAGAGGGTCCCCCCCATAGAGCGCAGGCAATGCAGAGGGTCCACCCCCACAGAGCGCAGGCAATGCAGAGGGTCCCCCCCATAGAGCGCAGGCAATGCAGAGGGTCCACCCCCACAGAGCGCAGGCAATGCAGAGGGTCCCCCCCCACAGAGCGCAGGCAATGCAGAGGGGGCCCCCCCCCCAGAGCGCAGGCAATGCAGAGGGTCCCCCCCCCCCCACAGAGCGCAGGCAATGCAGATGGTCCCCACCACAGAGCGCAGGCAATGCAGAGTCCACCCCGACAGAGCGCAGGCAATGCAGAGTCCACCCCGACAGAGCGCAGGCAATGCAGAGGGTCCCCCCCCACAGAGCGCAGGCAATGCAGAGGGTCCCCCCCCACAGAGCGCAGGCAATGCAGAAGGGGCCCCCCTTAGAGCGCAGGCAATGCAGAGGGTCCCCCCCACAGAGCGCAGGCAATGCAGAGGGTCCCCACCACAGAGCGCAGGCAATGCAGAGGGTCCCCCCGACAGAGCGCAGGCAATGCAGAGAGTCCCCCCACAGAGCACAGGCAATGCAGAGGGTCCCCCCCATAGAGCGCAGGCAATGCAGAGGGTCCCCCCCCCCCACGGAGCGCAGGCAATGCGGAGGGTCCCCACAGCATTTAGACATTTAACAGAGCCCCCACAGCATAGACATTTTTAACAGAGCCCCCACAGCATAGACATTTTTAACAGAGCCCCCACAGCATAGACCTTTTTAACAGAGCCCCCACAGCATAGACATTTTTAACAGAGCCCCCACAGCATAGACATTTTTAGCAGAGCCCCCACAGCATAGACATTTTTAGCAGAGCCCCCACAGCATAGACATTTTTAGCAGAGCCCCCACAGCAAAGACATTTTTAACGGAGCCCCCACGGAATAGACATTTTTAACAGACATTTTTAACAGAGGCCCCACGGCATAGACATTTTTAACAGAAGCCCCCACGGGGCATAGACATATTTAGCAGAAGCCCCCACGGCGCATAGACATATTTAGCAGAGCTCCCCACAGCCAACAGAGCAGAGCTCCCCACTGCATATAGACATAATGAACAAGGTAGCCTTGGCACAGTTGGAAACACAGTTTAAAAAATAAATTAAGTACAATTCTCACCTATCCCTCCCCCCCCCCCCTGCTCCTCAGCAGCGTGGGGCATAATGAATGCAGAGGGTCCCCACAGAGCTGTCCCCGACCCACACAGTACACAATGCAGAGCCAGCAATACGGGGCTCCCTGCAGAGATAATGTACAGCCCTCCCCCAGAGCAAAATACTAAGGCTTAAGGAAGAACACAATGCAGAGACCCCACGCACACGGAGTACACACTGCAGAGCCTACACGGAGTACACACTGCAGAGCCTACACGGAGTACACACTGCAGAGCCTACACGGAGTACACACTGCAGAGCCTACACGGAGTACACACTGCAGAGCCTACACGGAGTACACACTGCAGAGCCTACACGGAGTACACACTGCAGAGCCTACACGGAGTACACACTGCAGAGCCTACACGGAGTACACACTGCAGAGCCTACACGGAGTACACACTGCAGAGCCTACACACAGTACACACTGCAGAGCCTACACACAGTACACACTGCAGAGCCTACACACAGTACACACTGCAGAGCCTACACACAGTACACACTGCAGAGCCTACACACAGTACACACTGCAGAGCCTACACACAGTACACACTGCAGAGCCTGCACACAGTACACACTGCAGAGCCTACACACAGTACACACTGCAGAGCCACACACAGTACACTGCAGAACCTACACACAGTACACACTGCAGAGCCTACACACAGTACACACTGTAGAGCCACACACAGTACACACTGCAGAGCCTACACACAGTACACTGCAGAGCCTGCACACAGTACACACTGCAGAGCCACACACAGTACACACTGTAGAGCCACACACAGTACACACTGCAGAACCTACACACAGTACACACTGCAGAGCCTACACACAGTACACACTGCAGAGCCTACACACAGTACACACTGCAGAGCCACACACAGTACACTGCAGAACCTACACACAGTACACACTGCAGAGCCACACACAGTACACACTGTAGAGCCACACACAGTACACACTGCAGAACCTACACACAGTACACACTGCAGAGCCTACACACAGTACACACTGCAGAGCCTACACGGAGTACACAAGCCAGAGCCTACACGGAGTACACAATGCAGAGCCACACACAGTACACATGCAGAGCCACACACAGTACACATGCAGAGCCACACACAGTGCACACTGCAGAACCTACACATACCGCCTTCCAGGTAGAGAACACAATGAAGTAATAAAAATAAAAAAACACATTGCTCTCCTATCCCCCATTTCCCCGCTTCTCAACAGTGTGGCGCGCAATGACTGACGTGCATAGACGTCACCGGAAGCTCTCCTCCATCATGGATTTCATCTGTGGGGGCAAGCATCACGCTGATACAGTTGAATGCATGATGGAAGCTGGCAACGGGCCCTAGAGAAATGTCACGCTTCCCAAACCAATCACGGCGTACAACAGCTCTTACCTTGCTCTGACGTACGATTGGCGCGCTTTTAGCCAGCATGACGATGCACGTGGCAGGTATTTATAGAGCGCGGGTGGACACGTGCACCGGAAGTGCGTCATCTTCAGTACTGTATCACGTGGGTGATCACCAGTTGTCATGGCCGTGGGTAGATGCTGGCGCATGCGCAGGGGCAGTTATGTAGGAGGCGTGTAGAAGGAGCAGGAGCAATGTCAACTTTGTCATTGACAGCGCGCATGCGTGCTTGGAACTGAGTGGAAGCTCTGCACTGTAGCGACTCCGCTCCTCCCGTGACGTCATCCCTCTAAGGCTCAGCACCAGTCTAGACAAGAGAAGCTGATTGGTACTGGTGAGAATACGGTTGTGGCTGAATCCCAGTCGGCTAAACGCCCTGGTCCTTCTGTGCGCTGGGATTTAGCTTTCTCACACAGAGCCGGCTATTTCCTGGTTGTCAGAGGGACCAGGTCCTTTAGCCGGCTTGGATTTATCCTGCTCTATATAAGAATGCTAAATCCCACTAGATAGAAGGCCCCTTATTGTATATAGATATATATCAATACTGTCATGTCATTTTTTGAGCTGCAGCCTAGATATGACATCTGATTACACATTTATTTATACGTGACAATTATACACAAGAATTTTCCCCTTAATCCCAGTGTGTACAATATTCTGCGCCAATCTGATCCGCGTCCCATTTTATTTACTGGTGATCATATTTGTAGATCACACAACCACAGATTTTTTCCATGCATGCACCTAGGAGTGTTTTAACCCTCAGGCGATTTTCCATTTTTTAACATTTTTTTTCCTTCCCATAACTTATTTTTTCATCCACATCGCCTTTTGGTATTTTTTTTTTATTTTGTCGGGACGTTCTTATTGATACCATTTTGGCGCGGATACCATGTTTTGATCACCTCCTATTTCACTTTATTGCAATGTTGTGGCAACCAAAAAAAAGTCATGGCGTTTCGAGTTTTTTTCTCTTTGTGCCGTATACTGATCAGATTATTTTACATTTTGATTGGCCAGACCTTTCTGAACACGTCAATTCCAAATTTCCAATTTATTTTTTTTAAATGGAGCAAAAGTGATATTTTTTTTCTTATATTTTTATGATATATGACGTAACTACATCATGCGTTGTGAAGGGGTCAATACTATAACTATTGGCCAAATGGACCTAATCCTTCTGCCGACTTGGATTTAGCCTGCTCTCTGTGAGAAAGCTAAATCCCAGTCGGCTAAAGGTCCAGGTGCCTGTGAGTGTTTTAATACTAGATCTAGTAGGTTAAAGGACCAGGTCCCTCTGTGCACTGGGATTTAGCTTTCTCAGGCCAGTCTCACACGTCCAGATAATTCCGGTACCGGAAAAATCGGTACCGGAATTATCTGTGTCCGTGTGCCGGTGCGTTTCTGTAGCAATCAGTGTGGCACACGTGCGGCACATGTGTGCCGCCCGTGTGCCCACTGGGTACCACACGCACCGTGCCGGAGACAGCGCTAAAGTTTAGCGCTGTCCCCTGCATCGTGCTGAAGCCCCATTCATATCTTCCCTGCAGCAGCGTTTGCTGTGGAGAAGATATGAATAATAGTGTGTAAAATCCAGATCCAGGTCCCCACCCCTGTGCGCCCCCCCTCGCTGTGATTAAAATATTCACCCAGCTCGCGGCTCCCTCGCAGCGTCCTGTCCTGGCCGCACCTTGTACTGTATGAGCGGTCACGTGGGGCTGCTCATTTACAGTAATGAATATGCGGCTCCACCCCTATGGGAGGTGGAGCCGCATATTCATTACTGTAAATGAGCGGCCCCACGTGACCGCTCATTCAGTGCAAGGTGCGGCCAGGACAGGAAGCAGCGAGGGAGCTGGGTGATTATTTTAATCACAGTGGGGGGGGGGGGACCTGGATCTGGATTTTACACACTATTATTCATATCTTCTCTACAGCAAACGCTGCTGCAGGGAAGATATGAATGGCGGAGTCAGCACCAGTGGGGGGACAGCGCTTAATGTAGCGCTGTCTACTGCACGGCACACGGACTGCACACAGACAACGTCCGTGTGCGGTACGTGTTTTACACGGACCCATTGACTTTAATGGGTCCGTGTAATCCGTGCGCTCCCACGAACACTGACATGTCTCCGTGTTTGGCACACGGAGACACGGTCCGCAAAAAATCAATGACATCTGCACAGATGCATTGATTTTAATGTGTGTACGTGTGTCAGTGGCTCCGGTACGTGAGGAAACTGTCACCTCACATACCGGAGCCACTGACGTGTGAAACCGGCCTCACACAGAGTCGGCTATTTCCTGGTTGTCAGAGGGACCAGGTCCTTTAGCCGACTTGGATTTATCCTGCTCTATATAAGAATGCTAAATCCCAGTAGATAGAAGGACCTTTATTGTATATAGATATATATGAATCCTGTCATGTGCTTTTTTTGCAGTAATATTGAGCCGCAGACTAAATATGACATCTGATTACACATTTATTTATATGTGACATTTATACGCAAGAATTTTCCCCTTAATCCCAGTGTGTACAATATTCTGCGCCAATCTCTTCTGCGTCCCGTTTTATTTACTGGTGATCATTTTTGTAGATCAGACAACCACAGATTTTTTCCATGCATGCACCTAGGAGTGCTTTAACCCTCGGGCGGTTTTCCTTTTTTTTTTTTTTTTTAATTTTCCTTCCCATAACTTATTTATTTTTCCATCCACATCGCCGTTGGGAATTTTTTTTGTTTTGGCGGGACGTTCTTATGCCATTTTGGCGTGGATACCATGTTTTGATCACCTTTTATTTCATTTTATTGCAATGTTGCGGCGACCAAAAAAAAGTTATTATGGTGTTTCGAGTTTTTTTCTCGTTATGCCGTTTACCAATCAGATTATTTTACATTTTGTTTGGTCAGACCTTTCTGAACACGTCAATTCCAAATTTGTGTATTTTTTTTTAATTGCGCAAAAGCAATATTTTTTTTCTTATATTTCTATGATATATGACGTAACTGCATCATGCGTTGTGAAGGGGTTAATACTATAATTATTGGCCAAATGGACCAGGTCCTTCTGCCAACTTGGATTTAGCCTTCTCTCTGTGAGAAAGCTAAATCACGGTCGGCTAAAGGACCAGGTCCCTGTGAGTGTTTTAATACTAGATCTAGCAGGCTAAAGGACAGGGGCTGACTGGCAAATTTTGGCCTGGGGGGCAAGCACACAGCAGTGGCCCATGAGTAGTGGCTCATCCTTAAAGGGGTTGTCGGATCTTATGCTACATGTCTACAGTCACTGTGTGTGAATCCTCATATCGTGTGCACTGTGCGCTGTGAAGATTCTCTGGTGCCGTCAACAGGTGGTCTTGTGACCACAAGCATGCAATATATATATTACCAGACACATTTCGACTAGACTGTTTTGGCCTTGTTCAATACAGTTGCATTAGGCCATGCAAGTCTACTCGGCATGTGACCGCATGTATGCAAATCACAAACTTGCAGCCAGACACCCACCAAATAACCACAGCTCTGTGAGCAATGTGAGAAGCACAAGTCTGCAGTCACATAGAATGACACAGAGTGAATGCACCAATGACACACACACACACGCACAGCCCCACTGTATAATGACACACACGCACAGCCCCACTGCATAATTACACACACGCACAGCCCCACTGCATAATTACACACACGCACAGTTCCACTGTATAATGACACACACGCACAGCGCCACTGTATAATGACACACACACACAGCCCCACTGCATAATTACACACACGCACAGCCCCACTGTATAATGACACACACGCACAGCCCCACTGTATAATGACACACACACGCACAGCCCCACTGTATAATGACAGGCGCACACAGCCCCACTGTATAATGACACACACACGCACAGCCCCAATGTATAATGACATACACACACGCAGCTCACACACACGCACACAGCTCACACACACGCACACAGCTCACACGCACACGCAGCTCACACGCACACGCAGCTCACACGCACACGCAGCTCACACACAAACACGCAGCTCACACACACACACGCAGCATCACACATACACATGCAGCATCACACACGTAGCTCACACACACATGCAGCTCTGACACAAATGCATCACACACACACACACGCAGCTCTGACACAAATGCATCACACACATGCAGCCATCACACACATGCAGCCATCACACACACGCAGCCACCACGCACATGCAGCCATCACACACACGCAGCCATCACATACACACCAGATACCTCATACACACATGACACACATGCAGCATCACACACACACACACACACACCAGATACCTCATACACACATCACACAATCTCCTATGTGGTGCAGGGGCAGCTGATGTCCACATGCAGCTCTTCAGTTTCTCCTGCTCACAGCTCTGCACTGTCCTGGCACCTCCCCCGTCTCTCCTTCTCTGCCGGGATAACAGATAAGAGCAGGAGAAGCTGGAGCTCCATGCACACACAGGCCGGTATGCTGATCTTTCATCTTGATTACTGCTGGCTCTGTCCCTCAGAGTGGCAGTGCCGCACAGGAGCCTGCTCATCACATACTGCTGCAGCCTACATATCGAGGCTGCTGGCGAGATGATGCCGACCCGCGCACTACAGGTGCGCTATGTATTACAATCACTGCTAGTCCTCCAGCGGCCCTGTGCAGCTGCTTAGGCACCGGCCCGGGGGGCATGTGCATTCCTGCCACCCAGCCCAGTCCGCCCCTGGACCAGGTCCTTCTGCCAACTTGGATTTAGCCTGCTCTCTGTGAGAAAGCTAAATCCCAGTTGGTTAATGGACCAGGTCCCTGTGAGTGTTTTAATACTAGATCTAGCAAGCTAAAGGACCAGGTTCTTCTGCCAACTTGGATTTAGCCTGCTCTCTGTGAGAAAGCTAAATCCCAGTCACATAAAGGACCAGGTCCTTCTGCCAACTTGGATTTAGCTTGCTCTCTGTGAGAAAGCTAAATCCCAGTTGGCTAAAGGACCAGGTCCCTGTGAGTGTTTTAATACTAGACCTAGCAGGCTGAAGGACCAGGTCCTTCTTTCAACATGGATTTATCCTGGTCTCTGTGAGAAAGCTAAATCCTAGTTGGCTAACGGACCAGGTCCTTCTGCCAACTTGGATTTAGCTTGCTTTCTGTGAGAAAGCTAAATCCGAGTTGGCTAAAGGACCAGGTCCCTGTGAGTGTTTTAATACTAGATCTAGCAGGCTAAAGGACCAGGTCCTTCTGCCAACTTGGATTTAGCCTGCTCTCTGTGAGAAAGCTAAATCCCAGTCACCTAAAGGACCAGGTCCTTCTGCCAACTTGGATTTAGCTTGCTCTCTGTGAGAAAGCTAAATCCCATTTGGCTAAGGCCTCTTTCACACTTCCTTTTCTTGCAATCCGTCGCAATCCGTCGTTTTGGGCAAAAAACGGATCCTGCAAATGTGCTCGCAGGATGTGTTTTTTTGCCCATAAACTTGTATTAGCGACGGATCGCGACGGATTGCCACACGTCGCGTCCGTCGTTCGATGGAGCCATCGTGTTTTGGCAGACCGTCGTCACAAAAAAAGTTCAATGTAACGTTTTTTTTTTGACGTCGCGGCCGAAACTCCGTCCCCTCCTCCTCGGACTGCAGAATGGGCAGTGGATGCGTCGAAAAACTGCATCCGCTGCCCACGTCGTGCAAAACTTTCACAACGTCCGTCGGTACGTCGGCCCGACGCATTGCGACGAAAGATGATCTACTAGATCTAGCAGGCTAAAGGACCAGGTCCTTCTGCCAACTTGGATTTAGCCTGCTCACTGTGAGAAAGCTAAATCCAAGTGGGATAAAGGACCAGGTCCCTTGAAGTGATTTAATACCAGACTTAGTAAGCCAAAAACTCCAGGTCCTTCTGCCCACTTAGATTTAGCTTGCTGTATATAACAAATTCTAGATGAATGAAACTTGGCACTCAATTTTTGAGAAGAAAAGCTTCTTAGTTTATTGATGCATCCAGACAAACAAAACCGCTAAACGTTTTCGGTCCACACCGGACCTTCGTCAGAGCGTTTCTTAGACATTGACTGGATGAGGAAGCTAATAAGCCTGAATGAGCATCAGCCAGAGCACGGGATATAGGAGCTGCAGTCTGCTGCAGGATCACAAAGGAATGTGAAGCGCCAGAGGAGAGGCACAAAGCCTGGAGGGAGTAACGGCGCTGGATCCTGAGCGCTAGTAGTGCAGAGCAGAGGAGAGCGACGCTCATTCAGGCTTATTAGCTTCCTCATCCAGTCAATGTCTAAGAAACGCTCTGACGAAGGTCCGGTGTGGACCGAAAACGTTTAGCGGTTTTGTTTGTCTGGATGCATCAATAAACTAAGAAGCTTTTCTTCTCAAAAATTGAGTGCCAAGTTTCATTCATCTTTAATATACGGGGTGGACACCCTACTTGAGCACCGCCAACCCTCATATCTACTGAGTGCCGTGTTTCCTTACCATATAACAAATTCTAGTGGGCAATTCCAGTCCAACAGTGATTCATCAATCTGATGCACTGTAATGATTCCACTGGTTCACTGTCGGACTTCCGTACTGTAGTGCCCGTGTGTCACGCAGGGGGCAGTCCGGCAATCCAACCTACTACATTGTTTCCGCCAGGTTATGTGTATTGCCGGTCAGTGTGCTCCTTGAGTTCACCTCAAGTGACAGTTGACAGCTCAGAGGGTACTGTGAAAACCGCAAACTGTAATCTCCAGTGACCTCACAGGTGGCGGCTTCCATGCCACCCTTAGTGTGTGTATGGCGGACACGGGGAGGGGTCACGTTTTATGATGTCACTGTGGCTTCTATATGTCTTGGAGCAGGGGATCGTCTTGGGACCTCGATGTGGATTACGTTGGACCTTGTGGATCTCTTTGAACCTGCAGGTGTTTTTTTTTTGGTAAATGGGTGAAAGAGGGTGTCTGTTTTTATATTTTAATTACATGTTTTTAATCTGTGTTTCTTTATTTTTACTTACAGTGTTAGTAAACGGGGTGTTTCATAGGCACTTCTCTATTACTAACCCTGGGCTTGATGTCAGCTGTGATTTTTGACAAATCACAGTTGTAATTATACTTACAGCCCTGGCAAAAATTAAGAGACCACTGCAAAATGTCCAGGTTGTCTGATTTTTCTCTTTATAGGTATATTTTTGAGTAAAATGTAAATTGTTCTTCTATTCTATAAACTTCTGACATGTCTCAGAATTTTCAAGCAATAAATTTAGTATATTTTTCTAACAAAGAAAAATGGTCAAAATAAAACCCCCCAGTGCTTTCAGACCTCAAATAATGCAAAGAAAACAAGTTCATAATCATTTAGAAACAACAGTACTAATTTTTTAACTTAGGAAGAGTTCAGAAATAGTGATCAGTGAACATGCGTGCCACTACTTGTTATTCGCTTGAGTATCGGGGTACTCGGCGAGCAGCGAGCATTTCTGGGATTATTCGGCAGTAACTGCAGTCTCCACCCAGAAGTTTTGTCGGACTTTAGAGACCCAATCACGATGCAGGGATTGTCTGCTAGGCCATGAAACGTGGCAGCCATCTTTGTTGTGTCTTGCAGTGATTGGCTGGGCCGTACAGCATCATACCGAGTATAAGAGTAGGGAGAGCTGCTGCCGAAATAGGGTCACAATCGTGGTTTTTAGAGTTAGTGTAGGTCTGCAACTCTTACATCCACAACTCCTCAGAAACCAAAAGTCCTTTTTAGGGCTAATTTGTGGGTCCTGATATTGCAGCGCTAGGTAGGCAGGGCACAGCATATTCACATCAGTGCAAGGCCTGCAGGCACTGTATGTGCGTCCATTGCTCCCACTCCATCCCTCCCAAAGCTACATAACTGCCTGCTGCTGCAGCAGCTTATTTACTGTCTATGTACCTATTTTTCCTTCTTTTTTTTCCAAAAATCCCCCCTCCCCCCCAAAAAAAAAAAATACAGTCTGTTCTGTCAGACTGAGGCCTGTTGAAAAGTTATAGTTTGTCAGGCATACGTAGCATAGCGTGTGCGACCCATGTGCCCCTTTTTTTTTTGGTGTTTTAAATTCACCGAAAAAGGCCTCATATATCTGCGTGCTCCATGTTTGATCATTGGAGGCCGGTGTACTTATTTTTTGGCTGTGTGATAGTCAAATTCTATACAGCATTATTTCGCATAAAAAATTTCAAAGGCCACAGATTTGCCAGTGTGGTATTTCCGTTACAGCCGTCATATATCTCTGTGCTCCCAGTTTGGGCATTGGAGGCCGGTGTACTTATTTTTTGGCTGTGTGATACTCAAATTCTATACAGCACTATTTTGCATAAATTAACTTAAAAAAAATTGAATACAGTCTGTTAGTTCAGGCTGAGGCCTGCCTGGTGTTTGGGTTTGAAAAATCGTAGATTTGCAGGCATACTGATCACATATTATTTCGCTACTAATAAAGACATTTGTGTTGAGCATTTGAAATAGTGCAGTGGTCCATTTAAAATGGTTAAGGCAAGGGATGGGGAAGTGGACGTGATGCTGATGGTGCATCCAGAGGATGAGGCCGTGGGCAAGGTGAAAGTGGGCAACAACAAAGACCCACATCTTCTCGCTCGACATTCCTGTCCCAGTTTCTAGGGGACCGCAGCACACCACTATTGAAGCTAGACCAGTGTGTAACGGTTGTTGGTTGGATAGTGGATAATGCTTCCAGTCACTTAGCCACCACCACCACCACCTTGTCTTCCACACGGTCAAGTCTGAGTAGCCATGAGTGTGGCCAGGATATTCCTCACCCTGATCCTCCTTCCTCCCACCATGCCGAGTGCCCTGAGACAACTGATCCCACACTTGGACACTCTGAAGAGCTGTTCAGTTTTCCATTTCAAGATTCAGAAATCTCTCCCAGTCAGCTTGAAGTGGAGAAAGATGAGATCGCATGTAGAGCTGCCTAAAGCTTTGACCAGCCCCAGTCACACGAAGGCAATGGTGGGAAAGTGTCACAAGAGGTGGACGATGATGAGACACAATTGCTAGAAAGTCAGGAGGAGGAGCAGGGTGCGGATGTGGAAGACGAGGTGGTGGATGACTTAGTAACTGACCCAACCTGGCAGGAGGACATGCGTAGCGAGGACAGCAGCACAAATGGGGAAGGAGGCATATCCCCCCAACAGGCAGGAAGAAGCAGTGTGGTGGCCACAGACAGAAGGCGTGCATCTTTTCCCCCGTAACACCAACATGAGTGAATTTGCCATTCCACCTGTGAGATCTTCCTGAGTCTGGTTATTTTTTAAAGACTCTGCCGATAACCCTAAACAGGCCATTTGCAGCACCTGCTGTGCCCGCTTCAGCAAGGGTAGCCAAACAACCAGTCTGACCACCAGCATGATCAGGCACATGCAAGCAAAGCACCCGACTTTGTTACCGTTGTTGACTACCAACATCAACAAGGCCGTCGAATTTCAGGTCAGACTCCACACATAAGACCTCAGGAGTGGACATGGATGTCAGACCTATGTAACATCCTCCAAAACTTTGAGGACTGCACTAAGATGGTGAGTGGCGATGATGCCATAATTAGCATCACTATCCCGCTTCTCAGCATTCTGAAAAACTCTCTGCTCACAATCAAAGAGGATGCATTGCAGGCGGAACACGAGGACATGGAGGAAGGAAACATACAGGGGGATTACACTCAGCCCAGCCTCATGTCTTCTTAACGTGGATTGGTAGGCAATGAGGAGGAGGAGGAAGAACAGGAACTACTTTCATGTGCTATAGATGGTACTACAAACACATCTGTATTAGCTTCTGTTCAGCGGGGATGACCTGAGGACAGGGAGGAGGAGGACAGCATCGTCAGTCGTCCTGTTGATGAGGACACGGAAGTCTTGCCTGTTAGCAGTCTGGCATGCATGGTTGGCTTTATGTTGCGCTGCTTTTCACGTGACCCTCGGATTATCAAAATTTTGGGTGACACTCATTACTGGTTGGTGACACTTCTAGACCCACGCTGCAAGGATAACTTTTAATCTCTTCTGCCTGAGGCAGAGAGGTGTACAAAAATGTTGCAGTACCACAGGGCCCTTGTAGCGGAATTACTTAGAAAATTCCCATGTGAGAACGCTGGCAGCAGACGTCAGAGTTTGTTGTACAACCAAGGACTCCAAGCAAGAGAGAGACAGAAGTACAATCCAGCTCAGACAGGAGAACAATGGCCAAGTTCTGGGACAGTTTTCTCAGAAACTCCCATCGTTGCGGCGCAGAGGCAAGGGGTGCTGTCACAAGAAGTGGAATGTTTGGGAAGATGGTGAGGGAGTACCTTGCAGATTGTACAAACGTCCTTCATGATTCCTCTGTGCCTTTGAATTATTTGGTATCCAAGCTGGACACATGGCATGAACTGGCTCTCTACGCCTTGGAGGTCCTGGCCTGCCCTGCTGCTAGCGTTCTGTCAGAGAGGGTTTTTCAGTGCCGCTGGTGGAATTATAACAAATAAGCGCATCCGCCTGTCAACTGAAAATGCTGACAGGCTGACTGTTATAAAAATGAACAAGGCCTGGATTGGCAAAGACTTCTGTACACCACCAAGTGAAAACAGCGAAACATAACTTCAAATACATTCTCTCTTTTGGGGAGGCATATTCTCATGCACCTCTTCACAACCCCACATGGGTATACGCTTCCAGATTGGGTCTGTTTGTTCTTATCTTCCTCCTTATCCTCATCCTCCTCATGCTGAACCAATATATCACCAGAGTGAACGTGATCTGTGCGGTGCATTTTGGCCAAGGGTGCTGTGATGGCACTCTTTTATTTTTTAAAAAAGGACAACACTTTGGGGAACTGGGCATGCCATTACATTGGGCCTATTTCTTAACTCTGACTCCTGCAAACTGTCCTGCACCTGCTATTAGATCACCAGGGTGAACGTGCTCTGTACAGTGCATTTTGGCTGAGGGGGCTGTTGATGGCATGCTTTTATTTTTTTAAAAAAGGATCCCACATTTGGGAAATTAGGCATGACATTCCATTGGGCCAACTTCTTAACTCCTGCACTCTAAAATGTTCCTGCCACTAGATCACCAGGGTAAACGTGCTCAGTACTGTTATAGGCCGTTGATATTTGGGCTAGGGGCATGCGATGGCACTAGTGTATTTTTAAAAAAGGTACCCCCATTGGGGAATTGTTTGGCAGATCATGCACTGCATTACAAGTCTCAGAGACCCACACCACTACATTGGCCCTAATTCTTAACTCTGTTTCCTGCAATGTCTCTTCCTTATCTACGACGACATGACCTGGGTGAACATGCTTTGTATTGTTATAGGCCCGTGAAGTTTGGGCAAGAGTGGCTGTGATGGCAATAGTATATTTTTTTAAAAGGTACCCCCATTGGTGAAACCACATCCTTGATGGCAAACACTTCACATTTGTGTACCTTAAAGAGCTCAATGGAAAAGCTCCTTTTTGTGTTGCCTGGTTGCTCAAATTGGACACAATACACTTCATATAAATTTGATAATGCAATGATGTTAGTTTGGCTCAGTAGTTTATTACAAATATTTATTTGTCCACTATATTAGTTTCTCTCCTTGAGAGCGATAACTTTGGCTGCCTCAAATGTACAAATGGCGAATATACAAATGGCGATTTGTAAACAAGATTGATATACTGTACACCGAATGCATTCAGACAATAACACAGCTGCATGTCTTGTAAAACATTTACAGATGTGACAGACAATGCTCATAGTGACAAATCTTGATAAATGTTTGTTTTCTCACTTCATAAATAGTTCGAAGCCTCTATATGTTTGCTGTTTATCATTGTAAAACATTAAGGTTTACTGAACCTCTGCCTGTGGTGGTTTGATCTAAATCCTTGTGGCTTTTGTTTTCTAGTGGTTTATGGCCCCACGTCTGATGACTCCATGATATCTCAGTTTCATACAACCTTGAAAGCTGGCCACTTGAAGGTCTGGTTTAAACTAGAGTTACTACATAGTGTAGATCACTATATAAGACCAGAGAAACATGACTAAGACAGATGCCAAAACTGGGGTACCTGTACATGTACAGTGTGCTGATACCTGCATAATTGGGGACGCCCATGCAGTGTAGGTAATCTCCCAGGGGTTCTCTGTCTTGGTGTTGCTTCTAGGATATTCCAGACGGATGATATTTAAAAGTGTAACAACTCTGCTGGCATCACGGTATGGCCTCACATCTCTCACACAATCTTACCCACTGCTCCAGGCCATGATGTGGTTTCTGTTTCATGCCAGCTCCATGTTCTGTGTCTCTGCTCTGTGCATGCTTCATGGCTATGTGTATAGGGGGTCGGCGCCTGAACTCTCTGGTTCTTATAGGAATCAGGTGCATCTGTCTAATCAGTTCCTGACCAATTACCAAGAGGCCTCCTGTATATAGTGCAGCTCCACCCTGTGGTCTGGGCCTGTGCAATGTGTTTGCTCAGTTAGTGTTTAGCTTCTGAGTTTGCCAGGTCTTGCTCTGAGTTACTCCCTCTCTGGAGGCTTTTCTCTGTGCTATTGCCTTGATCTTGTTGTCCGCCCTCCAGGAGGCAGTATATCCTGGTCCCTGTGTCTTTGTCCCTGTGTCTTTGTCCTTGTGTCTTGTTCCTTTGCCTTGTCTGTACTTAGTCTTATCTCGGTCTCCTTGTCTGTGGCTTCCTTCCCTGCTGTGTCTTTCCTTGTGTTCTCAGTCTGCTTACACTCCGCACTCTTGCGGCTCTGTCTGCTCTGTATCTTGGTGGCTTTACCGCTGCTCCGCACTCCTGCGGTTCTGCTCCGTCCTACTCTGCTCTGCTCCCGTTGCTGCAGAAACCTCTTTCTGCAGTTCCTCTCTGCAATTCTTGTGGTTCCACTCTGCTTAGCTTCTGCAGTATCTCTTGCTGCAGCTTCTCTCCACATTCTTTGTGGCTCTGCTCAGCTTTTGTTGCTATGCTATCTCTTGCTGCTTTTCCACTCCTATCTGCAGTCTTTCACTCCTCTCCTGTGTGAACAGGTCCCAACCTGTTTCTTCATACCTCATTCCTTTCTGCTTGTTTCCTTCCCTGCACCTCCCGTGTGAACAGGTCCCTACCTGTTCCTTCATATTTCATATCTGTTCCCGCACCTCCAGTGTGAACAGGTCCCTACCTGTTCCTCCAAACTGTATATCTGTTCCTGCACCTCCAGTGTGAACAGGTCCCTACCTGTTCCTCCAAACTTTATATCTCTACCTGCACCTCCAGTGTGAACAGGTCCCTACCTGTTCCTCCAAACTACATATCTGTACCTGCACCTCCAGTGTGAACAGACCCCTACCTGTTCCTTCATATACCACATCAACCAATCCTGTGTTCCTGCCAGTCCTGCCGTTCCTGCCCTGCCTTCCAGTCCTGTGTTCTCTGCAGTGCCTCCCAATCCTGTGTTCCTGCCAGTCCTGCCGTTCCTGCCCTGCCTTCCAGTCCTGTGTTCCTGCTGTCCTAGCCAGTCCTGTGTTCTCTGTCGTGTCTCTGCCAGCCTACTCGTCTGAGTTCCAGCCATGCTCTTCTGCCAGTCCTGCCTAATGCCCGCACCAATCCTGGTGTTCCTGTCTCCCAAGTGGGATCAGCAGCTACAGCCAGACACCACCCTGGAGTAGCACCTGGCAGCTGCCTGCTGCACAAGCCTGACCTCACCATCAGAGGCTCCAGTGAAAACCCAGGCAGCTGTCATAGTCACGTCCCTTCCAGGGTAGTCTGGTTTGTGGCACTGTCACGATATGGTATGAAATATCATAAGTAGTTCTCTTGCTAGCCTGCGTGGGCTAAGCCCCCTTCTTGGAGTGATGCTGCAACAGTTTGTAGCTTCAAATTCCTTCCCTTTCACTCAGCCAAGAGCTGCTTTGCCAATGTAGATGGGGGAGGAAGAGTTTATTACCTCTAGCTGAGAGAGCCGAAGTATTTACAACCGGCATTCTTGCAGTGGAAAGTGACAGGCTAGAACTGGATTCTAACTTTCCAGAAATGCATGGAAGTCCTTTGTCTTGTTTTGCTAAGACATTACACAACCCGTTTATGTAAAAAACACGAAAATATATATTCTTTACACCCCTCGGTGGATCTATTCACCACGTAAAACCGGAGCTTCTAACTCCATCTGGTAAAGAAGTAGGGATTTCTCTGTAAATATGTATCCCAGATAGGACATATTTGATCTCATTAGAATGCCCACGTTAATCCGAGATGAATGCTGGGTTTGTTATGACTATGACATGTTTTGTATCGAAGTTATAGAAAGTAGATAGATTTAAGATTAAAGTTCTCAAAATGTAGAGAGAGGAGGGTCTGGATAAGCCAGCCTTTCTGTGATGTCACAGCCTTAAGGTTTTAAGTTTGTGGCAGGCTCCCCAGCTCAGTTTTCTGCTTGATTTCTTCTTCTGGACTTCTTGTCTTCTCCTGAAGCCAGCAGCACGTCCAAATGAGCTGGGACGTATGGTTGCCTGCCGTGCTTTGAACATGTGAGTGTTACATTTTCTCATTTAATCCCTGTTTATTTCATAATTACCCTTGTACATATTTGCAATTGTCTCATTTGTAACATCTTTATAAAATATTTTTGATAAAGCACTGCCTAATTTTTTATGGGATATGATATTATATATTAGTTCAATCTCCATGCTCTAAACCGTACCCTGTCTCTTGAAGGGAAATACGCTACTGTGTTGGGTTAGCTTCGGACCCGTTTAATCGAAGCTGGTGGCAGTGATACCGATAGTGTGCAGACTTTAGGGTTATGTTGTAGCGGCTGCGGCGTTGATAATTATTGTTCCTGCCTGAGTGGGAGTAGTTATCGCGTCGCTGCAGCGTGCCCAATAGCCAGTACATAGCAGGCAGCCTTTCTGGCGACTAATTACCCAGGGTGCAGTACCTAATCTGACCTGAGAGTAAGGGGGGCGCCAGAGAGCTGCAAGTGTTAAGTGGAACTGTAAGCGGGATATACATAAATCCCTGCAGTTTGTGGTATATTGAAAGCAGTGTGATACCTAGAATAAGCCCCTGCTGTAAACTAAGAGGTCTATAGCCTTGTGTGTGTTTTCTCATCACATTGTTAGCAGTGGAGGGTTAACTAAGATAAGCCCCCCTGCACATGTGATAGCCGTCTGTTGGCCTAAAGTCACCCCAACCCGTGACGTAGGGGTGACGGTCACGGTGTGAATCGTGACAAATTGGTGGCAGCGGTCAGGGGAATCCTGACAAATTGGTGGCATCGGTCAGGGGAATCCTGACAAATTGGTGGCAGCGGTCAGGGGAATCCTAACAAATTGGTGGCAAGGCGGTGGGATATCTTCGAGCATTAGTGATTTGGTTTGAGTAATCATTCCTCTCACTAAAAACTTGCAGAAAGTTCTTGCGAGGACTCTGCGCAAATAAGTTTGGAGAACGAACTCAGTGTTTTATTAGTCTTGAGACAATTGCGTACTGGTAATTATCCCCTCCCTTTCTCTTCGTTTTTCTATCCTATCTTTTATTTGGCAACCATGGCTGCGAAAGGGGAAGCCTGGTACAACCAGCAGAAGAAGGACATTCTTGCTGGGATATGCATGTACCATGGCCTGAACCCCCAGGACAAGTCCAAGGCTCAAATGGTCGCTGACCTGGTGCAATTCGAAGCCGACCAAGCCAGGTCCCAGAGGCCGCAGAAGCCAGCACCAGCGAACATGGTGCTGCAGCAGAGGTCCAACCACTGAATGCTGGCCCTGTTAGCGATCCGGGCGAATTGGACCACTACCTGCAGGCGGCCTTGAAAGAATTCCCCACTGACGACCATGAGGGACGTCGGCAGCTGATTCAGCAATACCGGCAGGAGGCCCAGCAAGCCGAGAGAGAGGCCCGAGCTGAGAGAGAGGCCCAGCGAGCCGAGCGGCAAGCGGAGCGGGAGTACCAGCTGCAGTTAGCCCAACTGCAAATGCAGGGGTCGTCCCAGACCAACAGTGAGCCCAGCAGCGCTCAGATACCTAAGCCCCGGCCCGATCACTTCCCTGTTATGGAGAAGGACGGAGACTTGGACACGTTTCTGCGGGCCTTTGAGAAAGCCTGCAGACAGTACCGGCTGCCTACAGATGAATGGGCACGATACCTGACACCAGGGCTGAGAGGCAAAGCTCTGGAGGCGTTTGCTGCCCTCCCTCAAGAACAAGATGGTGACTATGAGGCCATCAAGCAGGCTCTGATAGCCAAGTACCAGCTTACACCCGAGGTGTACTGTAGAAAGTTCCGGACCCTCCAACGTGGCCCACACGACAGTTACAGTGATGTGGTGCATGGACTGGGGACCCACTTTGACCAGTGGACCCAAGGACTGTCAGTGACCACCTTTGCACAGCTGCGAGACCTGATGATCAAAGACCAGTTCTTTCATCTTTGCCCAGCTGAGGTGCGATAGTTCGTGATGGACAGAGAACCCAAAGACGTGACGAAAGCAGCGCAGATTGCCGATGCCTATGAGGCCAACCGTAGATCGGAAGTGCGGAAGCCAGTCACCACCAGCTGGAGAGGGGGTAAGCCTGCAACCAACGCCAGTATCCCTGCCAGCCAACACACCAGAGGTCCTGGCCCCGTGGCCAACAGCACCAGACCTACCACCGAACCTCGCAAGTGTTTCACCTGCCATCAGACTGGTCATATCAGTCCCTCCTGCCCAACCAAGCAGAAGAACACCCCAGCCAAGGCCCCAGGGCCTAATGCAGCAGTTCTTTTAGTGGGTGGTGTGGTTGGGAGGGTGTGTGACAATGTACAGCACGTCACTGTGGGAGGCCATGTTGCTACAGGCCTCAAGGACACCGGTGCTGAACGAACCCTCATCCGACCCGAACTGGCGGCCCCTGAAGAAATCATTCCGGGGAAAACCCTAACTGTCACAGGGATTGGGGGCATCAGCTGTCCCTTACCGATGGCCCGGGTTTATATTGATTGGGGTGCTGGGAGCGGGGTGAAAGAATTGGGGCTGTCTGATAATTTGCCCACTGATGTTTTGTTGGGGACTGATTTGGGGAGGTTGGTTGCATACTACGTCCCTGACACCCCTCCCCAATCTACTAATAAGGGTAACGTTAACCCTGATGATGATGATGATGATGATGATGATGATGGGAAATTGCATGTGTTACCTGACCATGCTTTATCTTGTAATGATGCATCTAATAACCATTTTTTCCTAGGATTGATGGTGAAAATGTTGTACCTGTGCCAGCTGAACCTGATAATGATTTTTCTGTGAAGGTTAATGTGTCCATAGGTACAGGCGTGCCCAGCCACTTCGCTCTGCGGAGTGAGACGGCTGAGGAACCCCTAACAGGGGCAAGTGTCGGTGCTCCAGGAAATGGGGAGATGCATGGGAACCGTGAGGAAGGTGACGCCATGAAAGTGACCAGTACCACCGAGGAAGGTAACTGGCCCATAAGTAGCACTGCCCCTGGAGTGTTGGGGGTGGATGGGGAGGTAGAGCCCATAGCAGCGCCGGCTGATGGGTCTGTAGAAACCCCCGGGGAGACAGCCTACGTAGCTGCTGTCACCCGCAGTCAGAGTGCCCGGAACGCAGATAACTGTCAGCCTTCCGGACCCTCCTCAGTCATCACTGACTGAACCAGAGGTGGACTCAGAGCAAGTCCAAGAGGGTTCCCGTGGGGAAGGGACCCTGACGTCGCTTCTGGCTTCCCCTAGCCAGGAGTTTCAGGCCGCTCTGCACACAGATGCCAGCCTAGAGAGTTTGAGGCAACTCGCCGAGACGCCCACCTCCGAGACTGATAGGGAGAGGGTGTTCTGGGAACGAGGAAGGTTATACCGGGAGACAGTACCCGGAGAATCACAAAAGGAGTGGTTGAGGGAAAGACAGCTGGTCGTCCCGCAGCAATTCCGGGGTGAGTTGTTGCGGATT
This sequence comes from Ranitomeya imitator, assembly GCF_032444005.1. Taxonomy (NCBI): domain Eukaryota; kingdom Metazoa; phylum Chordata; class Amphibia; order Anura; family Dendrobatidae; genus Ranitomeya; species Ranitomeya imitator. The sequence goes on from NC_091283.1 coordinate 661,532,797, forward strand.
GCCCATGAGATTCCGCTAGCTGGACACTTGGGGATCAGCAAAACTAAGGCCCGGCTGTCTCAACACTTCTATTGGCCTAAGATGGGGACAGATGTGTCAAACTACTGCCGCTCCTGTATCACTTGTCAAAGAGTGGGGAAGGCGGGGCCTGCTCTTAAGGCTCCCCTGATCCCTTTGCCAGTGATAGAGGAGCCTTTCCAGAAGATCGCGGTGGACATTGTGGGCCCGCTGGCCGTCCCCAGCAGCTCTGGAAAGCAATACATCCTTACTGTGGTAGACTACGCTACCCGGTACCCAGAGGCAGTAGCTCTGTCGTCAACTAGGGCAGATAAGGTGGCGGATGCCCTGTTGGCTATCTTTTCACTTGTAGGGTTTCCCAGGGAAATGCTTACTGATCAAGGGACCCAATTTATGTCTCGCCTAATGGAGGCTCTCTGTAAGAGAATGCAGGTGAAGCACCTGGTATCGAGTGCGTATCACCCACAGACCAATGGCTTGTGTGAACGCTTCAATGGTACCCTCAAACAGATGCTACGCATGCTGGTTGAGACTCAAGGGCGCGACTGGGAGCGGTACCTCCCACACCTGCTGTTCGCTTACCAAGAGGTTCCGCAGGCCTCGACGGGGTTCTCCCCCTTCGAGCTCCTGTACGGCAGGCGAGTCCGGGGAACCCTTGGGTTGGTAAGAGAATCCTGGGAAGAGGAGCCGAACCCTTCTGAAGTGTCCATAGTGGAGTATGTCATGCGCTTCCGTGACAAGATGCAGACCTTGAAGCAGTTGGTGCACGACAACATGACGCAGGCTCAGGCTGACCAGAAGCACTGGTACGACCAGAACGCCCGGGAGCGGACCTACCACATGGGTCAAAAGGTGTGGGTGCTGGTCCCCGTACCAACGGATAAGCTTCAGGCAGCCTGGGAGGGCCCGTACGTCATCCATCAACAGCTCAACCCGGTCACGTACGTGGTAGGCGAAAGGCCTTTCACGTCAACATGATGAAGGCTCATCACGAACGTGAACCTTTCGTCCTACCGGTCTGCAGCTTGCCCGAAGATGGGGAGGAAGACACCCTCCTGGACATGCTGGCCCAAGCCAAGGCCAATGGGTCCATCGAGGACGTGGAGGTAAGCGACTGGTTAACTGAACCCCAGCGGTTGCAGTTGCAAACCACACTGGAACCCTTCCGGGTCGTGTTCTCCAACCGACCTGGGAGGACTGAGTTAGCCGTCCACGAGGTGGACACCGGGAATCACGCCTCACCATCAGAGGCTCCAGTGAAAACCCAGGCAGCTGTCATAGTCACGTCCCTTCCAGGGTAGTCTGGTTTGTGGCACAGTGGGGCCACAAAACCCCGAGCTCACGCCCACCAGTCAGGGCGCGAGCGTGACAAAAAGCCTCTTGGTGATGATCTAAGTAGACTGTATGAAGTTAATCTTCGTGTATACATAATCAGTATATTTATGTAATCCTTATATGTAATAATTAACCTTTGTATGTTATTCAAACAACAAAGAAGAATTGCAAATGCACTCACCAACTGCAGTTAAAGGTGTTTATTCAAACACAAAGCAGGACATCTTCACGGCACAGGGGAAAGGGAAATGACCAGAGGGAGTGCGGCAAACAAGACTTGGACCCGTAGAAGCGCTCTTGTGTAGCGCGAAACGGCTGTCGTCTCGTTTGCCGCACTCCCTCTGGTCATTTCCCTTTCCCCCGTGCCATGAAGATGTCCTGCTTTGTGTTTGAATAAACACCTTTAACTGCAGTTGGTGAGTGCATTTGCAATTCTTCTTTGTTGTTTGGATTCATATGGACTTTTTTTCATGCAAATAGCACCTCCTTCTCTTTCTCGGACTGCCATATTGGACCTAACGTGTTAATTTGGATTTTCTCTACGTTGATGTGGGGGGTTGTGCTGCTCCTTTCTTCTTTTGTTCTTTGTATGTTATTGTTAACATATACAAAAATGTACGCACTCACACTATTCAATCTTAATATTCCTTGAATTTTGTAGTTTGCAATGAAGTTGCTTTGTATTGCAAGGATTAGACTTTTTTAAAGCTGAACCTTTGTGTTAAAAACATGGCAAACTCAATTGCCAAATTCTCCTGTAAATAATTCTGCAAAGACGGAACCATCATACCATAAAAAATACGAGTGAATTTTCATGGGCACATCCAGTATGTGGGTTCCAAGGCCTAATGGGGTGCATATGACTATGCAGCAGGGCTGGCCTTGTCGCCAATGTGTAAAACAAAGGAGTATGGAGTACAAAATGCATATTGTGAAGTGGATTTTCATGGGCCCATCCACTATGTGGGTTCAAAGGCTTATTGGGGTGCATATGAATTGGTAGCAGGGCAGGCCTTGAATTCAATGCAACACTTTTTCAGGAGTCCCCCCTGGAAATCTTATGACAGGGGTATTGTGGTGCGTCGTAATTCTTGGCAGCCCATCCACTCACAGCATAGGCTACAACAGCTTAGGAGACCCACTGTTTCATAATGGCCCTTTAAGAAGATTAATGCCGCCTGATGCACCAGTAAAAATTGCCTCTGTGACTTTAAGAGTCCCTCCTTTGTAAATGAAACAAGATGGGTCTGCTTATGTGTCACACACCACATGGCCAGCTAGGGGTGTTGAATGTTACAATGAGATTTCCCAGTGAATGCATTTGTAGTGGTTGAAAGCAATGTTAAAGTTGAAAAACGCTGCGTCTGAACTAAGCCTAAGAGGGAGAGGAAATTTTCGGTCTGGGGTTAAATATTTGGCCTTAGAGGCAAGTCATTTACCTGCAAAGGATGTACCTTACCTACATATTTCCCAGCAAAACCCGTTTTGGTTTTGCTTTAATGTGTCTTTTGTGGCACCGGGAAAAATGGCATGAATCTTGGAAAAAAATGATTAAAGCTGTGAACTAGGAGTCAGGAATGCTTCCAGGGGCGATCCCCATGATGTTCCTGTGTCATTTGAGCAGTGTTTCTATCATTTTCAGATGTTTTTAGACATTAAAAGGACCCCCGGGGGGATCATGGCAAAAATACTCGGGTTTCTCATAGACTTACATTGGGTTCGTTGTTCTGGCCGAGTACCCGAGTATTTAACCCCTTAGCGACCGCCGATACGCCTTTTAACGGTGGCCGCTAAGGGTACTTAAACCACAGCGCCGTTAACGGCGCTGTGGAAAAAGTGAATAGCGCCCCCCAGAGGCCGATTTTCTCCGGGGTCTCGGCTGCCGGGGGTAGCCGAGACCCCAGAGAACATGATTCGGGGGGTTTTTAACCCACCCCGCATTTGCGATCGCCGGTAATTAACGGTTTACCGGCGATCGCAAAAAAAAAAAAAAAAAAGGCGATCTCTTTTTAATTTCTCTGTCCTTCGATGTGATCGCACATCGGAGGACAGAGAAAAGGGGTCCCAGGTGGCCCCCCAATACTCACCTATCTCCCCGATGCTTCTCGTGTCTCCCGGTGGGCGCCGCCATCTTCAAAATGGCGGGCGCATGCGCAGTGCGCCCACCGGCCGGCACCGGGAGAATCTTTGGGGTCTCGGCTGCCGGGGGTAGCCGAGACCCCAAAGAACATGATCGGGGTCGGTTTTACCGACCCCTGTTTTGAGATCGCCGGTAATTAACTGTTTACCGGCGACCGCAAAAAAAACCGCGATCTCTTTTTAATTTCTCTGTCCTCCGATGTGATCGCACATCGGAGGACAGAGAAAAGGGGTCCCAGGTGGCCCCCCAATACTCACCTATCTCCCCCGATGCTTCTCGTGTCTCCCGGTGGGCGCAGCCTTCTTCAAAATGGCGGGCGCATGCGCAGTGCGCCCACCGGCCGGCACCGGGAGAATCTTTGGGGTCTCGGCTGCCGGGGGTAGCCGAGACCCCAAAGAACATGATCGGGGTCGGTTTTACCGACCCCTGTTTTGCGATTGCCGGTAATTAACTGTTTACCGGCGACCGCAAAAAAAAAAAAGTAAAGTGTAATTCTCTGTCCTCTGATGTGATTGCACATCAGAGGACAGAGAAATAGGGGGATTCGGGGACCCTACAATACTCACCTGTGTCCCTGGATCCTCTTGCTGCTCCTCCTGGCCGCCGGCAGAAGAAAATGGCGGGCGCATGCGCAGTGCGCCCGCCATCTGTCTCCATCTGCCGGCCGGCAGGAGAACAGCAGTAGGGGCTAAAATTAGGGGTAGGGTTAGGGTTAGGGGAAGGGATAGGGTTAGGGGTAGGGTTAGGGGTAGGGTTAGGGGTAGGGTTAGGGCTAGGGGTAGGGCTAGGGTTAGGGCTAGGGTTAGGGCTATTGTTAGGGCTAGGGTTGGGGCTAAATTTAGGGTTAGGGTTGGGGCTAAATTTAGGGTTAGGCTTCTTTCACACTTACGTCGGTATGGGGCCGTCGCAATGCGTCGGCCCGACATACCGACGCACGTTGTGAAAATTGTGCACACCGTGGGCAGCAGCTGTAGTTTTTCAACGCATCCGCTGCCCAATCTATGTCCTGGGGGAGGGGGCGGAGTTACGGCCATGCATGTGCGGTCAGAAATGGCGGATGCGACGTACAAAAAAACGTTTCATTGAACGTTTTTTTGTGCCGACGGTCCGCCAAAACACAACTGATCCAGTGCACGACGGACGCGACGTGTGGCCATCCGTCACAGTCCGTCGGCAATACAAGTCTATGGGCAAAAAAACGCATCCTGCGGGCACATTTGCAGGATCCGTTTCTTGTCCAAAACGACGGATTGCGACGGAATGCCAAACGACGCAAGTGTGAAAGTAGCCTTAGGGCTAGGGTTGGGGCTAAAGTTAGGGCTAGGGTTGGGGCTAAAGTTAGGGTTAGAGCTGGGATTAGGGTTAGGGTTTGGATTAGGGTTGGTATTAGGGTTAGGGTTGGCATTAGGGTTACGCTTGGGATTAGGGTTAGGTTTGGGATTAGGGTTAAGGTTAGGGTTGTGATTAGGGGTGTATTGGGATTAGGGTTAGGTTTGAGGTTAGGGTTGAGATTAGGATTAGGGGTGTGTTGGATTTAGGGTTTTGATTAGGGTTATGGTTAGGGTTGACATTAGGGTTGTTTTGGGGTAAGGGTTGTGATTATGGTTAGGGTTAGTGATTAGGATTATGGATCAGGTTGGGATTAGGGTTAGGGGTGTGTTGGAGTTAGGGTTGGAGCTAGAATTGGGGGGTTTCCACTGTTTAGGTACATCAGGGGGTCTCCAAACACGACAGCCAATTTTGCGCTCAAAAAGTCAAATGGTGCTCCCTCCCTTCTGCGCTCTGCCGTGCGCCCAAACAGTGGGTTACCCCCACATATGGGGCATCAGCGTACTCGGGATAAATTGGACAACAACTTCTGGGGTCCAATTTCTCTTGTTACCCTTGTGAAAATAAAAACTTGGGAGCTACAATATCTTTTTTGTGAAAAAAAAAATATTTTTTATTTTTACGACTCTGCATTCTAAACTTCTGTGAAGCACTTGGGCATTCAAAGTTCTCACCACACATCTAGATAAGTTCCTTGGGGGGTATAGTTTCCAAAATGGGGTCACTTGTGGGGGGTTACTACAGTTTAGGTACATCAGGGGCTCTGCAATCGCAACATAATGCCCACAGACCACTCTATCAAAGTCTGCATTCCAAAAAGGCGCTCCTTCCCTTCCGAGCTCTGCCGTGCGCCCAAACAGTGGTTTACCCCCACATATGGCGCATCAGCGTACTTGGGATAAATTGGACAACAACTATTGCAGTCCAATTTCTCCTGTTAACCTTGTGAAAATAAAAACTTGGGGGCTACAATATCTTTTTTGTGGAAAAAAAAATATTTTTTATTTTCACGACTCTGCATTCTAAACTTCTGTGAAGCACTTGGGCATTCAAAGTTCTCACCACACATCTAGATAAGTTCCTTGGGGGGTCTAGTTTCCAAAATGGGGTCACTTGTGGAGGGTTTCTACTGGTTAGGTACATCTGGGGCTCTGCAAACGCAACATAATACCCGCAGACCATTCTATCAAAGTCTGCATTCCAAAACGGCGCTCCTTCCTTCCGAGCTCTGCCGTGCGCCCAAACAGTGGTTTACCCCCACATATGGGGTACCAGCATACTCAGGACAAATTGGACAACAACTTTTGTGGTCCAATTTCTCTCATTACCCTTGTGAAAATAAAAACTTGGGGGCTAAAAAATCTTTTTTGTGGAAAAAAAAATATTTTTTATTTTCACGGCTCTGCATTATAAACTTCTGTGAAGCACTTGGGCATTCAAGGTTCTCACCACACATCTAGATAAGTTCCATGGGGGGTCTAGTTTCCAAAATGGGTTCACTTGTGGGGGATTTCTACTGTTTAGGCACATCAGGGGCTCTCCAAACGCGACATGGCGTCCGATCTCAATTCCAGCCAATTCTACATTGAAAAAGTAAAACGGCGCTCCTTCACTTCCAAGCTCTGCGGTGCGCCCTAACAGTGGTTTACCCCCACATATGGGGTATTGGCGTATTCAGGAGAAATTGCATAACAAAATTTATGGTTACATTTCTGTTTTTACACTTGTGAAAATAAAAAAATGGTTCTGAATTAAGATGTTTGCAAAAAAAAGTTAAATGTTCATTTTTTCCTTCCACATTGTTTCAGTTCCTGTGAAGCACGTAAAGGGTTAATAAACTTCTTGAATGTGGTTTTGAGAACCTTGAGGGGTGTAGTTTTTAGAATGGTGTCACACTTCATTATTTTCTATCATATAGACCCCTCAAAATGACTTCAAATGTGATGTGGTCCCTAAAAAAAATGGTGTTGTAAAAATGAGAAATTGCTGGTCAACTTTTAACCCTTATAACTCCCTAACAAAAAAAAAATTTGTTTCCAAAATTGTGCTGATGTAAAGTAGACATGTGGGAAATGTTATTTATTAACTATGTTTTGTGACATATCTCTCTGATTTAAGGGCATAAAAATACAAAGTTTGAAAATTGCAAAATTTAAAAATTTTCGCCATATTTCCGTTTTTTTCATAAATAATCGCAAGTAATATCGAAGAAATGTTACCACTAACATGAAGTACAATATGTCACGAAAAAACAATCTCAGAATCAGCAGGATCCGTTGAAGCGTTCCAGAGTTATAACCTCATAAAGTGACAGTGGTCAGAATTGCAAAAATTGGCCTGGTCATTAAGTACCAAATTGGCTCTGTCACTAAGGGGTTAAATTTGCTCGACCCGAGCAACGAGCACCCGAGCATTTTAGTGCTCGCCCATCACTATTCATAAATTAATATTTTGTGGAATAACCATGATTTTTAATCACAGCTTTCATGCATCTTGGCATGCTTTCCAGCAGTGTTTCACACTGCTTCTGGCGCAAAGATGTAAGCAGTTCTTCTTTGTTTGATGGCTTGTGACTATCCATCATCCTCTTGATTACATTCCAGAGGTTTCCAATGGGGTTCAGGTCTGGAGAATGGGCTGCCCATGACAGGGTTTTGATGTGGTGGTTTCTTAATTTTTGCCAGAGCTGTATATATTACCCCAATTGCCACTGCACAAAAGCAATCAGGAAGAGTTGAGTCGATGCTCAAGAATTAGCGCTTCTAATAGATGCTCCATTTCTCATGCAGCTGAGGACTAGTCTTATTAGTGTTGGTAGGGGCCAATATCCATGGGCCTTCACAGCTTTTTAATATCAGCCATTAGCTGTCTGTTTTGCCTTAGCTGGTTATTAAAAATGGAGGGGGTCCCAATTAATTTTTTGGGTGAGTCCACCCATTTTTTAATAACCAACAAAGAAAAAGCAGACAGCTGTCCACTGATTAATAGGCTGTAAAGGTAAATGTTTATTGGACGCTTCCCAGCATAATGAGACCAGCTCACAGCCAATGTGGTCTCGAACTTTCGTACTGTAAAATGGGGGTAGTAAGCGGTAAAGGTGAAAAATGGAACAAAAAGGGGGTAAGCAGGACAATAGCCCTGAAAACAAATGTGGATAGTAAGATCACTTAAAATAACAGAGAATAAAGAGTAATAAGAATAATCTTGAAAAAAGAGGCATAGGTCCAAATGTAGGAGGAGGTGTAGTAGGTGGATGAGCTTGAGGCGAATGTGGCGATAAAGGTGGAAGAGGCAGGGGGCGAGGTATCCAACTGTTGTTTTTTTTTTTTTTGGGGGGGGGGGGGGGGTTCTTGTTAATTTTTTTTTTTTTTTTTTAGGGACAACACTTAAAAGAACATAGTATAAAATTAAAAAAAAATGAACACTGTAGATACAGTAGTCGGATGTCCTAATGGAGGAGAAGGTGGTGTAGGTGGACTAGCAGTATGTGGACATTGCAGTGTAGATGGAAGAGACAGACCTGATGGTATCCAACATTATTTTTGTGGATTTTATTTCTCTTCCTTTTTGGTAAGGCCCCAAAATAAAACAAATGGCAAATAAAATATAACAATGTCTTGGTGCAGATGGTACATTTGTCTGGTCAGCCAAAGGTACAGACAAGTCCTGTGGACGCCACTCCTGGTTTCTTTTAATGAGTGTGAGAGTGCCCACGTTGGCTTTGGACAGGTGGATGCGTGTTGTGAATTCTGCTCTTGGGCTCCCTCCGGTGGTTGTTGATGGTAATGCAGTTATTCCTGAGCAGCAGTCTTGGACAGGTGTTTCTGCTAATTGCAATTCTGACTGGAGTATTTAACTGTGCAGGACTCATTAGTCCTTGCCAGTAGTCAATGTTCCTTTGGAAGTGTTGGTCCTCTGCCTGGCCTCTCCTGCTTGCTGCCATCTCAGCAAAGATAATAATAATAATAATAATAATCTTTATTTTTATATAGCGCTAACATATTCCGCAGCGCTTTACAGTTTGCACACATTATCTTCACTGTCCCCAATGGGGCTCACAATCTAAATTCCCTATCAGTATGTCTTTGGAATGTGGGAGGAAACCGGAGTGCCCGGAGAAAACCCACGCAAACACGGAGAGAACATGCAAACTCTTTGCAGATGATGTCCTGGGTGGGATTAGAACCCAGGACTCCAGCGCTGCAAGGCTGCAGTGCTAACCACTGCGCCACCGTGCTGCCCGGTGCTTGCTTCACTTTTTAGACACACGGCTGTGTTTATTTTTTTTGTGCTGATCTTGTTTCTATTTTGTTCCTGCTAGACTGTGCCTGTTGTTTTTCTCAGTCTAGTTGGACTGGCTGGAGTCGCAGATATACTCTCCACATCTTTAGTTAGGTGGTGGAGTTTTTGTATTTTTCTGCTGTGGATATTTTGTAGTGTTTTATGCTGACTGCATAGTATCCTGTACTTTCCGTTCCTATCTAGGTAGAAGTGGCCTCCTTTGCTTATCCCTGTTTTCTGTCTGCGTGTGTCTTTTCCTCTCCTACTCACAGTCATTATTTGTGGGGGGCTACCTATCCTTTGGGGATCTACTCTGAGGCAAGAGAGTTTTTCCTATTTCCATCTTTAGGAATATTTAGTCCTTAGGCTGTGTCGAGGTGTCTAGGTCTGGTTAGGCACACCCCACGGCTACTTCTATTTGCGGTGATAGGATCAGGGTTTGCGGTCAGTAAAGTTACCACTGCTCCAGTGAAGGTCATTTCATGCTGCTCCAAGGCCACCTGATCATAACAGTACTACTGGCCCACAATGAGTTAATTGCATCTCAGAAGAAGGGAGGAAAGATCTTGAGCCATTTTTTTTTCTCCAGTCTGTTTTGTCTTTTCCTCCCTCTTTATCTCTGGGTGGCTGAAGAGCCTCGTGTTAGCATGAATGTTCAGGAATTAGTTTCTCGTGTAGACCAGCTTGCTGCTAGAGTACAGGGTATTTCTGATTACATTGTTCAGACTCCTGTTTTAGAACCGAAGATACCTACTCCTGATTTGTTTTTTGGTAACAGGTCCAAATTTTTGAGTTTAAAAAACAACTGTAAACTGTTTTTTGCATTGAAACCTCGATCCTCCGGTGATTCCATTCAACAAGTTAAAATCATTATTTCCCTGCTGCGTGGTGATCCACAGGATTGGGCATTTTCCCTGGAATCTGGGGATCCTGCTTTGCTTAATGTAGACTCCTTCTTTCAGGCGTTAGGATTACTGTATGATGAACCTAATTCGGTGGATCAAGCTGAGAAGACCTTGTTGGCCCTGTCTCAGGGTCAAGAGGCGGCAGAATTGTATTGTCAGAAATTCAGAAAATGGTCTGTATTGACTAAATGGAATAATGATGCTTTGGCAGCAATTTTCAGAAAGGGGCTTTCTGAATCCGTTAAAGATGTTATGGTGGGGTTTCCCACACACTCCAGTCTGAGTGATTCTATGTCTCTGGCCATTCAGATTGATCGGCGCTTGCGTGAGCGCAGAACTGTGCGCGCTATGGCGTTATCCTCAGAGCAAATTCCTGAGCCAATGCAATGTGATAGCATTCTGTCTAGAACGGAACGACAAGGTTTCAGACGTCAGAATAGGTTGTGTTATTATTGTGGCGACGCTTCCCACGTCATTTTTGTCTGCCCTAAGCGGGCCAAGAGGATCGCCAGTTCATTTACCATCAGTACTGTACAACCTAAATTTCTGTTATCTGTGTCCTTGATCTGTTCATTGTCATCATTTTCTGTCATGGCGTTTGTGGATTCAGGCACTGCTTTGAACTTAATGGACTTTGAGTTTGCCAGGCTTTGTGGTTTTCCCTTGCAGCCTTTGCAGAACCCTATTCCTTTAAGGGGCATTGATGCTACACCCTTGGCTAAAAATAAGCCCCAGTTTTGGACACAGGTTACCATGCGCATGGCGCCAGCCCATCAGGAAAATTGTCGATTTCTGGTGTTGCATAATTTGCATGATGCTATCGTGCTGGGTTTTCCATGGTTGCAAGTACATAATCCTGTTTTGGATTGGAAGTCCATGTCCGTGACTAGTTGGGGGTTCATAATGATGTTCCTCTGATGTCTATCGCCCCTTCTCCCTCTTCTGAAATTCCGGAGTTTTTGTCTGATTTTCAGGATGTATTCGATGAGCCCAAGTCCAGTTTCCTTCCACCACACAGGGACTGCGATTGTGCTATTGACTTGATTCCAGGCTGTAAGTTTCCTAAGGGCCGACTTTTCAACCTGTCTGTACCTGAACATACCGCCATGCGGAGCTATATTAAGGAGTCTTTGGAGAAAGGGCATATTCGACCATCTTCTTCACCGTTGGGAGCGTGTTATGAAAGGCAATTCAGTACTACAATGGACATAGCGGTCAGAGCACATACAGTGATCTGACAATAACCCAAAATCATAGAACGAGCTCTGAGACGTGTGAACTCTGCAGACCGCAATCCCTAATCCTCTCCAAACAACACTAGAGGCAGCCGTGGATTGCGCCTAACTCTGCCTATGCAACTCGGCACAGCCTGAGAAACTAACTAGCCTGAAGATAGAAAATAAGCCTACCTTGCCTCAGAGAAATACCCCAAAGGAAAAGGCAGCCCCCCACATATAATGACTGTGAGTTAAGATGAAAAGACAAATGTAGAGATGAAATAGATTCAGCAAAGTGAGGCCCGACTTTCTTAACAGATCGAGGATAGAAAAGGTAACTTTGCGGTCTACACAAAACCCTAAAGAACACCACGCAAAGGGGGCAAAAAGACCCTCTGTACCGAACTAACGGCACGGAGGTACACCCTTTGCGTCCCAGAGCTTCCAGCAACAAATTAGACAAGCTGGACAGAAAAAATAGCAAACAAATAGCAAAGAAGAACTTAGCTATGCAGAGCAGCAGGCCACAGGAATGATCCAGGGAAAAGCAAGTCCAACACTGGAACATTGACAGGAAGCCAGGATCAAAGCATTAGGTGGAGTTAAGTAGAGAAGCACCTAACGACCTCACCAGATCACCTGAGGGAGGAAACTCAGAAGCCGCAGTACCACTTCCCTCCACCAACAGAAGCTCACAGAGAGAATCAGCCGAAGTACCACTTGTGACCACAGGAGGGAGCTCTGCCACAGAATTCACAACAGTACCCCCCCTTGATGAGGGGTCACCGAACCCTCACCAGAGCCCGCAGGCCGACCAGGATGAGCCACATGAAAGGCACGAACAAGATCGGGAGCATGGACATCAGAGGCAAAAACCCAGGAATTATCTTCCTGAGCATAACCCTTCCATTTAACCAGATACTGGAGTTTCCGTCTAGAAACACGAGAATCCAAAATCTTCTCCACAATATACTCCTATTCCCCCTCCACCAAAACCGGGGCAGGAGGATCAACAGATGGAACCATAGGTACCACGTATCTCCGCAACAATGACCTATGGAATACGTTATGTATGGAAAAAGAATCTGGAAGGGTCAGACGAAAAGACACAGGATTAAGAACCTCAGAAATCCTATACGGACCAATGAAACGAGGTTTAAACTTAGGAGAGGAAACCTTCATAGGAACATGACGAGAAGACAACCAAACCAGATCCCCAACACGAAGTCGGGGACCCACACGGCGTCTGCGATTAGCGAAACGTTGAGCCTTCTCCTGGGACAAGGTCAAATTGTCCACTACATGAGTCCAAATCTGCTGCAACCTGTCCACCACAGTATCCACACCAGGACAGTCCGAAGACTCAACCTGTCCTGACGAGAAACGAGGATGGAACCCAGAATTGCAGAAAAATTGCGAAACCAAGGTAGCCGAGCTGGCCCGATTATTAAGGGCGAACTCAGCCAAAGGCAAAAAGGACACCCAGTCATCCTGATCGGCAGAAACAAAGTATCTCAGATATGTTTCCAAGGTCTGATTGGTTCGTTCGGTCTGGCCATTAGTCTGAGGATGGAAAGCCGAGGAAAAAGACAAGTCAATGCCCATCCTACCACAAAAGGCTCGCCAAAACCTTGAAACAAACTGGGAACCTCTGTCAGAAACGATATTCTCTGGAATGCCATGTAAACGAACCACATGCTGGAAGAACAATGGCACCAAATCAGAGGAGGAAGGCAATTTAGACAAGGGTACCAGATGGACCATCTTAGAAAAGCGATCACAGACCACCCAAATGACTGACATCTTTTGAGAAACGGGAAGATCAGAAATAAAATCCATAGAGATATGTGTCCAAGGCCTCTTCGGGACTGGCAAGGGCAAAAGCAACCCACTGGCACGAGAACAGCAGGGCTTAGCCCGAGCACAAATCCCACAGGACTGCACAAAAGCACGCACATCCCGCGACAGAGACGGCCACCAAAAGGATCTAGCCACTAACTCTCTGGTACCAAAGATTCCAGGATGACCAGCCAACACCGAACAATGAACCTCAGAGATAACTTTATTGGTCCACCTATCAGGGACAAACAGTCTCTCCGCTGGACAACGATCAGGTTTATTAGCCTGAAATTTTTGCAGCACCCGCCGCAAATCAGGGGAGATGGCAGACACAATTACTCCTTCCTTGAGGATACCCGCCGGCTCAGACAAACCCGGAGAGTCGGGCACAAAACTCCTAGACAGAGCATCCGCCTTCACATTTTTAGAGCCCGGAAGGTACGAAATCACAAAGTCAAAACGGGCAAAAAACAGCGACCAACGAGCCTGTCTAGGATTCAACCGCTTAGCAGACTCAAGATAAGTCAAGTTCTTATGATCAGTCAATACCACCACGCGATGCTTAGCTCCTTCAAGCCAATGACGCCACTCCTCGAATGCCCACTTCATGGCCAGCAACTCTCGGTTGCCCACATCATAATTTCGCTCAGCAGGCGAAAACTTCCTGGAAAAAAAAGCGCATGGTTTCATCACTGAGCAATCAGAACCTCTCTGCGACAAAACAGCCCCTGCTCCAATCTCAGAAGCATCAACCTCGACCTGGAACGGAAGAGAAACATCTGGTTGACACAACACAGGGGCAGAAGAAAAACGACGCTTCAACTCCTGAAAAGCTTCCACAGCAGCAGAAGACCAATTGACCAAATCAGCACCCTTCTTGGTCAAATCGGTCAATGGTTTGGTAATACTAGAAAAATTGCAGATGAAGCGACGATAAAAATTAGCAAAGCCCAGGAACTTTTGCAGACTTTTCAGAGATGTCGGCTGAGTCCAATCATGGATGGCTTGGACCTTAACAGGATCCATCTCGATAGTAGAAGGGGAAAAGATGAACCCCAAAAATGAAACCTTCTGCACACCAAAGAGACACTTTGATCCCTTCACAAACAAAGAATTAGCACGCAGGACCTGAAAAACTGTTCTGACCTGCTTCACATGAGACTCCCAATCATCCGAAAAGATCAAAATGTCATCCAAGTACACAATCAGGAATTTATCCAGGTACTCTCGGAAGATGTCATGCATAAATAACTGAAACACTGATGGAGCATTGGCAAGTCCGAATGGCATCACTAGATACTCAAAATGACCCTCGGGCGTATTAAATGCAGTTTTCCATTCATCTCCTCGCCTGATTCGCACCAGATTATACGCACCACGAAGATCTATCTTGGTGAACCAACTAGCCCCCTTAATCCGAGCAAACAAATCAGATAACAATGGCAAGGGGTACTGAAATTTAACCGTGATCTTATTTAGAAGGCGGTAATCTATACAAGGTCTCAGCGAACCATCCTTCTTGGCTACAAAAAAGAACCCTGCTCCTAATGGTGACGATGATGGGCGAATATGCCCCTTCTCCAGGGATTCCTTCACATAACTGCGCATAGCGGCGTGCTCAGGCACGGATAAATTAAACAGTCGACCTTTTGGGAATTTACTACCAGGAATCAAATTGATAGCACAATCACAATCCTTATGCGGAGGTAGGGCATCGGACTTGGGCTCATCAAATACATCCTGGTAATCAGACAAGAACTCTGGAACCTCAGAAAGGGTGGATGACGAAATTGACAGAAATGGAACATCACCATGTACCCCCTGACAACCCCAGCTGGACACCGACATGGATTTCCAATCTAATACTGGATTATGGGCTTGTAGCCATGGCAACCCCAACACGACCACATCATGCAGATTATGCAACACCAGAAAGCGAATAACCTCCTGATGTGCAGGAGCCATGCACATGGTCAGCTGGGTCCAGTACTGAGGCTTATTCTTGGCCAAAGGCATGGCATCAATTCCTCTCAATGGAATAGGACACTGCAAGGGCTCTAAGAGAAACCCACAACGCTTAGCATACTCCAAGTCCATCAAATTCAGGGCAGCGCCTGAATCCACAAATGCCATGACAGAATACGATGACAAAGAACAGATCAAGGTAACGGACAGAAGAAATTTTGACTGTACCGTACCAATGGTGGCAGACCTAGCGAACCGCTTAGTGCGCTTAGGACAATCAGAGATAGCATGAGTGGAATCACCACAGTAGAAACACAGCCCATTCAGACGTCTGTGTTCTTGCCATTCAACTCTGGTCAAAGTCCTATCGCACTGCATAGGCTCAGGTTTAAGCTCAGGTAATACCGCCAAATGGTGCACAGATTTACGCTCACGCAAGCGTCGACCGATCTGAATGGCCAAAGACATAGACTCATTCAAACCAGCAGGCATAGGAAATCCCACCATGACATCCTTAAGGGCTTCAGAGAGACCCTTTCTGAACATAGCTGCCAGTGCAGATTCATTCCATTGAGTGAGCACGGACCACTTTCTAAATTTCTGACAATATACCTCTATCTCATCCTGACCCTGACAAAGAGTCAGCAAATTTTTCTCTGCCTGATCCACTGAATTAGGTTCATCGTACAGCAATCCGAGCGCCAGGAAAAACGCATCGATATTATTCAATGCAGGATCTCCCGGCGCAAGAGAAAATGCCCAGTCCTGAGGGTCGCCGCGCAAAAAAGAAATAACAATCAAAACCTGTTGAACTGGATCACCAGAGGAGCGAGGTTTCAAGGCCAGAAATAATTTACAATTATTTTTGAAACTCAGAAACTTAGTTCTACCTCCAAAAAACAAATCAGGAATAGGAATTCTTGGTTCCAACATAGCTTTCTGATCAATAGTGTCTTGAATCTTTTGTACTCTTGCCGAGAGCTGATCCACAAATGAAGACAGACTTCTAATGTCCATCGCTACACCTGTGTACTGAACCACCCAAATGTCTAGGGGAAAAAAAAGGCAAAACACAGTGCAAAGCAAAAAAAAGTGGTCTCAGAACTTCTTTTTTCCCTCTATTGAGAATCATTAGTACTTTTGGCTTCCTGTACTGTTATGAAAGGCAATTCAGTACTACAATGGACATAGCGGTCAGAGCACTTACAGTGATCTGACAATAACCCAAAATCATAGAACGAGCTCTGAGACGTGGGAACTCTGCAGACCGCAATCCCTAATCCTCTCCAAACAACACTAGAGGCAGCCGTGGATTGCGCCTCACTCTGCCTATGCAACTCGGCACAGCCTTAGAAACTAACTAGCCTGAAGATAGAAAATAAGCCTACCTTGCCTCAGAGAAATACCCCAAAGGAAAAGGCAGCCCCCCACATATAATGACTGTGAGTTAAGATGAAAAGACAAACGTAGAGATGAAATAGATTCAGCAAAGTGAGGCCCGACTTTCTTAACAGATCGAGGATAGAAAAGGTAACTTTGCGGTCTACACAAAACCCTAAAGAACACCACGCAAAGGGGGCAAAAAGACCCTCCGTACCGAACTAACGGCACGGAGGTACACCCTTTGCGTCCCAGAGCTTCCAGCAACAAATTAGACAAGCTGGACAGAAAAAATAGCAAACAAATAGCAAAGAAGAACTTAGCTATGCAGAGCAGCAGGCCACAGGAATGATCCAGGGAAAAGCAAGTCCAACACTGGAACATTGACAGGAAGCCAGGATCAAAGCATTAGGTGGAGTTAAGTAGAGAAGCACCTAACGACCTCACCAGATCACCTGAGGGAGGAAACTCAGAAGCCGCAGTACCACTTCCCTCCACCAACAGAAGCTCACAGAGAGAATCAGCCGAAGTACCACTTGTGACCACAGGAGGGAGCTCTGCCACAGAATTCACAACAGGAGCGGGGTTCTTTTTTGTTGCTAGAAAAGATGGTTCCTTAAGACCCTGTATTGATTATCGCCTCTTGAATAAGTTCACGGTCAAGTTTCAATATCCTTTACCTTTGCTTTCTGATTTGTTTGCTAGGATTAAGGGAGCTAGTTGGTTTACTAAGATTGACCTTCGGTGGGCTTATAATCTTGTTCGTATTAAGCAGGGTGATGAATGGAAAACTGCGTTTAACACGCCGAGGGTCATTTTGAATACCTTGTGATGCCATTCGGACTCTCTAATGCTCCATCTGTTTTTCAGTCCTTCATGCATGATATCTTCCGGGATTATCTTGACAAATTCCTGATTGTATATTTGGACGATATTTTGATTTTTTCCGATGATTGGGAGTCTCATGTGCAGCAGGTCAGGATGGTATTTCAGATCCTTCGTGACAATGCCTTGTTTGTGAAAGGGTCTAAGTGTCTTTTTGGGGTGCAGAAGGTTTCCTTTTTGGGCTTTATTTTTTCTCCCTCGTCTATAGAGATGGATCCGGTTAAGGTTCAGGCCATTCATGATTGGATTCAGCCCACATCCGTGAAGAGCCTTCAGAAATTTTTGGGTTTTGCTAATTTTTATCGCCATTTCATTGCTAATTTTTACAGCGTGGTTAAACCCTTGACTGATTTGACGAAGAAGGGCGCTGATGTGGCGAATTGGTCCCCTGCGTCTGTCTCTGCCTTTCAGGAACTTAAGCATCGTTTTACTTCTGCTCCTGTGTTGCGTCAACCAGATGTTTCTCTTCCGTTTCAGGTTGAGGTTGACGCTTCTGAGATTGAGGCAGGGGCTGTTTTGTCTCAGAGGGATCCTGTTGGTTCCTTAATGAAACCGTGTGCCTTCTTTTCCCGTAAGTTTTCGCCTGCTGAACGCCATTATGATGTCGGCAATCGGAAGTTGTTGGCTATGAAGTGGGCGTTTGAGGAGTGGCGACATTGGCTTGAGGGAGCTAAGCACCGTATTGTGGTCTTGACCGATCATAAGAATCTGATTTACCTCGAGTCTGCCAAAAGGTTGAATCCTAGACAGGCTCGATGGTCCTTGTTTTTTTCTCATTTTGATTTTGTGGTCTCGTACCTTCCGGGTTCTAAGAATATTAAGGCTGATGCCCTCTCTAGGAGTTTTCGGCCTGATTCTCCTGAGGTTTTGGAACCAGTCGGTATTTTGAAGGAAGGGGTGGTCCTTTCTGCCATTTCTCCTGATTTACGACGGGTTCTTCAGAAATTTCAGGCTGACAAACCTGATCGTTGTCCTGTCGGGAAGCTGTTTGTTCCTGACAGATGGACTAGTAGAGTGATTTCTGAGGTTCACTGTTCTGTGTTGGCTGGACATCCTGGCATTTTTGGTACCAGAGATTTGGTTGGTAGGTCATTTTGGTGGCCTTCCTTATCGCGTGATGTGCGGTCTTTTGTGCAGTCCTGTGGGACTTGTGCGCGGGCCAAGCCTTGTTGCTCCCGTGCTAGTGGGTTGCATTTGCCATTGCCGATCCCTGAGAGGCCCTGGACGCATATTGCTATGGATTTTATTTCCGATCTTCCCGTTTCCCAGAGGATGTCTGTTATCTGGGTTGTTTGTGACCGATTCTCTAAGATGGTTCATTTGGTGCCTTTGCCTAAATTGCCTTCTTCTTCTGATTTGGTTCCGTTGTTTTTTCAGCATGTGGTCCGTTTGCATGGTATTCCTGAGAATATTGTGTCCGACAGAGGTTCCCAGTTTGTTTCTAGGTTTTGGTGGGCCTTTTATGCTAGGCTGGGCATTAATTTGTCTTTTTCTTCTGCATTTCATCCTCAGACAAATGGCCAGACCGAGAGTACTAATCAGACTTTGGAGACTTATTTGAGATGCTTTGTGTCTGCTGATCAGGATGATTGGGTGGCTTTTTTGCCATTGGCCGAGTTTGCCCTTAATAATCGGGCTAGTTCGGCTACTTTGGTTTCGCCTTTCTTTTCTAATTTTGGTTTTCATCCTCGTTTTTCTTCTGGGCAGGTTGAGTCTTCTGACTTTCCTGGTGTGGATTCTGTGGTTTACAGGTTGCAGCAGATTTGGGCTCAGGTGGTGGACAATTTGGTGTTGTCTCAGGAGGAGGCTCAACGTTTTGCTATCCGACGTCGCGGTGTTGGTTCCCGGCTGTGTTGGTTCCCGGCTTCGGGATCTGGTTTGGTTATCTTCCCGTCATGTTCCTATGAAGGTTTCTTCTCCTAAGTTTAAGCCTCGGTTTATTGGTCCTTATAAGATTTTTGAGATTATTAATCCGGTGTCTTTTCGTCTGGCGCTTCCAGCCTCTTTTGCTATCCATAATATCTTCCATAGATCTTTGTTGCGGAAATATGTGGAGCCCGTTGTTCCCTCTGTTGATCCTCCGGCCCCTGTGTTGGTCGATGGGGAGTTGGAATATGTGGTTGAGAAGATGTTGGATTCTCGTTTTTCGAGGCGGAAGCTTCAGTACCTTGTCAAATGGAAGGGTTATGGCCAGGAGGATAATTCTTGGGTTTCGGCCTCTGATGTCCATGCCGCTGATTTGGTTCGTGCCTTTCATCGGGCTCATCCTGACCAGCCTGGGGGTTCTGGTGAGGGTTCGGTGACCCCTCCTCAAGAGGGGGGGGGGTACTGTTGTGAATTTTGCTCTTGGGCTCCCTCCGGTGGTTGTTGATGGTAATGCAGTTATTCCTGAGCAGAAGTCTTGGACAGGTGTTTCTGCTAATTGCAATTCTGACTGGGGTATTTAGCTGTGCAGGACTCATTAGTCCTTGCCAGTAGTCAATGTTCCTTTGGAAGTGTTGGTCCTCTGCCTGGCCTCTCCTGCTTGCTACCATCTCAGCAAAGATAAGTGCTTGCTTCACTTTTTAGACACACGGCTGTGTGTTTATTTTTTTTGTGTGCTAATCTTGTTTCTATTTTGTTCCTGCTAGACTGTGCCTGTTGTTTTTCTCAGTCTAGTTGGACTCACTGGAGTCGCAGATATACTCTCCACATCTTTAGTTAGGTGGTGGAGTTTTTGTATTTTTCTGCTGTGGATATTTTGTAGTGTTTTATGCTGACCGCATAGTATCCTGTACTTTCCGTTCCTATCTAGGTAGAAGTGGCCTCCTTTGCTTATCCCTGTCTTCTGTCTGCGTGTGTCTTTTCCTCTCCTACTCACAGTCATTATTTGTGGGGGGCTACCTATCCTTTGGGGATCTACTCTGAGGCAAGAGAGTTCTTCCTATTTCCATCTTTAGGAATATTTAGTCCTTAGGCTGTGTCGAGGTGTCTAGGTCTGGTTAGGCACACCCCACGGCTACTTCTATTTGCGGTGATAGGATCAGGGTTTGCGGTCAGTAAAGTTACCACTGCTCCAGCGAAGGTCATTTCATGCTGCTCAAAGGCCACCTGATCATAACAGATGCGCCTATGTGTGATTATATCCCCTGCTGTGAAAAACACATTCTAACATTACACTTGCCACGGGGCATGCCAGCACTTCCAAGTCAAAAAATACAAGCCTAGGCCATGTGTCCAGTTTGGAAACCAAGAAGTTAACCCCTTAATCCCATATGACGTACTATCCCGTCGAGGTGACCTGGGACTTAATTCCCAGTGACGGGATAGTACGTCATATGCGATCGGCCGCGCTCACGGGGGGAGCGCGGCCGTTCGCGGCCGGGTGTCAGCTGACTATCGCAGCTGACATCCGGCACTATGTGCCAGGAGTGGTCACGGACTGCTCCCGGCACATTAACCCCCGGCACACCGCGATCAAACATGATCACGGTGTGCCGGCAGTACAGGAAAGCATCGCGCAGGGAGGGGGCTCCCTGCGTGCTTCCCTGAGACGATCGGTACAAGGTGATGTGCTCACCTTTTTCCGAGCGTCTTCTCCCTGCAGGCCCCGGATCCAAAATGGCCGCGGGGCTGCATCCGGGTCCTGCAGGGAGTACTTCCGGGTCGCCTGCAGGTGCTGGTAAGCCTGCAGCGATGTCAGTGAGATCGCCGATCTTACAGAGTGCTGTGCAAACTGTAAGATCGGCGATCTGTGATGACCCCCCCTGGGACAAAGTAAAAAAGTAAAAAAAAAAAAAAAATTCCACGTGTAAAAAAAAAAAAAAAAAAATTACTAAATAAATAAATTAAAAAAAAAATATTATTCCCATAAATACATTTCTTTATAAAAAAAAACCCAAAACAATAAAAGTACACATATTTAGTATCGCCGCGTCCGTAACGATCCGACCTATAAAACTGTCCCACTAGTTAACCCCTTCAGTGAACACCGTAAGAAAAAAAAAAAGAAAAAAAACTAGCCAAAAAACAACGCTTTATTATCATACCGCCGAACAAAAAGTGGAATAACACGCGATCAAAAAGACGGATATAAATAACCATGGTACCACTGAAAACGTCATCTTGTCCCGCAAAAAACGAGCCACCACAAAGCATAATAAGCAAAAAAATAAAAAAGTTATAGCGCCAAAACATTAAAAAAATGATATAAATGAGGTATCGTTGCAATCGTACTGACCCGACAAATAAAACTGCTTCATCCACTTTACCAAACGCGGAACGGTATAAACGCCTCCCCCAAATGAAATTCATGAATAGCTGGTTTTTGGTCATTCTGCCTCACAAAAATCGTAATAAAAAGTGATCAAAAACTGTCACGTGTCCAAAAATGTTACCAATAAAAACATCAACTCGTCCCGCAAAAAACAAGACCTCACATGACTCTGTGGACCAAAATATGGAAAAATTATAGGTCTCAAAATGTGGAGACGCAAAAACTTTTTTGCTATAAAAAAAGCGTATTTTAGTGTGTGACAGCTGCCAGTCATAAAAATCCGATATAAAAAACGCTATAAAAGTAAATCAAACCCCCCTTCATCACCCCCTTAGTTAGGGAAAAATAATAAAATTAAAAAAATGTATTTATTTCCATTTTCCCATTAGGGTTAGGGCTAGGGTTGGGGCTGGGGTTAGGGCTAGGGTTAGGTACTCAGGACAAATTGGACAACAACTTTTGGGGTCCAATTTATCCTGTTACCCGTGTGAAAATACAAAACTGGGGGCTAAAAAATCATTTTTGTGAAAGAAAAAAAAAAGAATTTTTATTTTCACGGCTCTGCGTTATAAACTGTAGTGAAACACTTGGGGGTTCAAAGTTCTCACAACACATCTAGATAAGTTCCTTGGGGGGTCTAGTTTCCAATATGGGGTCACTTGGGGGTTTCTGCTGTTTGGGTACATCAGGGGCTCTGCAAATGCAACGTGATGCCTGCTGACCAATCCATCTAAGTCTGTATTCCAAAATGGCGCTCCTTCCCTTCCGAACTCTGCCATGCGCCCAAACAGTGCTTCCCCCCCACATATGGGGTATCGGCGTACTCAGAACAAATTGGACAACAACTTTCGGGGTCCAATTTATCTTGTTACCCTTGTGAAAATACAAAACTGGGGACTAAAAAATCATTTTTGTGAAAAAAAAAAAATTATTTTCACGGCTCTGCGTTATAAACTGTAGTGAAACACTTGGGGGCTCAAAGCTCTCAAAACACATCTAGATAAGTTCCTTAGGGGGTCTACTTTCCAAAATGGTGTCACTTGTGGGGGGTTTCAATGTTTAGGCACATCAGGGGCTCTCCAAACGCAACATTGCATCCCATCTCAATTCCAGTCAATTTTGCGTTGAAAAGTCAAATGGCGCTCCTTCCCTTCCGAGCTCTGCCATGCGCCCAAACAGTGGTTTACACCCACATATGGGGTTTCAGCGTACTCAGGACAAATTGTGCAACAAATTTTGAGGTCCATTTTCTCCTGTTACCCTTGGTAAAATAAAACAAATTGGAGCTGAAATAAATTGTGTGAAAAAAAGTTAAATGTTCATTTTTATTTAAACATTCCAAAAATTCCTGTAAAACACCTGAAGGGCTAATAAACTTCTTGAATGTGGTTTTGAGCACCTTGAGGGGTGCAGTTTTTAGAATGGTGTCACACTTGGGTATTTTCTATCATATAGACCCCTCAAAATGACTTCAAATGAGATGTGGTCCCTAAAAAAAAATGGTGTTGTAAAAATGAGAAATTGCTGGTCAACTTTTAATTTTGGTTCCAAAATTGTGCTGATGTAAAGTAGACATGTGGGAAATGTTACTTATTAAGTATTTTGCATGACATATCTCTGTGATTTAAGGGTATAAAAATTCAAAGTTGGAAAATTAAGAAATTTTCAAAATTTTTGCCAAATTTCCATTTTTTTCTCAAATAAACGCAAGTTATATCGAATAAATTTTACCACTAACATGAAGTACAATACATCACAAGAAAACAATGTCAGAATCTCCAAGATCCGTTGAAGCGTTCCAGAGTTATAACCTCATAAAGGGACAGTGGTCAGAATTGTAAAAATTGGCCCGGTCATTAACGTGCAAACCACCCTCAGGGCTTAAGGGGTTAAATGTGCAGACCCATCACTTACAGTACATGCAGACGTGTGGACGTGGACATGTACTCTTCCACCATGTTGTTATAACGCTGTCACCTGGTTGTATAGACCCTATCAGAAAGTGGTGCTGGATGCTGTGGCATGCTGATGCATTTTTTTCACATTTTAGCCATGCTAACCCTCCCTTCCGAGGTGGTGCCCCAGCTGTGTTGGTGACTTCCTCCTCCTCTGCCTTGTGTTTCTTCTGTCAGGTGGGAATGCTGTCAGTAGTGCCCCTACCAGCATGTGCTTGTATTCACACATTTTGCCATCCCACCACAGTGACGGAAGTAATAATGGTACTTTGTCTTTACAGCAGGGATCCAGCAGGGTGGCCACCCAGTAATCAGTAGGGGTATGATCTGGGCAACTCTGCGGTCGTTGCACAGGCTCAGCAGACTGTATTGGTTCATCCCGCCCTCTCTCTGTTGGAGTCCCTCAAGGCTCTGTCCTAGGGCCCCTACTTTTTTCCATCTATACCCTTGGCCTAGGACAACTCAAAGTCCCATGGCTTCCAGTATCACCTGTATGCGGACGACACTCAGATTTACCTCTCTCGCCCAGATTTCACCTCTCTGCTGTCCAGAATCCCGAAGTGTCTATCAGCCATATCCTCCTTCACCTCTCATTTCCTAAAACTCAATGTAGACAATACCAAACTCAAAATCTTTCCTCCATCTCGCGTATCCCCCCTACCTGATCTATCTATTGTGGTAAGCGTCATCACGCTCTCTCCCACACCTGAAATCCGCTGCCTCGCGGATGGGAAATTATTCTGAAAAGTTCCCAGGCTCCAGTTCATATGAGGACATCCAGCAGAGGGCGCATCACCGCGACTCAGGGTAACTACAGGTTATTCCCCTGCATTCCATTCATTCCCTGGGTTTTTACAGCCACGAGCACAGCTGCATTAGCAGAGCTCCAGGGTGTAAAATGATTTAACCCCTTCAGATGGATTTACAGTGTGGGACAAGACTGAACAACGGAAGGTATGGAATATTGTTGTTTGTTTTGTTTAACTTTGTTTCAGGTGACAAGGGTCTTCAGGTGGATTAAGAGTATAATAAAATATTAAAACACCCTGTGTCTTTATTTCATTAAATTACTTTGTAATAATGTGTGTGTGTTTTATTAACCATTTCGTACTTTTGGACTAATAATGGATAGGTGTCGTAATTGACGCCTCTCCATTATTAATCTGGCTTAATGTCACCTTACAATAGCAAGGTGACATTAACCCTTCATTACCCCATATCCCACCGCTACACGGGAGTGGGAAGAGAGAGGCTAAGTGCCAGAATAGGTGCATCTTCCAGATGTGCCTTTTCTGGGGTGGCTGGGGGCAGATGTTTTTAGCCGGGGGGGGGGGCAATAACCATGGACCCTCCTCAGGCTGTTAATAGCTGCCCTCAGTCACTGGCTTTCCCACTATGGCGGAGAAAATTGCGCGAGAGCCCACACCAATTTTTTCCGCGATTTAACCCTTTAATTTAATAGCTAGAGCACCCAAATTTTACACCAAGACACTTCTTACATTACTAAAGAGGAATATGTAATAAAAGAAGGGATATGAGATGGTTTACTGTATGTAACCATGTCTCATATCACGTCGGGTTGGGGAAGGAGATAGGAAAAGCCGGCGCTGCATGAAATATTAATATAAATAAATAAATATATATATATATATATATATATATATATGTCTCACTGACATAGTATAGGGGTGTACAGTCATGGCCAAAAGTATTGACACCCCTGCAATTCTACATAGTTACACAGTTACATAGTTATTAAGCTTGAAGGAAGACTATAAGTCCATCTAGTTCAACCCATAGCCTAACCTAACATGCCCTAACATGTTGATCCAGAGGAAGGAAAAAAAAAACTGTGGCAAAGAGTAAGCTCCACATTGGGGAAAAAAATTCCTTCCCGACTCCACATACGGCAATCAGACTAGTTCCCTGGATCAATGCCCTATCAAGGATTCTAGTGTATATACCCTGTAACATTATACTTTTCCAGAAAGGTATCCAGTCCCCTCTTAAATTTAAGTAATGAATCACTCATTACAACATCATAAAGCAGAGAGTTCCATAGTCTCACTGCTCTTACAGTAAAGAATCCGCGTCTGTTATTATGCTTAAACCTTTTTTTCCTCCAAACGCAGAGGATGCCCCCTTGTCCCTGTTTCAGGTCTATGATTAAAAAGATCATCAGAAAGGTCTTTATACTGTCCACTCATATATTTATACATTAAAATAAGATCACCCCTTAGTCTTCGTTTTTCCAAACTAAATAGCCCCAAGTGTAATAACCTATCTTGGTATTGCAGACCCCCCAGTCCTCTAATAACCTTGGTCGCTCTTCTCTGCACCCGCTCCAGTTCAGCTATATCTTTCTTAAACACCGGAGACAGATAATACTCAGTTTCTTCATGAAAATGATTGCAAACACAAATTATTTGGTATTATCTTCATTTAATTTGTCTTAAAGGAAAAAAACGCAAAAAGAATTGTTCTAAAGCTAAATTGGATATAACTCCACTCCAAACATAAAAAAGGGGGTGGACAAAAGTATTGGCACCGTTCAAAAAAACATGTGATGCTTCTCTAATTTGTGTAATTAACAGCACCTGTAACTTACCTGTGACACCTAACAGGTGTTGGCAATAACTAAATCACACTTGCAGCCAGTTGACATGGATTAAAGTTGACTCAGCCTCTGTCCTGTGTCCTTGTGAGTACCACATTGAGCATGGAGAAAAGAAAGAAGACCAAAGAACTGTCTGAGGACTTGAGAAACCAAATTGTGAGGAAGCATGAGCAATCTCAAGGCTACAAGTCCATCTCCAAAGACCTGAATGTTCCTGTGTCTACCGTGCGCAGTATCATCAAGAAGTTTAAAGCCCATGGCACTGTGGCTAACCTCCCTAGATGTGGACGTAAAAGAAAAATTGACAAGAGATTTCATCGCAAGATTGTGTGGATGTTGGATAAAGAACCTCGACTAACATCTAAGGCTACGTTCACATTAGCGTTGCGCGCCGCTGCGTCGGCGACGCGACGCACAAAAAAACGCGCGCAAACGCACGCAAAAACGCTGCGTTTTGAGACGCGTGCGTCGTTTATTGACGAAAATCGGACGCACGAAAAATGCAACTTGTTGCATTTTCTTGCGTCCGACGCTAGCGTCGGAAACGACGCACGTGTCGGAAAACGCAACAAAAAAAACGCACGCGTCCCCCATGTTAAACATAGGGGCGCGTCGCCGCTGCGTCGCCGACGCAACAGCGACGCACATTAGCGGAACGCTAATGTGAACGTAGCCTAAACAAGTTCAAGCTGCCCTGCAGTCCGAGGGTACAACAGTGTCAACCCGTACTATCCGTCGGTGTCTGAATGAAAAGGGACTGTATGGTAGGATACCCAGGAAGACCCCACTTCTCACCTCGAGACATAAAAAAGCCTGGCTGGAGTTTGCCAAAACTAACCTGAAAAAGCCTAAAACATTTTGGAAGAATGTTCTCTGGTCAGATGAGACAAAAATAGAGCTTTTTGGGCAAAGGCATCAACATAGAGTTTACAGGAGAAAAAAAGAGGCATTCAAAGAAAAGAACACGGTCCCTACAGTCAAACATGGCGGAGGTTCCCTGATGTTTTGGGGTTGCTTTGCTGCCTCTGGCACTGGACTGCTTGACCGTGTGCATGGCATTATGAAGTCTGAAGACTACCAACAAATTTTGCAGCATAATGTAGGGCCCAGTGTGAGAAAGCTGGGTCTCCCTCAGAGGTCATGGGTCTTCCAGCAGGACAATGACCCAAAACACACTTCAAAAAGCACTAGAAAATGGTTTGAGAGAAAGCACTGGAGACTTCTAAGGTGGCCAGCAATGAGTCCAGACCTGAATCCCATAGAACATCTGTGGCGAGATCTAAAAATGGCAGTTTGGAGAAGGCACCCTTCAAATATCAGGGACCTGGAGCAGTTTGCCAAAGAAGAATGGTCTCAAATTCCAACAGAGCATTGTAAGAAACTCATTGATGGTTAACGGAAGCGATCGGTCGCAGTTATTTTGGCTAAAGGTTGTGCAACCAAGTATTAGGCTGAGGGTGCCAATACTTTTGTCTGGCCCATTTTTGGAGTTTTGTGTGAAACGATCAATGTTTTGCTTTTTGCTTCATTCTCTTTTGTGTTTTTTTCATTTAAGACAAATGAAATGAAGATAATAATACCAAAGAATTTGTGATGCAATCATTTTCAGGAAGAAACTGAGTATTATCTGACAGAATTGCATGGGTGTTAATACTTTTGGCCATGACTGTGTATGTATATATATATATATATATATATATATATATATATACACCCCTATACTATGTATAGACATTTATTTTAGCTATTGTATTCTAACCTGTCAGTGTGATTTTACTGTACACCGCACTGAATTGCCGGCTTTTCTCAGAACACCGCTGCGTATTTCTCGCAAGTCACACTGTTGGTCCGTGTGTAATCCGTATTTTTCTCGCCCCCATAGACTTTCATTGGCGATTTTTTTGCGCAATACGCTGACAAACGCAGCATTCTGCGATTTTCTACAGCCGTAGACCGTATAATACGGATCAGTAAAATACGGCAGATAGGAGCTGGGCCATAGAGGATCATTGTACCGGTGCAATCCGTATTTTCTGCACCTCTCATACGTCCGTAAAACTCGCAGGTGTGACACCGGCTTAACTCTCGACTCTGCCCTGTCCATCAAACCGCACGTCCAAACTCTTGCCACCTCCGCCCCGCAACTCACAATGGGGCAGTGAATGCGTTGTAATAATGCATCCGCTGCCCCCGTTGTGTGGCACAATCACAGGATGCGTCGGTACGTCGGCCTGACGCACTGCGACGGGCCGACGCTAGTGTGAAAGTAGCCTAACTCTCTTGCACCACTCCAGTCTGTCCTGAACTCTGCTGCTCGGCTAATCCACTTCTCTCCTCCCCTCCACTGGCTCCAAATTCCCCAACGAATCCAGTTCAAACTACTAACACTGATCTACAAAGCTATCCACAACCTGTCCCCTCCCTATATCTCTGAACTATTCTCCCAATATCTTCCCTCACGTAATCTTCAATCGGCCCAAGACCTCCTACTCTCCTCCACACTTATTCGTTCCTCACACAACCGCCTCCAAGATTTCTCCCCAATATCCCCCATCCTCTGGAATTCAACGCCTCAACACGTCCGATTAGCCACCACCCTCGGATCCTTCAGACAGAACCTGAAAACCCATCTCTTCAGGAAAGCCTACAGCCTGCAATAACCATTCTGCCGCCTCACCACTACCTGAGCTGCTGCACCCCCGACCTTCTGTCTCTTCCCCATTATCCCATAGAATGTAAATCCGCAAGGACAGGGTCCTCTCCCCTCTGTACCAGTCAGTCATCGTAAATTTGTTCACTATAAATGATATCTATAACCTGGTATGTAACCCCTTTCTCATGTACAGCACCATGGAATTAATGGTGCTATATAAATAATAATTCATGCCAGGCTGCCCAGAGGCCAAGACAAACTGTCCTCTGTGGGAGGTGTATGGTCTATGTCCTCCCTGCCATGCTGCAGTGATGCCCGTGAGCTACTTTGAGTGCCACCCTGTTGTGTTCACGACATGATGAAGTGTTGTTCCACAGAGCTACTCACCCGTGCGTGCTGCAGCTGAAACTCCAGTATTGCTTCTGCTCGCACAGCCTATACAGCGTATTCAACTTTTGAGTTCCACCTTGTTGATATGTCACATATGAGGCGCTGAACGAGAAGGCAGAAGTGACGCTGCAGCGCAGACCGTCGAGCAGCTGCAGGGTGTGAACGTCATAATCGTGCACAGGGGTCATTCCATGTCAAGTGGACCAGTGGTCCCCACTCGACCTTCTCCGATTTTGCTGAATATTTATAAGGATGTACATGTATGTTTGAAAAGAGGTTCTGTAAATTTTTAGGGCCAGATCGCAAATACAATA
Organism: Ranitomeya imitator; assembly: GCF_032444005.1. NCBI lineage: Eukaryota > Metazoa > Chordata > Amphibia > Anura > Dendrobatidae > Ranitomeya > Ranitomeya imitator. Next base: position 661,562,275 of record NC_091283.1, read on the forward strand.
GGCACTGTTGACCTTTCTTAGAGTTCTATACTGGCTATGATGTTGAAATGTGGCATACTAACTCAACTTTTGCTGCTAAACACGATAAAATTATTACCGGCTATGACAAAACAATATTTCGGCCGCAATTTTGTGTCAAAATAGCTTGAAAAAATGCGTCACATACAATTTATGCCACACTTTGCCCATATATAACTCAAGACCAAAAACCAATAGTAACTGGTGCTTTGCCCTGGACACCAAACATCTACATGACTTTGCATTGCTGCAATATCACGGTCAAAGCATATGTATTTGTGGAAATATTCACACCCACATATGATGAAAAACTTAAAAAAAACGAATTTGACCTATTTTTCAGTCAAATTTCTCAAAAAGGGTACCCCTAAAATATATTACTTCTGATATCATTAGAAAGAGCACATTTTTCTCTACAAGGATCATTGTTTTTTTTTTTTGGAGTCTATCAGTTTAAGAAATGAAAAATGCCACTGAACATGGTGTTATTTATTAATACGCAATGAATGGTAACTGCTAGTGTTGAGCATTCCGATAACGCAAGTATCGGGTATCGGCCGATACTTGCGGTATCGGAATTCCGATACCGAGATCCGAAATTTTTGTGATATCGGATATCGGTATCGAAAGTGTAAAATAAAGAATTAAAATAAAAAATATTGTTATATTCACCTCTCCGGCGGCCCCTGGACATCAGCGCGAGGAACCGGCATCCGACACGGCTTCTTTGTTCAAAATGAGCACCTTTAGGACCTGCGGAATGACGTCGCGGCTTCTGATTGGTCGCGTGCCGCCCATGTGACCGCCACGCGACCAATCAGAAGCCGCGACGTCATTCCTCAGATAAATTCCTAGAATGATCGCCTTAAGGACCTGAGGAATGACGTCGCGGCTTCTGATTGGTCGCGTGGCGGTCACATGGGCGGCACGCGACCAATCAGAAGCCGCGACGTCATTCCGCAGGTCCTAAAGGTGCTCATTTTGAACAAAGAAGCCGTGCCGGACGCCGGTTCCTCGCGCTGATGTCCAGGGGCCGCCGGAGAGGTGAATATAACAATATTTTTTATTTTAATTCTTTATTTTACACTTTAATATGGATCCCAGGGCCTGAAGGAGAGTTTCCTCTCCTTCAGACCCTGGGAACCATGAGGATACCTTCCGATACTTGGTGTCCCATTGACTTGTATTGGTATCGGATATCGGTATCGGCGATATCCGATACTTGTCGGGTATCGGCCGATACTATCCGATACCGATACTTTCAAGTATCGGACGATATCGCTCAACACTAGTAACTGCACTATTCAAACCCTTGCGTTGGTCCATGGTGGTTATACCACAACCAATTCCCTAAGAATTGGTATTACAATCCTATTAAGAATTATTATTATTATTTATTTATATAGCACCATTGATTCCATGGTGCTGTACATGAGAAGGGATTACATATAAGTTACAAATATCACATACAGTAAACAAACTAACAATGACGGACTGACAGAGGGGTGAGGACCCTGCCCTTGCGGGCTTACATTCTACAGGATTATGGGGAAGGAGACAGTAGGTTGAGGGTTGCAGGAGCTCCGGTGTTGGTGAGGCGGTAGCTCCGGTGTTGGTGAGGCGGTAGCTACGGTGTTGGTGAGGCGGTAGCTTCGATAGTGATGAGGCAGCAGCGGTGTCAGTGCAGGCTGTAGGCTTTCCTGAAGAGATGAGTTTTCAGGTTCCGTCTGAAGGATCCGACTGTGGTTGATAGTCGGACGTGTTGGGGCAGAGAGTTCCAGAGGATGGGGGATATTTGGGAGAAGTCTTGGAGGCGATTGGATGAGGAGCGAGAAGAATTGTAATAATGCTGTCTTTCGAGAATTGGCAGCCCCATCGCCTAGGAGCCATGGCCGATAGTCGTGCAAGGCGCTGAAGCCGCAGGATTGGTGGAACCTCCAGTGAAACGTCAACAGTGCCCATTGTATTTGAGATCTGGCCCTAAAAATTTAAAGAACCTCTTTTCAAACATACATGTACATTCTTATAAATTTTCAGCAAAATCGGAGAAGGTCGAGTGTGGACGATTTTCAAAACTGGTCCACTTGATGTGGAATGACCCACAGACTACCTCTCACATATGGGTAATTTTTAAGAAATATTTGCACCACCAAACTTGACACATGTGCCAGGCAAGGGATGTGGTCAAACCAGCTAGGCCTAGAGCTGCTACCAGATTTCACCCGTTATCGCACACCACCAGCGGCACCAACCACTCATCAGTCTCGTTTATTCCTCGTCCACAGCTCTTGCGCAGTATGGAACTTGTCCCCCAAAATGATGAGTTTGAGAACAGCCTACTGTCTTTTCCCCCTGGCTGTGTTGAAGTTGCTAGTGCAAGTCTTACTGCTAGGTGATGGAGTAAGCGGAGTAGGCCACATGGGCAGAGCAATGTCCAACAATAGATGTAGGACAGGCGCTAGAACGCCTTCCTCCTCTGTCCCAGCTGCCACATTTACCCAGTGTGCAGATAGGGAGATGTAACATCCCTGCCCATACTTACTGGTCCACGTATCGGTAATCGGTAGATATCTGGACCTTGCCACTGATGGCGTTGCACAGTGCACACCTGATTTTGGTTGCAACATGTGTGTGCTGGGCAGGGATGGCCAACTTGAAACATTAGTGGTGGATGAGAATCACATACTTCGCAACAGCCACCACCATCATTTTTTAAAATGTTTTTTCTCCATCAGCTAGAATGGCAGCATTTCAAAGGCCAGGAATTGGTAAATGCTGTTATTCAGGACCAGGGCCTGTGGGCGCGTAGTGGGCTATTTCCTTTCTCTATGGGGTTTGGGTGATGGAGAGATGAACACTTCTATGGGACAGGGTGGAGATGCTTGGTGACACTGAAGATCAGAAGAGACAGCTTCATGACTTTGGGCTGATACTGCTTGGCCAATTTGCAAGGGGGTAAGGTGGTAGAAAGATGCCCACGGTCCTCAGGTGAAAACTGCACTTTCAGCAGTGGACCAAGTGGAAGGAACTGGAAGCGCTCTCAGCCATCCAATCTAACACCGACTGCACATGTTCTTGCCTCACTATCCAGCGGTGCTCGTGCCTAGGATATGGTGCACAACATCCCGTGGACTGCATGCACCAGAGGAACGTGTTTCATGTAGACACGTAATGGGCACAGATCAACTATGTCATCTCCTTGGAGCAGGTACACCTCCACCACGACCTTCATTTGATGCTCTCCTCATGTCACTCACTCAAGAATAATTCCCAGTAGAGGAACACTGAACCATGCTTCATTACTGGCAGCGTGCATCAGGTCGTTACGGCATGCTGCACAAGGGTGGCAAATAAACAGTATATGGTAATTGTCTACATTTTTCTTTAAAAAAAAGTAAAATATTAAAATTTGAGAATCATCAGTGGTTGATACCCTTTTAAAGGACAAGTGTAGCCCAGTTTTTATTCATCTTACAGGACCATTTCCAGTTTTCCATATTACAGAATTGTATCTTTATAAATGTCGCACTGATGGGCTGTACGGCATCCAATGTTTTCTGCTCACACCCATCTGATTTCATTCAAATTGCAGCTGAATACAGATCTGCCCGGCATGATAGAAGAACATTGCTCCGAGGGCAGGCTGACATTTACAGGATTGCACTCAACTGATTTTTATGCTAACAAACGCGAGACAGGCAGGGGCACAAGTGCGGGCTAGGCGTAAGGCAGGGGCACAAGTGCGGGCTAGGCGTAAGGCAGGGGCACAAGTGCAGGCTAGGCGTCAGGCAGGGGCACAAGTGCAGGCTAGGCATAAGGCAGGGGCACAAGTGCAGGCTAGGCATAAGGCAGGGGAACAAGTGCAGGCTAGGCATAAGGCAGGCGCACAAGTGCAGGCTAGGCATAAGGCAGGGGCACAAGTGCAGGCTAGGCATAAGGCAGGGGCACAAGTGCAGGCTGGGCACAAGTGCAGGCTAGGCATAAGGCAGGGGCACAAGTGCAGGCTAGGCATAAGGCAGGGGCACAAGTGCTGGCTAGGCATAAGGCATGGGCACAAGTGCTGGCTAGGCATAAGGCAGGGGCACAAGTGCTGGCTAGGCTTAAGGCAGGGGCACAAGTGATGGCTACACATAAGGCATACGGCTAACTTTGCACTCTTTGCATAAAGGGATAGGCACCCTTGGGGGTGAAGAGCTAGCTTTCACCCCTCTACTCTGTACTTGGACATTTAGAACTAGATCCTTTGTTGTACAGTGCGGAGCCACTCCATAACCCCCATGCTCCAAGCGACCAGGCACATCTTGTCTGTCCTCCGTAAATGGGTAATGCCTTCGTCCCCAATTACAGTCGTGCATGTGCATTCAGACAGGACAGGAGAGAAAAGTGTAAAGCCTGCCCTGTGTGCATAACCAACATGAAGCTAAAGACAAAAAAACAATAAAGCAAGGGGCTCAAAAGTGCTGGCTAGGCATAAGGCAGGGGCACAAGTGCAGGCTAGGCATAAGGCAGGGGCACAAGTGCAGGCTAGGCATAAGGCAGGGGCACAAGTGCAGGCTAGGCATAAGGCAGGGGCACAAGTGCGGGCTAGGCATAAGGCAGGGGCACAAGTGCGGGCTAGGCATAAGGCAGGGGCACAAGTGCGGGCTAGGCATAAGGCAGGGGCACAAGTGCGGGCTAGGCATAAGGCAGGGACACAAGTGCGGGCTAGGCATAAGGCAGGGGCACAAGTGCGGGCTAGGCATAAGGCAGGGGCACAAGTGCGGGCTAGGCATAAGGCAGGGGCACAAGTGCGGGCTAGACATAAGGCAGGGGCTCAAGTGCGGGCTAGACATAAGGCAGGGGCACAAGTGCGGGCTAGGCATAAGGCAGGGGCACAAGGGCGGGCTAGGCATAAGGCAGGGGCACAAGTGCGGGCTAGGCATAAGGCAGGGGCACAAGTGCGGTTTAGGCATAAGGAAGGGGCACAAGTGCGGGTTAGGCATAAGGCAGGGGCACAAGTGCGTGTTAGGCATAAGGAAGGGGCACAAGTGCGGGCTAGGCATAAGGCAGGGGCACAAGTGCGGGCTAGGCATAAGGCATGGGCACAAGTGCGGGCTAGGCATAAGGCAGGGGCACAAGTACGGGCTAGGCATAAGGCAGGGGCACAAGTGCGGGCTAGGCATAAGGCAGGGGCACAAGTGCGGGCTAGGCATAAGGCAGGGGCACAAGAGTGGGCTAGGCATAAGGCAGGGGCACATGTACGGGCTAGGCCTAAGACAGGGGCACATGTACGGGCTAGGCATAAGGCAAGGGCACAAGTGCTGGCTAGGCTTAAGGCAGGGGCACAAGTGCTGGCTAGGCTTAAGGCAGAGGCACAAGTGCTGGCTAGGCATAAGGCAGGGGACCAAGTGCTGGCTAGGCATAAGGCAGGGGCACAAGTGCTGGCTAGGCATAAGGCAGGGGCACAAGTGCTGGCTAGGCGAAAGGCAGAGGCACAAGTGCTGGCTAGGCGTAAGGCAGGGGCACAAGTGCAAGCTAGGGGTAAGGCAGAAGCACCTGTGCGGGCTAGGCGTAAGGCAGAGGCACCTGTGCGGGCTAGGCGTAAGGCAGAGGCACCTGTGCGGGCTAGGCGTAAGGCAGAGGCACCTGTGCGGGCTAGGCGTAAGGCAGAGGCACCTGTGCGGGCTAGGCGTAAGGCAGGGGCGTAAGGCAGGGGCACAAGTGCTGGCTAGGCGTAAGGCAGGGGCACAAGTGCAAGCTAGGCGTAAGGCAGGGGCACAAGTGCAAGCTAGGCGTAAGGCAGAGGGCACAAGTGCGGGCTAGGCGTAAGGCAGGGGCACAAGTGCGGGCTAGGCGTAAGGCAGGGGCACAAGTGCGGGCTAGGCGTAAGGCAGGGGCACAAGTGCGGGCTAGGCGTAAGGCAGGGGCACAAGTGCGGGCTAGGCGTAAGGCAGGGGCACAAGTGTGGGCTAGGCGTAAGGCAGGGGCAAAAGTGCGGGCTAGGCGTAAGGCAGGGGCAAAAGTGCGGGCTAGGCGTAAGGCAGGGGCAAAAGTGCGGGCTAGGCGTAAGGCAGGGGCACAAGTGCTGGCTAGGCGTAAGGCAGGGGCACAAGTGCTGGCTAGGCATAAGGCAGGGGACCAAGTGCTGGCTAGGCATAAGGCAGGGGCACATGTGCTGGCTAGGCATAAGGCAGGGGCACAAGTGCTGGCTAGGCATAAGGCAGGGGCACAAGTGCTGGCTAGGCGTAAGGCAGAGGCACAAGTGCGGATAGGCATAAGGCAGGGGCACAAGTGCTGGCTGGGCATAAGGCAGGGGCACAAGTGCTGGCTAGGCATAAGGCAGGGGCACAAGTGCTGGCTAGGCATAAGGCAGGGGCACAAGTGCGGATAGGCATAAGGCAGGGGCACAAGTGCTGGCTGGGCATAAGGCAGGGGCACAAGTGCGGATAGGCATAAGGCAGGGGCACAAGTGCGGGCTAGGCGTAAGGCAGGGGCACAAGTGCGGGCTAGGCGTAAGGCAGGGGCACAAGTGCGGGCTAGGCGTAAAGCAGGGGCACAAGTGTGGGCTAGGCGTAAGGCAGGGGCAAAAGTGCGGGCTAGGCGTAAGGCAGGGGCAAAAGTGCGGGCTAGGCGTAAGGCAGGGGCACAAGTGCTGGCTAGGCGTAAGGCAGGGGCACATGTGCTGGCTCGGCATAAGGCAGGGGCACAAGTGCTGGCTAGGCATAAGGCAGGGGCACAAGTGCTGGCTAGGCGTAAGGCAGAGGCACAAGTGCGGATAGGCATAAGGCAGGGGCACAAGTGCGGGCTAGGCGTAAGGCAGGGGCACAAGTGTGGGCTAGGCGTAAGGCAGGGGCAAAAGTGCGGGCTAGGCGTAAGGCAGGGGCAAAAGTGCGGGTTAGGCGTAAGGCAGGGGCACAAGTGCTGGCTAGGCGTAAGGCAGGGGCACAAGTGCTGGCTAGGCATAAGGCAGGGGACCAAGTGCTGGCTAGGCATAAGGCAGGGGCACATGTGCTGGCTAGGCATAAGGCAGGGGCACAAGTGCTGGCTAGGCATAAGGCAGGGGCACAAGTGCTGGCTAGGCGTAAGGCAGAGGCACAAGTGCGGATAGGCATAAGGCAGGGGCACAAGTGCTGGCTGGGCATAAGGCAGGGGCACAAGTGCTGGCTAGGCATAAGGCAGGGGCACAAGTGCTGGCTAGGCATAAGGCAGGGGCACAAGTGCGGATAGGCATAAGGCAGGGGCACAAGTGCTGGCTGGGCATAAGGCAGGGGCACAAGTGCGGATAGGCATAAGGCAGGGGCACAAGTGCTGGCTGGGCATAAGGCAGGGGCACAAGTGCTGGCTGGGCATAAGGCAGGGGCACAAGTGCGGATAGGCATAAGGCAGGGGCACAAGTGCTGGCTGGGCATAAGGCAGGGGCACAAGTGCGGATAGGCATAAGGCAGGGGCACAAGTGCTGGCTGGGCATAAGGCAGGGGCACAAGTGCTGGCTAGGCATAAGGCAGGGGCACAAGTGCTGGCTGGGCATAAGGCAGGGGCACACGTGCTGACTAGGCATAAGGCAGGGGCACAAGTGCTGGCTAGGCGTAAGGCAGGGGCACAAGTGCTGGCTAGGCGTAAGGCAGGGGCACAAGTGCAAGCTAGGCGTAAGGCAGGGGCACAAGTGCTGGCTAGGCGTAAGACGGGCACAAGTACTGGCTAGGCATAAGGCAGGGGCGCAAGTGCTGGCTAGGCATAAGGCAGGGGCACAAGTGCTGGCTAGGCATAAGGCAGGGGCCCAAGTGCTGGCTAGGCAGAAGGCAGGGGCACAAGTGCTGGCTAGGCGTAAGGCAGAGGCACAAGTGCTGGCTAGGCGTAAGGCAGGGGCACAAGTGCAAGCTAGGCGTAAGGCAGGGGCACAAGTGCAAGCTAGGCGTAAGGCAGGGGCACAAGTGCAAGCTAGGCGTAAGGCAGAGGCACCTGTGCGGGCTAGGCGTAAGGCAGAGGCACCTGTGCCGGCTAGGCGTAAGGCAGAGGCACCTGTGCGGGCTAGGCGTAAGGCAGGGGCACAAGTGCGGGCTAGGCGTAAGGCAGAGGCACAAGTGCGGGCTAGGCGTAAGGCAGAGGCACAAGTGCGGGCTAGGCGTAAGGTAGGGGCACAAGTGCGGGCTAGGCGTAAGGCAGGGGCACAAGTGCGGGCTAGGCTTAAGGCAGGGGCACAAGTGCGGGCTAGGCATAAGGCAGGGGCACAAGTGCTGGCTAGGCATAAGGCAGGGGCACATGTGCTGGCTAGGCATAAGGCAGGGGCACAAGTGCTGGCTAGGCATAAGGCAGGAGCACAAGTGCTGGCTAGGTGTAAGGCAGGGGCACAAGTGCTGGCTAGGCATAAGGCAGGGGCAAAAGTGCTGGCTAGGCAGAAGGCAGGGGCACAGGTGCGGATAGGCATAAGGCAGGGGCACAAGTGATGGCTGGGCATAAGGCAGGGGCACAAGTGCTGGCTAGGCATAAGGCAGGGGCACAAGTGCTGGCTAGGCATAAGGCAGGGGCACAAGTGCTGGCTGGGCATAAGGCAGGGGCATAAGTGCGGATAGGCATAAGGCAGGGGCACAAGTGCTGGCTGGGCATAAGGCAGGGGCACAAGTGCTGGCTAGGCATAAGGCAGGGGCACAAGTGCTGGCTAGGCATAAGGCAGGGGCACAAGTGCTGGCTGGGCATAAGGCAGGGGCACAAGTGCTGAGTAGGCATACGGCAGGGGCACAAGTGCTGGCTAGGCATAAGGCAGGGGCACAAGTGCTGGCTAGGCGTAAGGCAGGGGCACAAGTGCAAGCTAGGCGTAAGGCAGGGGCACAAGTGCTGGCTAGGCGTAAGGCAGGGGCACAAGTACTGGCTAGGCATAAGGCAGGGGCACAAGTGCTGGCTAGGCATAAGGCAGGGGCACAAGTGCTGGCTAGGCATAAGGCAGGGGCACAAGTGCTGGCTAGGCATAAGGCAGGGGCACAAGTGCAGGCTAGGCATAAGGCAGGGGCACAAGTGATGGCTACACATAAGGCATACGGCTAACTCTTTGCACTCTTTGCATAAAGGGATAGGCACCCTTAGGGGTGAAGAGCTAGCTTTTAACCCTCTACTCTGTACTTGGACATTTAGAAATAGATCCTTTGTTGTACAGTGTGGAGCCACTCCATAACCCCCATGCTCCAAGCGACCCAGGCACATCTTGTCTGTCCTCCGTAAATGGGTAATGCCTTCGTCCCCAATTACAGTTGTGCATGTGCATTTAGACGGGACAAGAGCGAAGAGCGTAAAGCCTGCCCTGTGTGCATATCCAACATGAAGCTAAAGGCAAAAAAACAATAATGCAAGGGGCTCAAAAATGCTGGCTAGGCATAAGGCAGGGGTACAAGTGCTGGCTAGGCATAAGGCAGGGGCACAAGTGCTGGCTAGGCATAAGGCAGGGGCACAAGTGCGGGCTAGGCATAAGGCAGGGGCACAAGTGCGGGCTAGGCATAAGGCAGGGGCACAAGTGCGGGCTAGGCATAAGGCAGGGGCACAAGTGCGGGCTAGGCATAAGGCAGGAGCACAAGTGCGGGCTAGGCATAAGGCAGGGGCACAAGTGCGGGCTAGGCATAAGGCAGGGGCACAAGTGCGGGCTAGGCATAGGGCAGGGGCACAAGTGCGGGCTAGGCATAAGGCAGGGGCACAAGTGCGGGCTAGGCATAAGGCAGGGGCGCAAGTGCCGGCTAGGCATAAGGCAGGGGCGCAAGTGCCGGCTAGGCATAAGGCAGGGGCGCAAGTGCCGGCTAGGCATAAGGCAGGGGCGCAAGTGCCGGCTAGGCATAAGGCAGGGGCGCAAGTGCCGGCTAGGCATAAGGCAGGGGCGCAAGTGCCGGCTAGGCATAAGGCAGGGGCGCAAGTGCCGGCTAGGCATAAGGCAGGGGCGCAAGTGCGGGCTAGGCATAAGGCAGGGGCGCAAGTGCGGGCTAGGCATAAGGCAGGGGCGCAAGTGCTGGCTAGGCATAAGGCAGGGGCACAAGTGCTGGCTAGGCATAAGGCAGGGGCACAAGTGCGGGCTAGGCTTTAGGCAGGGGCACAAGTGCAAACTAAGCATAAGGCAGAGGCACAAGTGCAAGCTAGGCATAAGGCAGGGGCACCTATGCAGGTTAGGCTTAAGGCAGGGGCACAAGTGATGGCTACACATAAGGCATACGGCTAACTCTTTGCACTCTTTGCATAAAGGGATAGGCACCCTTAGGGGTGTGAAGAGCTAGCTTTCACCCCTCTACTCTGTACTTTGTTGTACAGTGCGGAGCCACTCCATAACCCCCATGCTCCAAGCGACCAGGCACATCTTGTCTGTCCTCCGTAAATGGGTAATGCCTTCGTCCCCAATTACAGTCGTGCATGTGCATTCAGACGGGACAAGAGCGAAGAGCGTAAAGCCTGCCCTGTGTGCATAACCAACATGAAGCTAAAGACAAAAAAACAATAATGCAAGGGGCTCAAAATTGCTGGCTAGGCATAAGGCAGGGGCACAAGTGCTGGCTAGGCATAAGGCAGGGGCACAAGTGCTGGCTAGGCATAAGGCAGGGGCACAAGTGCTGGCTAGGCATAAGGCAGGGGCACAAGTGCTGGCTAGGCATAAGGCAGGGGCACAAGTGCGGGCTAGGCATAAGGCAGGGGCACAAGTGCGGGCTAGGCATAAGGCAGGGGCACAAGTGCGGGCTGGGCACAAGTGCGGGCTAGGCATAAGGCAGGGGCACAAGTGCTGGCTAGGCATAAGGCAGAGGCGCAAGTGCAAGCTAGGCATAAGGCAGGGGCGCAAGTGCGGGCTAGGCATAAGGCAGGGGCGCAAGTGCGGGCTAGGCATAAGGCAGGGGCGCAAGTGCGGGCTAGGCATAAGGCAGGGGCGCAAGTGCGGGCTAGGCATAAGGCAGGGGCGCAAGTGCGGGCTAGGCATAAGGCAGGGGCGCAAGTGCGGGCTAGGCATAAGGCAGGGGCGCAAGTGCGGGCTAGGCATAAGGCAGGGGCGCAAGTGCGGGCTAGGCATAAGGCAGGGGCGCAAGTGCCGGCTAGGCATAAGGCAGGGGCGCAAGTGCCGGCTAGGCATAAGGCAGGGGCGCAAGTGCCGGCTAGGCATAAGGCAGGGGCGCAAGTGCCGGCTAGGCATAAGGCAGGGGCGCAAGTGCCGGCTAGGCATAAGGCAGGGGCGCAAGTGCCGGCTAGGCATAAGGCAGGGGCGCAAGTGCCGGCTAGGCATAAGGCAGGGGCGCAAGTGCCGGCTAGGCATAAGGCAGGGGCGCAAGTGCCGGCTAGGCATAAGGCAGGGGCGCAAGTGCCGGCTAGGCATAAGGCAGGGGCGCAAGTGCCGGCTAGGCATAAGGCAGGGGCGCAAGTGCCGGCTAGGCATAAGGCAGGGGCGCAAGTGCCGGCTAGGCATAAGGCAGGGGCGCAAGTGCCGGCTAGGCATAAGGCAGGGGCGCAAGTGCCGGCTAGGCATAAGGCAGGGGCGCAAGTGCCGGCTAGGCATAAGGCAGGGGCGCAAGTGCCGGCTAGGCATAAGGCAGGGGCGCAAGTGCCGGCTAGGCATAAGGCAGGGGCGCAAGTGCCGGCTAGGCATAAGGCAGGGGCGCAAGTGCCGGCTAGGCATAAGGCAGGGGCGCAAGTGCCGGCTAGGCATAAGGCAGGGGCGCAAGTGCCGGCTAGGCATAAGGCAGGGGCGCAAGTGCCGGCTAGGCATAAGGCAGGGGCGCAAGTGCCGGCTAGGCATAAGGCAGGGGCGCAAGTGCCGGCTAGGCATAAGGCAGGGGCGCAAGTGCCGGCTAGGCATAAGGCAGGGGCGCAAGTGCCGGCTAGGCATAAGGCAGGGGCGCAAGTGCCGGCTAGGCATAAGGCAGGGGCGCAAGTGCCGGCTAGGCATAAGGCAGGGGCGCAAGTGCCGGCTAGGCATAAGGCAGGGGAGCAAGTGCCGGCTAGGCATAAGGCAGAGGCGCAAGTGCCGGCTAGGCATAAGGCAGGGGCGCAAGTGCGGGCTAGGCATAAGGCAGGGGCGCAAGTGCGGGCTAGGCATAAGGCAGGGGCGCAAGTGCGGGCTAGGCATAAGGCAGGGGCGCAAGTGCGGGCTAGGCATAAGGCAGGGGCGCAAGTGCGGGCTAGGCATAAGGCAGGGGCTCAAGTGCGGGCTAGGCATAAGGCAGGGGCGCAAGTGCGGGCTAGGCATAAGGCAGTGGCTCAAGTGCGGGCTAGGCATAAGGCAGGGGCGCAAGTGCTGGCTAGGCATAAGGCAGGGGCGCAAGTGCGGGCTAGGCATAAGGCAGGGGCGCAAGTGCGGGCTAGGCATAAGGCAGGGGCGCAAGTGAGGGCTAGGCATAAGGCAGGGGCGCAAGTGCGGGCTAGGCATAAGGCAGGGGCGCAAGTGCGGGCTAGGCATAAGGCAGGGGCGCAAGTGCGGGCTAGGCATAAGGCAGTGGCGCAAGTGCGGGCTAGGCATAAGGCAGTGGCGCAAGTGCGGGCTAGGCATAAGGCAGGGGCGCAAGTGCGGGCTAGGCATAAGGCAGGGGCGCAAGTGCGGGCTAGGCATAAGGCAGGGGCGCAAGTGCGGGCTAGGCATAAGGCAGGGGCGCAAGTGCGGGCTAGGCATAAGGCAGGGGCGCAAGTGCGGGCTAGGCATAAGGCAGGGGCGCAAGTGCGGGCTAGGCATAAGGCAGGGGCGCAAGTGCGGGCTAGGCATAAGGCAAGGCAGGGGCGCAAGTGCGGGCTAGGCATAAGGCAAGGCAGGGGCGCAAGTGCGGGCTAGGCATAAGGCAGGGGCGCAAGTGCGGGCTAGGCATAAGGCAGGGGCGCAAGTGCGGGCTAGGCATAAGGCAGGGGCGCAAGTGCGGGCTAGGCATAAGGCAGGGGCGCAAGTGCGGGCTAGGCATAAGGCAGGGGCGCAAGTGCGGGCTAGGCATAAGGCAGGGGCGCAAGTGCGGGCTAGGCATAAGGCAGGGGCGCAAGTGCGGGCTAGGCATAAGGCAGGGGCGCAAGTGCGGGCTAGGCATAAGGCAGGGGCGCAAGTGCGGGCTAGGCATAAGGCAGGGGCGCAAGTGCGGGCTAGGCATAAGGCAGGGGCGCAAGTGCGGGCTGGGCATAAGGCAGGGGCGCAAGTGCGGGCTGGGCATAAGGCAGGGGCACAAGTGCGGGCTAGGCATAAGGCAGGGGCACAAGTGCGGGCTAGGCATAAGGCAGGGGCACAAGTGCGGGCTAGGCATAAGGCAGGGGCACAAGTGCGGGCTAGGCATAAGGCAGGGGCACAAGTGCGGGCTAGGCATAAGGCAGGGGCACAAGTGCGGGCTAGGCATAAGGCAGGGGCACAAGTGCGGGCTAGGCATAAGGCAGGGGCACAAGTGCGGGCTAGGCATAAGGCAGGGGCACAAGTGCGGGCTAGGCATAAGGCAGGGGCACAAGTGCGGGCTAGGCATAAGGCAGGGGCACAAGTGCGGGCTAGGCATAAGGCAGGGGCACAAGTGCGGGCTAGGCATAAGGCAGGGGCACAAGTGCGGGCTAGGCATAAGGCAGGGGCACAAGTGCGGGCTAGGCATAAGGCAGGGGCACAAGTGCGGGCTAGGCATAAGGCAGGGGCACAAGTGCGGGCTAGGCATAAGGCAGGGGCACAAGTGCGGGCTAGGCATAAGGCAGGGGCGCAAGTGCGGGCTAGGCATAAGGCAGGGGCGCAAGTGCGGGCTAGGCATAAAGTGCGGGCTAGGCATAAGGCAGGGGCACAAGTGCGGGCTAGGCATAAGGCAGGGGCACAAGTGCGGGCTAGGCATAAGGCAGGGGCACAAGTGCGGGCTAGGCATAAGGCAGGGGCACAAGTGCGGGCTAGGCATAAGGCAGGGGCACAAGTGCGGGCTAGGCATAAGGCAGGGGCACAAGTGCGGGCTAGGCTTTAGGCAGGGGCACAAGTTCAAACTAAGCATAAGGCAGAGGCACAAGTGCAAGCTAGGCATAAGGCAGAGGCGCAAGTGCGGGCTAGGCATAAGGCAGGGGCGCAAGTGCGGGCTAGGCATAAGGCAGGGGCGCAAGTGCGGGCTAAGCATAAGGCAGGGGCGCAAGTGCGGGCTAGGCATAAGGCAGGGGCGCAAGTGCGGGCTAGGCATAAGGCAGGGGCGCAAGCGCGGGCTAGGCATAAGGCAGGGGCGCAAGTGCGGGCTAGGCATAAGGCAGGGGCGCAAGTGCGGGCTAGGCATAAGGCAGGGGCGCAAGTGCGGGATAGGCATAAGGCAGGGGCGCAAGTGCTGGCTAGGCATAAGGCAGGGGCGCAAGTGCTGGCTAGGCATAAGGCAGGGGCGCAAGTGCTGGCTAGGCATAAGGCAGGGGCACAAGTGCTGGCTAGGCATAAGGCAGGGGCACAAGTGCGGGCTAGGCTTTCGGCAGGGGCACAAGTGCAAACTAAGCATAAGGCAGAGGCACAAGTGCAAGCTAGGCATAAGGCAGGGGCACCTATGCAGGTTAGGCTTAAGGCAGGGGCACAAGTGATGGCTACACATAAGGCATACGGCTAACTCTTTGCACTCTTTGCATAAAGGGATAGGCACCCTTAGGGGTGTGAAGAGCTAGCTTTCACCCCTCTACTCTGTACTTTGTTGTACAGTGCGGAGCCACTCCATAACCCCCATGCTCCAAGCGACCAGGCACATCTTGTCTGTCCTCCGTAAATGGGTAATGCCTTCGTCCCCAATTACAGTCGTGCATGTGCATTCAGACGGGACAAGAGCGAAGAGCGTAAAGCCTGCCCTGTGTGCATAACCAACATGAAGCTAAAGACAAAAAAACAATAATGCAAGGGGCTCAAAATTGCTGGCTAGGCATAAGGCAGGGGCACAAGTGCTGGCTAGGCATAAGGCAGGGGCACAAGTGCTGGCTAGGCATAAGGCAGGGGCACAAGTGCTGGCTAGGCATAAGGCAGGGGCACAAGTGCTGGCTAGGCATAAGGCAGGGGCACATGTGCTGGCTAGGCATAAGGCAGGGGCACAAGTGCGGGCTAGGCATAAGGCAGGGGCACAAGTGCGGGCTAGGCATAAGGCAGGGGCACAAGTGCTGGCTAGGCATAAGGCAGGGGCACAAGGCAGGGGCACAAGTGCGGGCTAGGCATAAGGCAGGGGCACAAGTGCGGGCTAGGCATAAGGCAGGGGCACAAGTGCGGGCTAGGCATAAGGCAGGGGCACAAGTGCGGGCTAGGCATAAGGCAGGGGCACAAGTGCGGGCTAGGCATAAGGCAGGGGCACAAGTGCGGGCTAGGCATAAGGCAGGGGCACAAGTGTGGGCTAGGCATAAGGCAGGGGCACAAGTGCGGGCTAGGCATAAGGCAGGAGCACAAGTGCGAGCTAGGCATAAGGCAGGGGCACAAGTGCGGGCTAGGCATAAGGCAGGGGCACAAGTGCGGGCTAGGCATAAGGCAGGGGCACAAGTGCGGGCTAGGCATAAGGCAGGGGCACAAGTGCGGGCTAGGCATAAGGCAGGGGCACAAGTGCGGGCTAGGCATAAGGCAGGGGCACAAGTGCGGGCTAGGCATAAGGCAGGGGCACAAGTGCGGGCTAGGCATAAGGCAGGGGCACAAGTGCAGGCTAGGCATAAGGCAGGGCCACAAGTGCGGGCTAGGCATAAGGCAGGGGCACAAGTGCGGGCTAGGCATCAGGCAGGGGCACAAGTGCGGGCTAGGCATAAGACAGGGGCACAAGTGCGGGCTAGGCATAAGACAGGGGCACAAGTGCGGGCTAGGCATAAGGCAGGGGCACAAGTGCGGGCTAGGCATAAGGCAGGGGCACAAGTGCGGGCTAGGCATAAGGCAGGGGCACAAGTGCGGGCTAGGCATAAGGCAGGGGCACAAGTGCGGGCTAGGCATAAGGCAGGGGCACAAGTGCTGGCTAGGCATAATGCAGGGGCATAAGTTCGGGCTAGGCTTTAGGCAGGGGCACAAGTGCAAACTAAGCATAAGGCAGAGGCACAAGTGCAAGCTAGGCATAAGGCAGGGGCACAAGTGCGGGCTAGGCATAAGGCAGGGGCACAAGTGCGGGCTAGGCATAAGGCAGGGGCACAAGTGCGGGCTAGGCATAAGGCAGGGGCACAAGTGCGGGCTAGGCATAAGGCAGGGGCACAAGTGCGGGCTAGGCTTTAGGCAGGGGCACAAGTGCAAACTAAGCATAAGGCAGAGGCACAAGTGCAAGCTAGGCATAAGGCAGGGGCACCTATGCAGGCTAGGCTTAAGGCAGGGGAACAAGTGATGGCTACACATAAGGCATACGGCTAACTCTTTGCACTCTTTGCATAAAGGGATAGGCACCCTTAGGGGTGTGAAGAGCTAGCTTTCACCCCTCTACTCTGTACTTTGTTGTACAGTGCGGAGCCACTCCATAACCCCCATGCTCCAAGCAACCAGGCACATCTTGTCTGTCCTCCGTAAATGGGTAATGCCTTCGTCCCCAATTACAGTCGTGCATGTGCATTCAGATGGGACAAGAGCGAAGAGCGTAAAGCCTGCCCTGTGTGCATAACCAACATGAAGCTAAAGACAAAAAAACAATAATGCAAGGGGCTCAAAAGTGCTGGCTAGGCATAAGGCAGGGGCACAAGTGCTGGCTAGGCATAAGGCAGGGGCACAAGTGCTGGCTAGGCATAAGGCAGGGGCACAAGTGCTGGCTAGGCATAAGGCAGGGGCACAAGTGCGGGCTAGGCATAAGGCAGGGGCACAAGTGCGGGCTAGGCATAAGGCAGGGGCACAAGTGCGGGCTAGGCATAAGGCAGGGGCACAAGTGCGGGCTAGGCATAAGGCAGGGGCACAAGTGCGGGCTAGGCATAAGGCAGGGGCACAAGTGCGGGCTAGGCATAAGGCAGGGGCACAAGTGCGGGCTAGGCATAAGGCAGGGGCACAAGTGCGGGCTAGGCATAAGGCAGGGGCACAAGTGCGGGCTAGGCATAAGGCAGGGGCGCAAGTGCGGGCTAGGCATAAGGCAGGGGCGCAAGTGCGGGCTAGGCATAAGGCAGGGGCGCAAGTGCGGGCTAGGCATAAGGCAGGGGCGCAAGTGCTGGCTAGGCATAAGGCAGGGGCACAAGTGCTGGCTAGGCATAAGGCAGGGGCACAAGTGCGGGCTAGGCTTTAGGCAGGGGCACAAGTGCAAACTAAGCATAAGGCAGAGGCACAAGTGCAAGCTAGGCATAAGGCAGGGGCATCTATGCAGGTTAGGCTTAAGGCAGGGGCACAAGTGATGGCTACACATAAGGCATACGGCTAACTCTTTGCACTCTTTGCATAAAGGGATAGGCACCCTTAGGGGTGTGAAGAGCTAGCTTTCACCCCTCTACTCTGTACTTTGTTGTACAGTGCGGAGCCACTCCATAACCCCCATGCTCCAAGCGACCAGGCACATCTTGTCTGTCCTCCGTAAATGGGTAATGCCTTCGTCCCCAATTACAGTCGTGCATGTGCATTCAGACGGGACAAGAGCGAAGAGCGTAAAGCCTGCCCTGTGTGCATAACCAACATGAAGCTAAAGACAAAAAAACAATAATGCAAGGGGCTCAAAATTGCTGGCTAGGCATAAGGCAGGGGCACAAGTGCTGGCTAGGCATAAGGCAGGGGCACAAGTGCTGGCTAGGCATAAGGCAGGGGCACAAGTGCTGGCTAGGCATAAGGCAGGGGCACAAGTGCTGGCTAGGCATAAGGCAGGGGCACAAGTGCGGGCTAGGCATAAGGCAGGGGCACAAGTGCGGGCTAGGCATAAGGCAGGGGCACAAGTGCGGGCTAGGCATAAGGCAGGGGCACAAGTGCTGGCTAGGCATAAGGCAGGGGCACAAGGCAGGGGCACAAGTGCGGGCTAGGCATAAGGCAGGGGCACAAGTGCGGGCTAGGCATAAGGCAGGGGCACAAGTGCTGGCTAGGCATAATGCAGGGGCACAAGTGCTGGCTAGGCATAAGGCAGGGGCATAAGTGCGGGCTAGGCTTTAGGCAGGGGCACAAGTGCAAACTAAGCATAAGGCAGAGGCACAAGTGGAAGCTAGGCATAAGGCAGGGGCGCAAGTGCGGGCTAGGCATAAGGCAGGGGCGCAAGTGCGGGCTAGGCATAAGGCAGGGGCGCAAGTGCGGGCTAGGCATAGGGCAGGGGCGCAAGTGCAGGCTAGGCATAAGGCAGGGGCGCAAGTGCGGGCTAGGCATAAGGCAGGGGCGCAAGTGCTGGCTAGGCATAAGGCAGGGGCACAAGTGCTGGCTAGGCATAAGGCAGGGGCACAAGTGCGGGCTAGGCTTTAGGCAGGGGCACAAGTGCAAACTAACCATAAGGCAGAGGCACAAGTGCAAGCTAGGCATAAGGCAGGGGCACCTATGCAGGTTAGGCTTAAGGCAGGGGCACAAGTGATGGCTACACATAAGGCATACGGCTAACTCTTTGCACTCTTTGCATAAAGGGATAGGCACCCTTAGGGGTGTGAAGAGCTAGCTTTCACCCCTCTACTCTGTACTTTGTTGTACAGTGCGGAGCCACTCCATAACCCCCATGCTCCAAGCGACCAGGCACATCTTGTCTGTCCTCCGTAAATGGGTAATGCCTTCATCCCCAATTACAGTCGTGCATGTGCATTCAGACGGGACAAGAGCGAAGAGCGTAAAGCCTGCCCTGTGTGCATAACCAACATGAAGCTAAAGACAAAAAAACAATAATGCAAGGGGCTCAAAATTGCTGGCTAGGCATAAGGCAGGGGCACAAGTGCTGGCTAGGCATAAGGCAGGGGCACAAGTGCTGGCTAGGCATAAGGCAGGGGCACAAGTGCTGGCTAGGCATAAGGCAGGGGCACAAGTGCGGGCTAGGCATAAGGCAGGGGCACAAGTGCGGGCTAGGCATAAGGCAGGGGCACAAGTGCGGGCTAGGCATAAGGCAGGGGCACAAGTGCGGGCTAGGCATAAGGCAGGGGCACAAGTGCGGGCTAGGCATAAGGCAGGGGCACAAGTGCTGGCTAGGCATAAGGCAGGGGCACAAGGCAGGGGCACAAGTGCGGGCTAGGCATAAGGCAGGGGCACAAGTGCGGGCTAGGCATAAGGCAGGGGCACAAGTGCGGGCTAGGCATAAGGCAGGGGCACAAGTGCGGGCTAGGCATAAGGCAGGGGCACAAGTGCGGGCTAGGCATAAGGCAGGGGCACAAGTGTGGGCTAGGCATAAGGCAGGGGCACAAGTGCGGGCTAGGCATAAGGCAGGAGCACAAGTGCGAGCTAGGCATAAGGCAGGGGCACAAGTGCGGGCTAGGCATAAGGCAGGGGCACAAGTGCGGGCTAGGCATAAGGCAGGGGCACAAGTGCGGGCTAGGCATAAGGCAGGGGCACAAGTGCGGGCTAGGCATAAGGCAGGGGCACAAGTGCGGGCTAGGCATAAGGCAGGGGCACAAGTGCGGGCTAGGCATAATGCAGGGGCACAACTGCGGGCTAGGCATAAGGCAGGGGCACAAGTGCGGGCTAGGCATAAGGCAGGGGCACAAGTGCGGGCTAGGCATAAGGCAGGGCCACAAGTGCGGGCTAGGCATAAGGCAGGGGCACAAGTGCGGGCAAGGCATCAGGCAGGGGCACAAGTGCGGGCTAGGCATAAGACAGGGGCACAAGTGCGGGCTAGGCATAAGACAGGGGCACAAGTGCGGGCTAGGCATAAGGCAGGGGCACAAGTGCGGGCTAGGCATAAGGCAGGGGCACAAGTGCGGGCTAGGCATAAGGCAGGGGCACAAGTGCGGGCTAGGCATAAGGCAGGGGCACAAGTGCTGGCTAGGCATAATGCAGGGGCATAAGTGCGGGCTAGGCTTTAGGCAGGGGCACAAGTGCAAACTAAGCATAAGGCAGAGGCACAAGTGCAAGCTAGGCATAAGGCAGGGGCACAAGTGCGGGCTAGGCATAAGGCAGGGGCACAAGTGCGGGCTAGGCATAAGGCAGGGGCACAAGTGCGGGCTAGGCATAAGGCAGGGGCACAAGTGCGGGCTAGGCATAAGGCAGGGGCACAAGTGCGGGCTAGGCTTTAGGCAGGGGCACAAGTGCAAACTAAGCATAAGGCAGAGGCACAAGTGCAAGCTCGGCATAAGGCAGGGGCACCTATGCAGGCTAGGCTTAAGGCAGGGGAACAAGTGATGGCTACACATAAGGCATACGGCTAACTCTTTGCACTCTTTGCATAAAGGGATAGGCACCCTTAGGGGTGTGAAGAGCTAGCTTTCACCCCTCTACTCTGTACTTTGTTGTACAGTGCGGAGCCACTCCATAACCCCCATGCTCCAAGCAACCAGGCACATCTTGTCTGTCCTCCGTAAATGGGTAATGCCTTCGTCCCCAATTACAGTCGTGCATGTGCATTCAGATGGGACAAGAGCGAAGAGCGTAAAGCCTGCCCTGTGTGCATAACCAACATGAAGCTAAAGACAAAAAAACAATAATGCAAGGGGCTCAAAAGTGCTGGCTAGGCATAAGGCAGGGGCACAAGTGCTGGCTAGGCATAAGGCAGGGGCACAAGTGCTGGCTAGGCATAAGGCAGGGGCACAAGTGCTGGCTAGGCATAAGGCAGGGGCACAAGTGCGGGCTAGGCATAAGGCAGGGGCACAAGTGCGGGCTAGGCATAAGGCAGGGGCGCAAGTGCGGGCTAGGCATAAGGCAGGGGCGCAAGTGCGGGCTAGGCATAAGGCAGGGGCGCAAGTGCGGGTTAGGCATAAGGCAGGGGCGCAAGTGCGGGCTAGGCATAAGGCAGGGGCGCAAGTGCGGGCTAGGCATAAGGCAGGGGCGCAAGTGCCGGCTAGGCATAAGGCAGGGGCGCAAGTGCCGGCTAGGCATAAGGCAGGGGCGCAAGTGCCGGCTAGGCATAAGGCAGGGGCGCAAGTGCCGGCTAGGCATAAGGCAGGGGCGCAAGTGCCGGCTAGGCATAAGGCAGGGGCGCAAGTGCCGGCTAGGCATAAGGCAGGGGCGCAAGTGCCGGCTAGGCATAAGGCAGGGGCGCAAGTGCCGGCTAGGCATAAGGCAGGGGCACAAGTGCGGGCTAGGCATAAGGCAGGGGCACAAGTGCGGGCTAGGCATAAGGCAGGGGCACAAGTGCGGGCTAGGCATAAGGCAGGGGCGCAAGTGCGGGCTAGGCATAAGGCAGGGGCGCAAGTGCGGGCTAGGCATAAGGCAGGGGCACAAGTGCGGGCTAGGCATAAGGCAGGGGCACAAGTGCGGGCTAGGCATAAGGCAGGGGCACAAGTGCGGGCTAGGCATAAGGCAGGGGCATAAGGCAGGGGCGCAAGTGCGGGCTAGGCATAAGGCAGGGGCGCAAGTGCCGGCTAGGCATAAGGCAGGGGCGCAAGTGCCGGCTAGGCATAAGGCAGGGGCGCAAGTGCCGGCTAGGCATAAGGCAGGGGCGCAAGTGCCGGCTAGGCATAAGGAAGGGGCGCAAGTGCCGGCTAGGCATAAGGCAGGGGCGCAAGTGCCGGCTAGGCATAAGGCAGGGGCGCAAGTGCGGGCTAGGCATAAGGCAGGGGCGCAAGTGCGGGCTAGGCATAAGGCAGGGGCGCAAGTGCGGGCTAGGCATAAGGCAGGGGCGCAAGTGCGGGCTAGGCATAAGGCAGGGGCGCAAGTGCGGGCTAGGCATAAGGCAGGGGCGCAAGTGCGGGCTAGGCATAAGGCAGGGGCATAAGGCAGGGGCGCAAGTGCGGGCTAGGCATAAGGCAGGGGCGCAAGTGCGGGCTAGGCATAAGGCAGGGGCGCAAGTGCCGGCTAGGCATAAGGCAGGGGCGCAAGTGCGGGCTAGGCATAAGGCAGGGGCGCAAGTGCCGGCTAGGCATAAGGCAGGGGCGCAAGTGCCGGCTAGGCATAAGGCAGGGGCGCAAGTGCCGGCTAGGCATAAGGCAGGGGCGCAAGTGCCGGCTAGGCATAAGGCAGGGGCGCAAGTGCCGGCTAGGCATAAGGCAGGGGCGCAAGTGCCGGCTAGGCATAAGGCAGGGGCGCAAGTGCCGGCTAGGCATAAGGCAGGGGCGCAAGTGCCGGCTAGGCATAAGGCAGGGGCGCAAGTGCCGGCTAGGCATAAGGCAGGGGCGCAAGTGCCGGCTAGGCATAAGGCAGGGGCGCAAGTGCCGGCTAGGCATAAGGCAGGGGCGCAAGTGCCGGCTAGGCATAAGGCAGGGGCGCAAGTGCCGGCTAGGCATAAGGCAGGGGCGCAAGTGCCGGCTAGGCATAAGGCAGGGGCGCAAGTGCCGGCTAGGCATAAGGCAGGGGCGCAAGTGCCGGCTAGGCATAAGGCAGGGGCGCAAGTGCCGGCTAGGCATAAGGCAGGGGCGCAAGTGCCGGCTAGGCATAAGGCAGGGGCGCAAGTGCCGGCTAGGCATAAGGCAGGGGCGCAAGTGCCGGCTAGGCATAAGGAAGGGGCGCAAGTGCCGGCTAGGCATAAGGCAGGGGCGCAAGTGCCGGCTAGGCATAAGGCAGGGGCGCAAGTGCGGGCTAGGCATAAGGCAGGGGCGCAAGTGCGGGCTAGGCATAAGGCAGGGGCGCAAGTGCGGGCTAGGCATAAGGCAGGGGCGCAAGTGCGGGCTAGGCATAAGGCAGGGGCGCAAGTGCGGGCTAGGCATAAGGCAGGGGCGCAAGTGCGGGCTAGGCATAAGGCAGGGGCATAAGGCAGGGGCGCAAGTGCGGGCTAGGCATAAGGCAGGGGCGCAAGTGCGGGCTAGGCATAAGGCAGGGGCGCAAGTGCGGGCTAGGCATAAGGCAGGGGCGCAAGTGCGGGCTAGGCATAAGGCAGGGGCGCAAGTGCGGGCTAGGCATAAGGCAGGGGCGCAAGTGCGGGCTAGGCATAAGGCAGGGGCGCAAGTGCGGGCTAGGCATAGGGCAGGGGCGCAAGTGCAGGCTAGGCATAAGGCAGGGGCGCAAGTGCGGGCTAGGCATAAGGCAGGGGCACAAGTGCTGGCTAGGCATAAGGCAGGGGCACAAGTGCGGGCTAGGCATAAGGCAGGGGCACAAGTGCGGGCTAGGCATAAGGCAGGGGCACAAGTGCGGGCTAGGCATAAGGCAGGGGCACAAGTGCGGGCTAGGCATAAGGCAGGGGCACAAGTGCGGGCTAGGCATAAGGTAGGGGCACAAGTGCGGGCTAGGCATAAGGCAGGGGCGCAAGTGCGGGCTAGGCATAAGGCAGGGGCGCAAGTGCGGGCTAGGCATAAGGCAGGGGCACAAGTGCGGGCTAGGCATAAGGCAGGGGCACAAGTGCGGGCTAGGCATAAGGCAGGGGCACAAGTGCGGGCTAGGCATAAGGCAGGGGCACAAGTGCGGGCTAGGCATAAGGCAGGGGCACAAGTGCGGGCTAGGCATAAGGCAGGGGCACAAGTGCGGGCTAGGCATAAGGCAGGGGCACAAGTGCGGGCTAGGCATAAGGCAGGGTCACAAGTGCGGGCTAGGCATAATGCAGGGGCACAAGTGCGGGCTAGGCATAAGGCAGGGGCACAAGTGCGGGCTAGGCATAAGGCAGGGGCACAAGTGCGGGCTAGGCATAAGGAAGTGGCACAAGTGCGGGCTAGGCATAAGGAAGGGGCACAAGTGCTGGCTAGGCATAATGCAGGGGAACAAGTGCTGGCTAGGCATAATGCAGGGGCATAAGTGCGGGCTAGGCTTTAGGCAGGGGCACAAGTGCAAACTAAGCATAAGGCAGAGGCACAAGTGCAAGCTAGGCATAAGGCAGGGGCGCAAGTGCGGGCTAGGCATAAGGCAGGGGCGCAAGTGCGGGCTAGGCATAAGGCAGGGGCGCAAGTGCGGGCTAAGCATAAGGCAGGGGCGCAAGTGCGGGCTAGGCATAAGGCAGGGGCGCAAGTGCGGGCTAGGCATAAGGCAGGGGCGCAAGTGCGGGCTAGGCATAAGGCAGGGGCGCAAGTGCGGGCTAGGCATAAGGCAGGGGCGCAAGTGCGGGATAGGCATAAGGCAGGGGCGCAAGTGCGGGATAGGCATAAAGCAGGGGCGCAAGTGCTGGCTAGGCATAAGGCAGGGGCGCAAATGCTGGCTAGGCATAAGGCAGGGGCGCAAGTGCTGGCTAGGCATAAGGCAGGGGCGCAAGTGCTGGCTAGGCATAAGGCAGGGGCGCAAGTGCGGGCTAGGCATAAGGCAGGGGCGCAAGTGCGGGCTAGGCATAAGGCAGGGGCGCAAGTGCGGGCTAGGCATAAGGCAGGGGCCCAAGTGCGGGCTAGGCATAAGGCAGGGGCCCAAGTGCGGGCTAGGCATAAGGCAGGGGCCCAAGTGCGGGCTAGGCATAAGGCAGGGGCACAAGTGCGGGCTAGGCATAAGGCAGGGGCACAAGTGCGGGCTAGGCATAAGGCAGGGGCACAAGTGCGGGCTAGGCATAAGGCAGGGGCACAAGTGCGGGCTAGGCATAAGGCAGGGGCACAAGTGCGGGCTAGGCATAAGGCAGGGGCACAAGTGCGGGCTAGGCATAAGGCAGGGGCACAAGTGCGGGCTAGGCATAAGGCAGGGGCACAAGTGCGGGCTAGGCATAAGGCAGGGGCACTAGTGCGGGCTAGGCATAAGGCAGGGGCACAAGTGCGGGCTAGGCATAAGGCAGGGGCACAAGTGCGGGCTAGGCATAAGGCAGGGGCACAAGTGCGGGCTAGGCATAAGGCAGGGGCACAAGTGCGGGCTAGGCATAAGGCAGGGGCACAAGTGCGGGCTAGGCATAAGGCAGGGGCACAAGTGCGGGCTAGGCATAAGGCAGGGGCACAAGTGCGGGCTAGGCATAAGGCAGGGGCACAAGTGCGGGCTAGGCATAAGGCAGGGGCACAAGTGCGGGCTAGGCATAAGGCAGGGGCACAAGTGCGGGCTAGGAATAAGGCAGGGGCACAAGTGCGGGCTAGGCATAAGGCAGGGGCACAAGTGCAGGCTAGGCATAAGGCAGGGGCACAAGTGCGGGCTAGGCATAAGGCAGGGGCACAAGTGCGGGCTAGGCATAAGGCAGGGGCACAAGTGCGGGCTAGGCATAAGGCAGGGGCGCAAGTGCGGGCTAGGCATAAGGCAGGGGCGCAAGTGCGGGCTAGGCATAAGGCAGGGGCGCAAGTGCGGGCTAAGCATAAGGCAGGGGCGCAAGTGCGGGCTAGGCATAAGGCAGGGGCGCAAGTGCGGGCTAGGCATAAGGCAGGGGCGCAAGTGCGGGCTAGGCATAAGGCAGGGGCGCAAGTGCGGGCTAGGCATAAAGTGCGGGCTAGGCATAAGGCAGGGGCACAAGTGCAGGCTAGGCATAAGGCAGGGGCACAAGTGCGGGCTAGGCATAAGGCAGGGGCACAAGTGCGGGCTAGGCATAAGGCAGGGGCACAAGTGCGAGCTAGGCATAAGGCAGGGGCACAAGTGCGGGCTAGGCATAAGGCAGGGGCACAAGTGCGGGCTAGGCATAAGGCAGGGGCACAAGTGCGGGCTAGGCATAAGGCAGGGGCGCAAGTGCGGGCTAGGCATAAGGCAGGGGCGTAAGTGCGGGCTAGGCATAAGGCAGGGGCTCAAGTGCGGGCTAGGCATAAGGCAGGGGCACAAGTGCGGGCTAGGCATAAGGCAGGGGCGCAAGTGCGGGCTAAGCATCAGGCAGGGGCGCAAGTGCGGGCTAGGCATAAGGCAGGGGCGCAAGTGCGGGCTAGGCATAAGGCAGGGGCGCAAGTGCGGGCTCGGCATAAGGCAGGGGCGCAAGTGCGGGCTCGGCATAAGGCAGGGGAGCAAGTGCGGGCTAGGCATAAGGCAGGGGAGCAAGTGCGGGCTAGGCATAAGGCAGGGGAGCAAGTGCGGGCTAGGCATAAGGCAGGGGCGCAAGTGCGGGATAGGCATAAGGCAGGGGCGCAAGTGCGGGATAGGCATAAGGCAGGGGCGCAAGTGCTGGCTAGGCATAAGGCAGGGGCGCAAGTGCTGGCTAGGCATAAGGCAGGGGCGCAAGTGCTGGCTAGGCATAAGGCAGGGGCGCAAGTGCTGGCTAGGCATAAGGCAGGGGTGCAAGTGCTGGCTAGGCATAAGGCTGGGGAGCAAGTGCTGGCTAGGCATAAGGCAGGGGCGCAAGTGCGGGCTAGGCATAAGGCAGGGGCACAAGTGCGGGCTAGGCATGAGGCAGGGGCCCAAGTGCGGGCTAGGCATACGGCAGGGGCCCAAGTGCGGGCTAGGCATAAGGCAGGGGCCCAAGTGCGGGCTAGGCATAAGGCAGGGGCACAAGTGCGGGATAGGCATAAGGCAGGGGCGCAAGTGCTGGCTAGGCATAAGGCTGGGGCGCAAGTGCTGGCTAGGCATAAGGCAGGGGCGCAAGTGCGGGCTAGGCATAAGGCAGGGGCGCAAGTGCGGGCTAGGAATAAGGCAGGGGCGCAAGTGCTGGCTAGGCATAAGGCAGGGGCGCAAGTGCTGGCTAGGCATAAGGCAGGGGCGCAAGTGCTGGCTAGGCATAAGGCTGGGGCGCAAGTGCGGGCTAGGCATAAGGCAGGGGCGCAAGTGCGGGCTAGGCATAAGGCAGGGGCGCAAGTGCGGGCTAGGCATAAGGCAGGGGCCCAAGTGCGGGCTAGGCATAAGGCAGGGGCCCAAGTGCGGGCTAGGCATAAGGCAGGGGCCCAAGTGCGGGCTAGGCATAAGGCAGGGGCCCAAGTGCGGGCTAGGCATAAGGCAGGGGCCCAAGTGCGGGCTAGGCATAAGGCAGGGGCCCAAGTGCGGGCTAGGCATAAGGCAGGGGCCCAAGTGCGGGCTAGGCATAAGGCAGGGGCCCAAGTGCGGGCTAGGCATAAGGCAGGGGCGCAAGTGCGGGCTAGGCATAAGGCAGGGGCGCAAGTGCGGGCTAGGCATAAGGCAGGGGCGCAAGTGCGGGCTAGGCATAAGGCAGGGGCGCAAGTGCTGGCTAGGCATAAGGCTGGGGCGCAAGTGCTGGCTAGGCATAAGGCAGGGGCGCAAGTGCGGGCTAGGCATAAGGCAGGGGCGCAAGTGCGGGCTAGGAATAAGGCAGGGGCGCAAGTGCGGGCTAGGCATAAGGCAGGGGCGCAAGTGCGGGCTAGGCATAAGGCAGGGGCGCAAGTGCGGGCTAGGCATAAGGCAGGGGCGCAAGTGCGGGCTAGGCATAAGGCAGGGGCGCAAGTGCGGGCTAGGCATAAGGCAGGGGCGCAAGTGCGGGCTAGGCATAAGGCAGGGGCGCAAGTGCTGGCTAGGCATAAGGCAGGGGCACAAGTGCGGGCTAGGCATAAGGCAGGGGCACAAGTGCGGGCTAGGCATAAGGCAGGGGCACAAGTGCTGGCTAGGCATAAGGCAGGGGCACAAGTGCTGGCTAGGCATAAGGCAGGGGCACAAGTGCTGGCTAGGCATAAGGCAGGGGCACAAGTGCTGGCTAGGCATAAGGCAGGGGCACAAGTGCTGGCTAGGCATAAGGCAGGGGCACAAGTGCTGGCTAGGCATAAGGCAGGGGCACAAGTGCTGGCTAGGCATAAGGCAGGGGCACAAGTGCTGGCTAGGCATAAGGCAGGGGCACAAGTGCTGGCTAGGCATAAGGCAGGGGCACAAGTGCTGGCTAGGCATAAGGCAGGGGCACAAGTGCGGGCTAGGCATAAGGCAGAGGCACAAGTACAAACTAAGCATAAGGCAGAGGCACAAGTGCAAGCTAGGCATAAGGCAGGGGCACCTATGCAGGCTAGGCTTAAGGCAGGGTCACAAGTGATGGCTACACAAGGCATACGGCTAACTCTTTGCACTCTTTGCATAAAGGGATAGTCACCCTTAGGGGTGAAGAGCTAGCTTTCACCCCTCTACTCTGTACTTTGTTGTACAGTGCTGAGCCACTCCATATCCCCCATGCTCCAAGCAACCAGGCACATCTTGTCTGTCCTCCGTAAATGGGTAATGCCTTTGTCCCCAATTACAGTCGTGCATGTGCATTCAGACAGGACAAGAGCGAAGAGCATAAAGCCTGCCCTGTGTGCATAACCAACATGAAGCTAAAGACAAAAAAAACAATAATGCAAGGGGCTTAAAAGTGCTGGCTAGGCATAAGGAAGGGGCACAAGTGCTGGCTAGGCATAAGGCAGGGGCACAAGTGCTGGCTAGGCATAAGGCAGGGGCTCAAGTACAGGCTAGGCATAAGGCATGGGCACAAGTACAGGCTAGGCATAAGGCAGGGGCACAAGTGCTGGCTAGGCATAAGGCAGGGGCACAAGTGCTGGCTAGGCATAAGGCAGGGGCACAAGTGCGGGCTAGGCATAAGGCAGGGGCACAAGTGCGGGCTAGGCATAAGGCAGGGGCACAAGTGCGGGCTAGGCATAAGGCAGGGGCACAAGTGCGGGCTAGGCATAAGGCAGGGGCACAAGTGCGGGCTAGGCATAAGGCAGTGGCACAAGTGCGGGCTAGGCATAAGGCAGTGGCACAAGTGCGGGCTAGGCATAAGGCAGGGGCACAAGTGCGGGCTAGGCATAAGGCAGGGGCACAAGTGCGGGCTAGGCATAAGGCAGGGGCACAAGTGCGGGCTAGGCATAAGGCAGGGGCACAAGTGCGGGCTAGGCATAAGGCAGGGGCACAAGTGCGGGCTAGGCATAAGGCAGGGGCACAAGTGCGGGCTAGGCATAAGGCAGGGGCACAAGTGCGGGCTAGGCATAAGGCAGGGGCACAAGTGCGGGCTAGGCATAAGGCAGGGGCACAAGTGCGGGCTAGGCATAAGGCAGGGGCACAAGTGCGGGCTAGGCATAAGGCAGGGGCACAAGTGCGGGCTAGGCATAAGGCAGGGGCACAAGTGCGGGCTAGGCATAAGGCAGGGGCACAAGTGCGGGCTAGGCATAAGGCAGGGGCACAAGTGCGGGCTAGGCATAAGGCAGGGGCACAAGTGCGGGCTAGGCATAAGGCAGGGGCACAAGTGCTGGCTAGGCATAAGGCAGGGGCACAAGTGCAGGCTAGGCATAAGGCAGGGGCACAAGTGCGGGCTAGGCATAAGGCAGGGGCACAAGTGCGGGCTAGGCATAAGGCAGGGGCACAAGTGCGGGCTAGGCATAAGGCAGGGGCACAAGTGCGGGCTAGGCATAAGGCAGGGGCACAAGTGCAAACTAAGCATAAGGCAGAGGCACAAGTGCGAGCTAGGCATAAGGGAGGGGTCACCTATGCAGGCTAGGCTTAAGGCAGGGGCACCTATGCAGGCTAGGCTTAAGGCAGGGGCACAAGTGATGGCTACACAAGGCATACGGCTAACTCTTTGCACTCTTTGCATAAAGGGATAGGCACCCTTAGGGGTGAAGAGCTAGCTTTCACCCCTCTACTCTGTACTTTGTTGTACAGTGCGGAGCCACTCCATAACCCCCATGCTCCAAGCGACCAGGCACATCTTGTCTGTCCTCCGTAAATGGGTAATGCCTTCGTCCCCAATTACAGTCGTGCATGTGCATTCAGAAGGGACAAGAGCGAAGAGCGTAAAGCCTGCCCTGTGTGCATAACCAACATGAAGCTAAAGACAAAAAAACAATAATGCAAGGGGCTCAAAAGTGCTGGCTAGGCATAAGGCAGGGGCACAAGTGCTGGCTAGGCATAAGGCAGGGGCACAAGTGCTGGCTAGGCATAAGGCAGGGGCACAAGTGCTGGCTAGGCTTAAGGCAGGGGCCCAAGTGCTGGCTAGGCATAAGGCAGGGGCACAAGTGTAGGCTAGGCATAAGGAAGGGGCACAAGTGCTGGCTAGGCATAAGGCAGGGGTACAAGTGCTGCCCAGGCATCAGGCAGGGGCAAAAGTGCTGGCTAGGCATAAGGCAGGGGCACAAATGCAGGCTAGGCATAAGGCAGGGGCACAAGTGCAGGCTAGGCATAAGGCAGGGGCACAAGTGCAGGCTAGGCATAAGGCAGGGGCACAAGTGCAGGCTAGGCATAAGGCAGGGGCACAAGTGCAGGCTAGGCAGAAGGCAGGGGCACAAGTGCAGGCTAGGCAGAAGGCAGGGGCACAAGTGCAGGCTAGGCAGAAGGCAGGGGCACAAGTGCAGGCTAGGCAGAAGGCAGGGGCACAAGTGCAGGCTAGGCATAAGGCAGGGGCACAAGTGCAGGCTAGGCAGAAGGCAGGGGCACAAGTGGTGGCTAGGCATAAGGCAGGGGAACAAGTGCTGGCTAGGCATAAGGCAGGGGCACAAGTGGTGGCTAGGCATAAGGCAGGGGCACGAGTGCTGGCTAGTCATAAGGCAGGGGCACGAGTGCTGGCTAGTCATAAGGCAGGGGCACGAGTGCTGGCTAGGCATAAGGCAGGGGCACGAGTGCTGGCTAGGCATAAGGCAGGGGCACGAGTGCTTTTTAGGCATAAGGCAGGGGTACGAGTGCTGGCTAGGCATAAGGCAGGGGCACAAATGCAGGCTAGGCATAAGGCAGGGGCACAAGTGGTGGCTAGGCATAAGGCCGGGGCACAAGTGCGGGCTAGGCTTAAGGCTGGGGCACAAGTGCGGGCTAGGCTTAAGGCCGGGGCACAAGTGCGGGCTAGGCTTAAGGCCGGGGCACAATTGCGGGCTGGGCTTAAGGCCGGGGCACAATTGCGGGCTGGGCTTAAGGCCGGGGCACAATTGCGGGCTAGGCTTAAGGCCTGGGCACTATTTCGGGCTAGGCTTAAGGCCTGGGCACAAGTGCGGGCTAGGCTTAAGGCCTGGGCACTATTTCGGGCTAGGCTTAAGGCCTGGGCACTATTTCGGGCTAGGCGTAAGGCCTGGGCACAAGTGCGGGCTAGGCTTAAGGCCTGGGCACAAGTGCGGGCTAGGCTTAAGCCCTGGGCACAAGTGCTGGCTAGGCATAAGGCAGGGGCACGAGTGCTGGCTAGGCATAAGGCAGGGGCACGAGTGCTGGCTAGGCATAAGGCAGGGGCACGAGTGCTGCCTAAGCATAAGGCAGGGGCACACGTGCAGGCTAGGCATAAGGCAGGGGCACACGTGCAGGCTAGGCATAAGGCATCGGCACACGTGCAGGCTAGGCATAAGGCAGGGGCACACGTGCAGGCTAGGCATAAGGCAGGGGCACACGTGCAGGCTAGGCATAAGGCAGGGGCACAAGTGCTGGCTAGGCATAAGGCAGGGGCACAAGTGCTGGCTAGGCATGAGGCAGGGGCACAAGTGCTGGCTAGGCATAAGGCAGGGGTACAAGTGCTGGCTAGGCATAAGGCAGGGGCACAAGTGCTGGCTAGGCATAAGGCAGGGGCACAAGTGCTGGCTAGGCGTAAGGCAGGGGCACAAGTGCGGGCTAGTCTTTAGGCAGGGGCACAAGTGCAAACTAAGCATAAGGCAGAGGCACAAGTGCAGGCTAGGCATAAGGCAGGGGCACAAGTGCAGGCTAGGCATAAGGCAGGAGCACAAGTGCAGGCTAGGCATCAGACAGGGGCACAAGTGCAGGCTAGGCATAAGGCAGGGGCACAAGTGCTGGCTAGGCATAAGGCAGGGGCACAAGTGCAGGCTAGGCATAAGGCAGGGGCACGAGTGCTGGCTAGGCATAAGGCAGGGGCACGAGTGCTGGCTAGGCATAAGGCAGGGGCACGAGTGCTGGCTAGGCATAAGGCAGGGGTACAAGTGCTGGCTAGGCATAAGGCAGGGGTACAAGTGCTGCCTAGGCATCAGGCATGGGCAAAAGTGCTGGCTAGGCATAAGGCAGGGGCATAAATGCAGGCTAGGCATAAGGCAGGGGCACAAGTGCAGGCTAGGCATAAGGCAGGGGCACAAGTGCAGGCTAGGCATAAGGCAGGGGCACAAGTGCAGGCTAGGCATCAGGCAGGGGCAAAAGTGCTGGCTAGGCATAAGGCAGGGGCACAAATGCAGGCTAGGCATAAGGCAGGGGCACGAGTGCAGGCTAGGCATAAGGCAGGGGCACGAGTGCTGGCTAGGCATAAGGCAGGGGCACGAGTGCTGGCTAGGCATAAGGCAGGGGCACGAGTGCTGGCTAGGCATAAGGCAGGGGTACAAGTGCTGGCTAGGCATAAGGCAGGGGTACAAGTGCTGCCTAGGCATCAGGCAGGGGCAAAAGTGCTGGCTAGGCATAAGGCAGGGGCATAAATGCAGGCTAGGCATAAGGCAGGGGCATAAATGCAGGCTAGGCATAAGGCAGGGGCACAAGTGCAGGCTAGGCATAAGGCAGGGGCACAAGTGCAGGCTAGGCATAAGGCAGGGGCACAAGTGCAGGCTAGGCATAAGGCAGGGGCACAAGTGGTGGCTAGGCATAAGGCAGGGGCACAAGTGGTGGCTAGGCATAAGGCAGGGGCACAAGTGCTGGCTAGGCATAAGGCAGGGGCACGAGTGCTGGCTAGGCATAAGGCAGGGGCACGAGTGCTGGCTAGGCATAAGGCAGGGGCACGAGTGCTGGCTAGGCATAAGGCAGGGGCAAGAGTGCTGGCTAGGCATAAGGCAGGGGCACGAGTGCTGGCTAGGCATAAGGCAGGGGCACGATTGCTGGCTAGGCATAAGGCAGGGGCACAAGTGCTGGCTATGCATAAGGCAGGGGCACAAGTGCTGGCTAGGCATAAGGCAGGGGCACAAGTGCTGGCTAGGCATAAGGCAGGGGCACGAGTGCTGGCTAGGCATAAGGCAGGGGCACGAGTGCTGGCTAGGCATAAGGCAGGGGCTCAAGTGCGGGCTAGGCATAAGGCAGGGGCACAAGTGCGGGCTAGGCATAAGGCAGGGGCACAAGTGCGGGCTAGGCATACGGCAGGGGCACAAGTGCAGGCTAGGCATAAGGCAGGGGCACAAGTGCAGGCTAGGCATAAGGCAGGGGCACAAGTGCAGGCTAGGCATAAGGCAGGGGCACAAGTGCAGGCTAGGCATAAGGCAGGGGCACAAGTGCAGGCTAGGCATAAGGCAGGGGCACAAGTGCAGGCTAGGCATAAGGCAGGGCACAAGTGCAGGCTAGGCATAAGGCAGGGCACAAGTGCAGGCTAGGCATAAGGCAGGGCACAAGTGCGGGCTAGGCATAAGGCAGGGGCACAAGTGCGGGCTAGGCATAAGGCAGGGGCACAAGTGCGGGCTAGGCATAAGGCAGGGGCACAAGTGCAAACTAAGCATAAGGCAGAGGCACAAGTGCAGGCTAGGCATAAGGCAGAAGCACAAGTGCAGGCTAGGCATAAGGCAGGGGCACAAGTGCTGGCTAGGCATAAGGCAGGGGCACAAGTGCTGGCTAGGCATAAGGCAGGGGCACAAGTGCTGGCTAGGCATAAGGCAGGGGCACAAGTGCAGGCTAGGCATAAGGCAGGGCACAAGTGCAGGCTAGGCATAAGGCAGGGCACAAGTGCAGGCTAGGCATAAGGCAGGGGCACAAGTGCGGGCTAGGCATAAGGCAGGGGCACAAGTGCGGGCTAGGCATAAGGCAGGGGCACAAGTGCAAACTAAGCATAAGGCAGAGGCACAAGTGCAGGCTAGGCATAAGGCAGAAGCACAAGTGCAGGCTAGGCATAAGGCAGGGGCACAAGTGCTGGCTAGGCATAAGGCAGGGGCACAAGTGCTGGATAGGCATAAGGCAGGGGCACAAGTGCAGGCTAGGCATAAGGCAGGGGCACAAGTGCAGGCTAGGCATAAGGCAGGGGCACAAGTGCAGGCTAGGCATAAGGCAGGGGCACAAGTGCAGGCTAGGCATAAGGCAGGGGCACAAGTGCAGGCTAGGCATAAGGCAGGGGCACAAGTGAAAACTAAGCATAAGGCAGAGGCACAAGTGCAGGCTAGGCATAAGGCAGAAGCACAAGTGCAGGCTAGGCATAAGGCAGGGGCACAAGTGCTGGCTAGGCATAAGGCAGGGGCACAAGTGCAGGCTAGGCATAAGGCAGGGGCACAAGTGCAGGCTAGGCATAAGGCAGGGGCACAAGTGCAGGCTAGGCATAAGGCAGGGGCAAAAGTGCGGGCTAGGCATAAGGCAGGGGCACAAGTGCAGGCTAGGCATAAGGCAGGGGCACAAGTGCAGGCTAGGCATAAGGCAGGGGCACAAGTGCAGGCTAGGCATAAGGCAGGGGCACAAGTGCTGGCTAGGCATAAGGCAGGGGCACAAGTGCTGGCTAGGCATAAGGCAGGGGCACAAGTGCTGGCTAGGCATAAGGCAGGGGCACAAGTGCTGGCTAGGCATGAGGCAGGGGCACAAGTGCTGGCTAGGCATAAGGCAGGGGTACAAGTGCTGGCTAGGCATAAGGCAGGGGCACAAGTGCTGGCTAGGCATAAGGCAGGGGCACAAGTGCTGGCTAGGCGTAAGGCAGGGGCACAAGTGCGGGCTAGTCTTTAGGCAGGGGCACAAGTGCAAACTAAGCATAAGGCAGAGGCACAAGTGCAGGCTAGGCATAAGGCAGGGGCACAAGTGCAGGCTAGGCATAAGGCAGGAGCACAAGTGCAGGCTAGGCATCAGACAGGGGCACAAGAGCAGGCTAGGCATAAGGCAGGGGCACAAGTGCTGGCTAGGCATAAGGCAGGGGCACAAGTGCTGGCTAGGCATAAGGCAGGGGCACAAGTGCTGGCTAGGCATAAGGCAGGGGCACAAGTGCAGGCTAGGCATAAGGCAGGGGCACAAGTGCTGGCTAGGCTTAAGGCAGGGGCACAAGTGCGGGCTAGGCATAAGGCAGGGGCACAAGTGCGGGCTAGGCATAAGGCAGGGGCACAAGTGCGGGCTAGGCATAAGGCAGGGGCACAAGTGCGGGCTAGGCATAAGGCAGGGGCACAAGTGCTGGCTAGGCATAAGACAGGAGCACAAGTGCAAACTAAGCATAAGGCAGAGGCACAAGTGCAGGCTAGGCATAAGGCAGGGGCACAAGTGCAGGCTAGGCATAAGGCAGGAGCACAAGTGCAGGCTAGGCATCAGACAGGGGCACAAGAGCAGGCTAGGCATAAGGCAGGGGCACAATTGCTGGCTAGGCATAAGGCAGGGGCACAAGTGCTGGCTAGGCATAAGGCAGGGGCACAAGTGCTGGCTAGGCATAAGGCAGGGGCACAAGTGCAGGCTAGGCATAAGGCAGGGGCACAAGTGCTGGCTAGGCTTAAGGCAGGGGCACAAGTGCGGGCTAGGCATAAGGCAGGGGCACAAGTGCGGGCTAGGCATAAGGCAGGGGCACAAGTGCGGGCTAGGCATAAGGCAGGGGCACAAGTGCGGGCTAGGCATAAGGCAGGGGCACAAGTGCTGGCTAGGCATAAGACAGGAGCACAAGTGCAGGCTAGGCATAAGGCAGGGGCACAAGTGCTGGCTAGGCATAAGGCAGGGGCACAAGTGCAGGCTAGGCATAAGGCAGGGGCACAAGTGCTGGCTAGGCATAAGGCAGGGGCACAAGTGCTGGCTAGGCATAAGGCAGGGGCACAAGTGCTGGCTAGGCATAAGGCAGGGGCACAAGTGCTGGCTAGGCATAAGGCAGGGGCACAAGTGATGGCTAGGCATAAGGCAGGGGCACAAGTGCTGGCTAGGCATAAGGCAGGGGCACAAGTGCAGGCTAGGCATAAGGCAGGGGCACAAGTGCAGGCTAGGCATAAGGCAGGGGCACAAGTGCTGGCTAGGCATAAGGCAGGGGTACAAGTGCTGCCTAGGCATCAGGCAGGGGCAAAAGTGCTGGCTAGGCATAAGGCAGGGGCAAAAGTGCTGGCTAGGCATAAGGCAGGGGCACAAATGCAGGCTAGGCATAAGGCAGGGGCACAAATGCAGGCTAGGCATAAGGCAGGGGCACAAGTGCAGGATAGGCATAAGGCAGGGGCACAAGTGGTGGCTAGGCATAAGGCAGGGGCACAAGTGCTGGCTAGGCATAAGGCAGGGGCACAAGTGCTGGCTAGGCATAAGGCAGGGGCACAACTGCGGACTAGGCTTTAGGCAGGGGCAAAAGTGCTGGCTAGGCATAAGGCAGGGGCACAAGTGCTGGCTAGGCATAAGGCAGGGGCACAAGTGCGGGCTAGGCTTTAGGCAGGGGCACAAGTACAAACTAAGCATAAGGCAGAGGCACAAGTGCAAGCTAGGCATAAGGCAGGGGCACCTATGCAGGCTAGGCTTAAGGCAGGGGCACAAGTGATGGCTACACATAAGGCATACAGCTAACTCTTTGCACTCTTTGCATAAAGGGATAGGCACCCTTAGGGGTGAAGAGCTAGCTTTCACCCCTCTACTCTGTACTTTGTTGTTCAGTGCAAAGCCAGTCCATAACCCCCATGCTCCAAGCGACCAGGCACATCTTGTCTGTCCTCCGTAAATGGGTAATGCCTTCGTCCCCAATTACAGTCGTGCATGTGCATTCAGACGGGACAAGAGCGAAGAGCGTAAAGCCGGCCCTGTGTGCATAACCAACATGAAGCTAAAGACAAAAAAACAATAATGCAAGGGGCTCAAAAGTGCTGGCTAGGCATAAGGCAGGGGCACAAGTGCTGGCTAGGCATAAGGCAGGGGCACAAGTGCTGGCTAGGCATAAGGCAGGGACACAAGTGCTGGCTAGGCATAAGGCAGGGGCACAAGTGCGGGCTAGGCATAAGGCAGGGGCACAAGTGCGGGCTAGGCATAAGGCAGGGGCACAAGTGCGGGCTAGGCATAAGGCAGGGGCACAAGTGCGGGCTAGGCATAAGGCAGGGGCACAAGTGCGGGCTAGGCATAAGGCAGGGGCACAAGTGCGGGCTAGGCATAAGGCAGGGGCACAAGTGCAGGCTAGGCATAAGGCAGGGGCACAAGTGCGGGCTAGGCATAAGGCAGGGGCACAAATGCAGGCTAGGCATAAGGCAGGGGCACAAGTGCAGGCTAGGCATAAGGCAGGGGCACAAGTGCAGGCTAGGCATAAGGCAGGGGCACAAGTGCATGCTAGGCATAAGGCAGGGGCACAAGTGCAGGCTAGGCAGAAGGCAGGGGCACAAGTGGTGGCTAGGCATAAGGCAGGGGAACAAGTGCTGGCTAGGTATAAGGCAGGGGCACAACTGGTGGCTAGGCATAAGGCAGGGGCACGAGTGCTGGCTAGTCATAAGGCAGGGGCACGAGTGCTGGCTAGTCATAAGGCAGGGGCACGAGTGCTGGCTAGGCATAAGGCAGGGGCACGAGTGCTGGCTAGGCATAAGGCAGGGGCACGAGTGCTGAATAGGCATAAGGCAGGGGCACGAGTGCTGGCTAGGCATAAGGCAGGGGCACAAATGCAGGCTAGGCATAAGGCAGGGGCACAAGTGGTGGCTAGGCATAAGGCAGGGGAACAAGTGCTGGCTAGGCATAAGGCAGGGGCACAAGTGCTGGCTAGGCATAAGGCAGGGGCACGAGTGCTGGCTAGGCATAAGGCAGGGGCACGAGTGCTGGCTAGGCATAAGGCAGGGGCACAAGTGCTGCCTAGGCATAAGGCAGGGGCACACGTGCAGGCTAGGCATAAGGCATCGGCACACGTGCAGGCTAGGCATAAGGCAGGGGCACACGTGCAGGCTAGGCATAAGGCAGGGGCACACGTGCAGGCTAGGCATAAGGCAGGGGCACACGTGCAGGCTAGGCATAGCGCAGGGGCACACGTGCAGGCTAGGCATAAGGCAGGGGCACAAGTGCAGGCTAGGCATAAGGCAGGGGCACAAGTGCAGGCTAGGCATAAGGCAGGGGCACAAGTGCAGGCTAGGCATAAGGCAGGGGCACAAGTGCAGGCTAGGCATAAGGCAGGGGCACAAGTGCAGGCTAGGCATAAGGCAGGGGCACAAGTGCAGGCTAGGCATCAGGCAGGGGCAAAAGTGCTGGCTAGGCATAAGGCAGGGGCACAAATGCAGGCTAGGCATAAGGTAGGGTCACAAGTGCAGGCTAGGCATAAGGCAGGGGCACAAGTGCAGGCTAGGCATAAGGCAGGGGCACAAGTGGTGGCTAGGCATAAGGCAGGGGCACAAGTGGTGGCTAGGCACAAGGCAGGGGCACAAGTGCTGGTTAGGCATAAGGCAGGGGCACGAGTGCTGGCTAGGCATAAGGCAGGGGCACGAGTGCTGGCTAGGCATAAGGCAGGGGTACAAGTGCTGCCTAGGCATCAGGCAGGGGCAAAAGTGCTGGCTAGGCATAAGGCAGGGGCACAAATGCAGGCTAGGCATAAGGCAGGGGC
Organism: Ranitomeya imitator; assembly: GCF_032444005.1. Classification (NCBI taxonomy): domain Eukaryota; kingdom Metazoa; phylum Chordata; class Amphibia; order Anura; family Dendrobatidae; genus Ranitomeya; species Ranitomeya imitator. The sequence continues at coordinate 661,600,206 of NC_091283.1, forward strand.
ACAAGTGGTGGCTAGGCATAAGGCAGGGGCACAAGTGCAGGCTAGGCATAAGGCAGGGGCACAAGTGCAGGCTAGGCATAAGGCAGGGGCACAAGTGCTGGCTAGGCATAAGGCAGGGGCACAAGTGCTGCCTAGGCATCAGGCAGGGGCAAAAGTGCTGGCTAGGCATAAGGCAGGGGCAAAAGTGCTGGCTAGGCATAAGGCAGGGGCACAAATGCAGGCTAGGCATAAGGCAGGGGCACAAATGCAGGCTAGGCATAAGGCAGGGGCACAAGTGCAGGATAGGCATAAGGCAGGGGCACAAGTGGTGGCTAGGCATAAGGCAGGGGCACAAGTGCTGGCTAGGCATAAGGCAGGGGCACAAGTGCTGGCTAGGCATAAGGCAGGGGCACAACTGCGGACTAGGCTTTAGGCAGGGGCAAAAGTGCTGGCTAGGCATAAGGCAGGGGCACAAGTGCTGGCTAGGCATAAGGCAGGGGCACAAGTGCGGGCTAGGCTTTAGGCAGGGGCACAAGTACAAACTAAGCATAAGGCAGAGGCACAAGTGCAAGCTAGGCATAAGGCAGGGGCACCTATGCAGGCTAGGCTTAAGGCAGGGGCACAAGTGATGGCTACACATAAGGCATACAGCTAACTCTTTGCACTCTTTGCATAAAGGGATAGGCACCCTTAGGGGTGAAGAGCTAGCTTTCACCCCTCTACTCTGTACTTTGTTGTTCAGTGCAAAGCCAGTCCATAACCCCCATGCTCCAAGCGACCAGGCACATCTTGTCTGTCCTCCGTAAATGGGTAATGCCTTCGTCCCCAATTACAGTCGTGCATGTGCATTCAGACGGGACAAGAGCGAAGAGCGTAAAGCCGGCCCTGTGTGCATAACCAACATGAAGCTAAAGACAAAAAAACAATAATGCAAGGGGCTCAAAAGTGCTGGCTAGGCATAAGGCAGGGGCACAAGTGCTGGCTAGGCATAAGGCAGGGGCACAAGTGCTGGCTAGGCATAAGGCAGGGACACAAGTGCTGGCTAGGCATAAGGCAGGGGCACAAGTGCGGGCTAGGCATAAGGCAGGGGCACAAGTGCGGGCTAGGCATAAGGCAGGGGCACAAGTGCGGGCTAGGCATAAGGCAGGGGCACAAGTGCGGGCTAGGCATAAGGCAGGGGCACAAGTGCGGGCTAGGCATAAGGCAGGGGCACAAGTGCGGGCTAGGCATAAGGCAGGGGCACAAGTGCAGGCTAGGCATAAGGCAGGGGCACAAGTGCGGGCTAGGCATAAGGCAGGGGCACAAATGCAGGCTAGGCATAAGGCAGGGGCACAAGTGCAGGCTAGGCATAAGGCAGGGGCACAAGTGCAGGCTAGGCATAAGGCAGGGGCACAAGTGCATGCTAGGCATAAGGCAGGGGCACAAGTGCAGGCTAGGCAGAAGGCAGGGGCACAAGTGGTGGCTAGGCATAAGGCAGGGGAACAAGTGCTGGCTAGGTATAAGGCAGGGGCACAACTGGTGGCTAGGCATAAGGCAGGGGCACGAGTGCTGGCTAGTCATAAGGCAGGGGCACGAGTGCTGGCTAGTCATAAGGCAGGGGCACGAGTGCTGGCTAGGCATAAGGCAGGGGCACGAGTGCTGGCTAGGCATAAGGCAGGGGCACGAGTGCTGAATAGGCATAAGGCAGGGGCACGAGTGCTGGCTAGGCATAAGGCAGGGGCACAAATGCAGGCTAGGCATAAGGCAGGGGCACAAGTGGTGGCTAGGCATAAGGCAGGGGAACAAGTGCTGGCTAGGCATAAGGCAGGGGCACAAGTGCTGGCTAGGCATAAGGCAGGGGCACGAGTGCTGGCTAGGCATAAGGCAGGGGCACGAGTGCTGGCTAGGCATAAGGCAGGGGCACAAGTGCTGCCTAGGCATAAGGCAGGGGCACACGTGCAGGCTAGGCATAAGGCATCGGCACACGTGCAGGCTAGGCATAAGGCAGGGGCACACGTGCAGGCTAGGCATAAGGCAGGGGCACACGTGCAGGCTAGGCATAAGGCAGGGGCACACGTGCAGGCTAGGCATAGCGCAGGGGCACACGTGCAGGCTAGGCATAAGGCAGGGGCACAAGTGCAGGCTAGGCATAAGGCAGGGGCACAAGTGCAGGCTAGGCATAAGGCAGGGGCACAAGTGCAGGCTAGGCATAAGGCAGGGGCACAAGTGCAGGCTAGGCATAAGGCAGGGGCACAAGTGCAGGCTAGGCATAAGGCAGGGGCACAAGTGCAGGCTAGGCATCAGGCAGGGGCAAAAGTGCTGGCTAGGCATAAGGCAGGGGCACAAATGCAGGCTAGGCATAAGGTAGGGTCACAAGTGCAGGCTAGGCATAAGGCAGGGGCACAAGTGCAGGCTAGGCATAAGGCAGGGGCACAAGTGGTGGCTAGGCATAAGGCAGGGGCACAAGTGGTGGCTAGGCACAAGGCAGGGGCACAAGTGCTGGTTAGGCATAAGGCAGGGGCACGAGTGCTGGCTAGGCATAAGGCAGGGGCACGAGTGCTGGCTAGGCATAAGGCAGGGGTACAAGTGCTGCCTAGGCATCAGGCAGGGGCAAAAGTGCTGGCTAGGCATAAGGCAGGGGCACAAATGCAGGCTAGGCATAAGGCAGGGGCACAAGTGGTGGCTAGGCATAAGGCAGGGGCACAAGTGCAGGCTAGGCATAAGGCAGGGGCACAAGTGCAGGCTAGGCATAAGGCAGGGGCACAAGTGCTGGCTAGGCATAAGGCAGGGGCACAAGTGCTGCCTAGGCATCAGGCAGGGGCAAAAGTGCTGGCTAGGCATAAGGCAGGGGCAAAAGTGCTGGCTAGGCATAAGGCAGGGGCACAAATGCAGGCTAGGCATAAGGCAGGGGCACAAATGCAGGCTAGGCATAAGGCAGGGGCACAAGTGCAGGATAGGCATAAGGCAGGGGCACAAGTGGTGGCTAGGCATAAGGCAGGGGCACAAGTGCTGGCTAGGCATAAGGCAGGGGCACAAGTGCTGGCTAGGCATAAGGCAGGGGCACAACTGCGGACTAGGCTTTAGGCAGGGGCAAAAGTGCTGGCTAGGCATAAGGCAGGGGCACAAGTGCTGGCTAGGCATAAGGCAGGGGCACAAGTGCGGGCTAGGCTTTAGGCAGGGGCACAAGTACAAACTAAGCATAAGGCAGAGGCACAAGTGCAAGCTAGGCATAAGGCAGGGGCACCTATGCAGGCTAGGCTTAAGGCAGGGGCACAAGTGATGGCTACACATAAGGCATACAGCTAACTCTTTGCACTCTTTGCATAAAGGGATAGGCACCCTTAGGGGTGAAGAGCTAGCTTTCACCCCTCTACTCTGTACTTTGTTGTTCAGTGCAAAGCCAGTCCATAACCCCCATGCTCCAAGCGACCAGGCACATCTTGTCTGTCCTCCGTAAATGGGTAATGCCTTCGTCCCCAATTACAGTCGTGCATGTGCATTCAGACGGGACAAGAGCGAAGAGCGTAAAGCCGGCCCTGTGTGCATAACCAACATGAAGCTAAAGACAAAAAAACAATAATGCAAGGGGCTCAAAAGTGCTGGCTAGGCATAAGGCAGGGGCACAAGTGCTGGCTAGGCATAAGGCAGGGGCACAAGTGCTGGCTAGGCATAAGGCAGGGACACAAGTGCTGGCTAGGCATAAGGCAGGGGCACAAGTGCGGGCTAGGCATAAGGCAGGGGCACAAGTGCGGGCTAGGCATAAGGCAGGGGCACAAGTGCGGGCTAGGCATAAGGCAGGGGCACAAGTGCGGGCTAGGCATAAGGCAGGGGCACAAGTGCGGGCTAGGCATAAGGCAGGGGCACAAGTGCGGGCTAGGCATAAGGCAGGGGCACAAGTGCAGGCTAGGCATAAGGCAGGGGCACAAGTGCGGGCTAGGCATAAGGCAGGGGCACAAATGCAGGCTAGGCATAAGGCAGGGGCACAAGTGCAGGCTAGGCATAAGGCAGGGGCACAAGTGCAGGCTAGGCATAAGGCAGGGGCACAAGTGCATGCTAGGCATAAGGCAGGGGCACAAGTGCAGGCTAGGCAGAAGGCAGGGGCACAAGTGGTGGCTAGGCATAAGGCAGGGGAACAAGTGCTGGCTAGGTATAAGGCAGGGGCACAACTGGTGGCTAGGCATAAGGCAGGGGCACGAGTGCTGGCTAGTCATAAGGCAGGGGCACGAGTGCTGGCTAGTCATAAGGCAGGGGCACGAGTGCTGGCTAGGCATAAGGCAGGGGCACGAGTGCTGGCTAGGCATAAGGCAGGGGCACGAGTGCTGAATAGGCATAAGGCAGGGGCACGAGTGCTGGCTAGGCATAAGGCAGGGGCACAAATGCAGGCTAGGCATAAGGCAGGGGCACAAGTGGTGGCTAGGCATAAGGCAGGGGAACAAGTGCTGGCTAGGCATAAGGCAGGGGCACAAGTGCTGGCTAGGCATAAGGCAGGGGCACGAGTGCTGGCTAGGCATAAGGCAGGGGCACGAGTGCTGGCTAGGCATAAGGCAGGGGCACAAGTGCTGCCTAGGCATAAGGCAGGGGCACACGTGCAGGCTAGGCATAAGGCATCGGCACACGTGCAGGCTAGGCATAAGGCAGGGGCACACGTGCAGGCTAGGCATAAGGCAGGGGCACACGTGCAGGCTAGGCATAAGGCAGGGGCACACGTGCAGGCTAGGCATAGCGCAGGGGCACACGTGCAGGCTAGGCATAAGGCAGGGGCACAAGTGCAGGCTAGGCATAAGGCAGGGGCACAAGTGCAGGCTAGGCATAAGGCAGGGGCACAAGTGCAGGCTAGGCATAAGGCAGGGGCACAAGTGCAGGCTAGGCATAAGGCAGGGGCACAAGTGCAGGCTAGGCATAAGGCAGGGGCACAAGTGCAGGCTAGGCATCAGGCAGGGGCAAAAGTGCTGGCTAGGCATAAGGCAGGGGCACAAATGCAGGCTAGGCATAAGGTAGGGTCACAAGTGCAGGCTAGGCATAAGGCAGGGGCACAAGTGCAGGCTAGGCATAAGGCAGGGGCACAAGTGGTGGCTAGGCATAAGGCAGGGGCACAAGTGGTGGCTAGGCACAAGGCAGGGGCACAAGTGCTGGTTAGGCATAAGGCAGGGGCACGAGTGCTGGCTAGGCATAAGGCAGGGGCACGAGTGCTGGCTAGGCATAAGGCAGGGGTACAAGTGCTGCCTAGGCATCAGGCAGGGGCAAAAGTGCTGGCTAGGCATAAGGCAGGGGCACAAATGCAGGCTAGGCATAAGGCAGGGGCACAAGTGGTGGCTAGGCATAAGGCAGGGGAACAAGTGCTGGCTAGGCATAAGGCAGGGGAACGAGTGCTGGCTAGGCATAAGGCAGGGGCACGAGTGCTGGCTAGGCATAAGGCAGGGGCACAAGTGCTGGCTAGGCATAAGGCAGGGGTACAAGTGCTGCCTAGGCATCAGGCAGGGGCAAAAGTGCTGGCTAGGCATAAGGCAGGGGCATAAATGCAGGCTAGGCATAAGGCAGGGGCACAAGTGCTGGCTAGGCATAAGGCAGGGGCACAAGTGCTGGCTAGGCATAAGGCAGGGGCACAAGTGCTGGCTAGGCTTAAGGCAGGGGCACAAGTGCGGGCTAGGCATAAGGCAGGGGCACAAGTGCTGGCTAGGCATAAGGCAGGGGCACGAGTGCTGGCTAGGCATAAGGCAGGGGCACGAGTGCTGGCTAGGCATAAGGCAGGGGCACGAGTGCTGGCTAGGCATAAGGCAGGGGCACGAGTGCAGGCTAGGCATAAGGCAGGGGCACGAGTGCAGGCTAGGCATAAGGCAGGGGCACGAGTGCAGGCTAGGCATAAGGCAGGGGCACGAGTGCAGGCTAGGCATAAGGCATGGGCACGAGTGCTGGCTAGGCATAAGGCAGGGGCACGAGTGCAGGCTAGGCATAAGGCAGGGGCACGAGTGCAGGCTAGGCATAAGGCAGGGGCACAAGTGCAGGCTAGGCATAAGGCAGGGGCACAAGTGCAGGCTAGGCATAAGGCAGGGGCACAAGTGCAGGCTAGGCATAAGGCAGGGGCACAAGTGTAGGCTAGGCATAAGGCAGGGGCACAAGTGCAGGCTAGGCATAAGACAGGGGCACAAGTGGTGGCTAGGCATAAGGCAGGGGAACAAGTGCTGGCTAGGCATAAGGCAGGGGCACAAGTGCGGGCTAGGCTTTAGGCAGGGGCACAAGTACAAACTAAGCATAAGGCAGAGGCACAAGTGCAAGCTAGGCATAAGGCAGGGGCACCTATGCAGGCTAGGCTTAAGGCAGGGGCACAAGTGATGGCTACACATAAGGCATACAGCTAACTCTTTGCACTCTTTGCATAAAGGGATAGGCACCCTTAGGGGTGAAGAGCTAGCTTTCACCCCTCTACTCTGTACTTCGTTGTACAGTGCGGAGCCACTCCATAACCCCCATGAACCAAGCGACCAGGCACATCTTGTCTGTCCTCCGTAAATGGGTAATGCCTTTGTCCCCAATTACAGTTGTGCATGTGCATTCAGACGGGACAAGAGCGAAGAGCGTAAAGCCTGCCCTGTGTGCATAACCAACATGAAGCTAAAGACAAAAAAACAATAATGCAAGGGGCTCAAAAGTGCTGGCTAGGCATAAGGCAGGGGCACAAGTGCTGGCTAGGCATAAGGCAGGGGCACAAGTGCTGGCTAGGCATAAGGCAGGGGCACAAGTGCTGGCTAGGCATAAGGCAGGGGCACAAGTGCTGGCTAGGCATAAGGCAGGGGCACAAGTGCTGGCTAGGCATAAGGCAGGGGCACAAGTGCTGGCTAGGCATAAGGCAGGGGCTCAAGTGCGGGCTAGGCATAAGGCAGGGGCACAAGTGCGGGCTAGGCATAAGGCAGGGGCACAAGTGCGGGCTAGGCATACGGCAGGGACACAAGTGCAGGCTAGGCATAAGGCAGGGGCACAAGTGCAGGCTAGGCATAAGGCAGGGGCACAAGTGCAGGCTAGGCATAAGGCAGGGGCACAAGTGCAGGCTAGGCATAAAGCAGGGGCACAAGTGCAGGCTAGGCATAAGGCAGGGCACAAGTGCAGGCTAGGCATAAGGCAGGGCACAAGTGCAGGCTAGGCATAAGGCAGGGGCACAAGTGCGGGCTAGGCATAAGGCAGGGGCACAAGTGCGGGCTAGGCATAAGGCAGGGGCACAAGTGCAAACTAAGCATAAGGCAGAGGCACAAGTGCAGGCTAGGCATAAGGCAGAAGCACAAGTGCAGGCTAGGCATAAGGCAGGGGCACAAGTGCTGGCTAGGCATAAGGCAGGGGCACAAGTGCTGGCTAGGCATAAGGCAGGGGCACAAGTGCAGGCTGGGCATAAGGCAGGGGCACAAGTGCAGGCTAGGCATAAGGCAGGGGCACAAGTGCAGGCTAGGCATAAGGCAGGGGCACAAGTGCAGGCTAGGCATAAGGCAGGGGCACAAGTGAAAACTAAGCATAAGGCAGAGGCACAAGTGCAGGCTAGGCATAAGGCAGAAGCACAAGTGCAGGCTAGGCATAAGGCAGGGGCACAAGTGCTGGCTAGGCATAAGGCAGGGGCACAAGTGCAGGCTAGGCATAAGGCAGGGGCACAAGTGCAGGCTAGGCATAAGGCAGGGGCACAAGTGCAGGCTAGGCATAAGGCAGGGGCAAAAGTGCGGGCTAGGCATAAGGCAGGGGCACAAGTGCAGGCTAGGCATAAGGCAGGGGCACAAGTGCAGGCTAGGCATAAGGCAGGGGCACAAGTGCTGGCTAGGCATAAGGCAGGGGCACAAGTGCTGGCTAGGCATAAGGCAGGGGCACAAGTGCTGGCTAGGCATAAGGCAGGGGCACAAGTGCTGGCTAGGCATGAGGCAGGGGCACAAGTGCTGGCTAGGCATAAGGCAGGGGTACAAGTGCTGGCTAGGCATAAGGCAGGGGCACAAGTGCTGGCTAGGCATAAGGCAGGGGCACAAGTGCTGGCTAGGCGTAAGGCAGGGGCACAAGTGCGGGCTAGTCTTTAGGCAGGGGCACAAGTGCAAACTAAGCATAAGGCAGAGGCACAAGTGCAGGCTAGGCATAAGGCAGGGGCACAAGTGCAGGCTAGGCATAAGGCAGGAGCACAAGTGCAGGCTAGGCATCAGACAGGGGCACAAGTGCAGGCTAGGCATAAGGCAGGGGCACAAGTGCTGGCTAGGCATAAGGCAGGGGCACAAGTGCTGGCTAGGCATAAGGCAGGGGCACAAGTGCTGGCTAGGCATAAGGCAGGGGCACAAGTGCTGGCTAGGCATAAGGCAGGGGCACAAGTGCTGGCTAGGCTTAAGGCAGGGGCACAAGTGCGGGCTAGGCATAAGGCAGGGGCACAAGTGCGGGCTAGGCATAAGGCAGGGGCACAAGTGCGGGCTAGGCATAAGGCAGGGGCACAAGTGCGGGCTAGGGATAAGGCAGGGGCACAAGTGCTGGCTAGGCATAAGACAGGAGCACAAGTGCAGGCTAGGCATAAGGCAGGGGCACAAGTGCAGGCTAGGCATAAGGCAGGGGCACAAGTGCAAACTAAGCATAAGGCAGAGGCACAAGTGCAGGCTAGGCATAAGGCAGGGGCACAAGTGCTGGCTAGGCATAAGGCAGGGGCACAAGTGCAGGCTAGGCATAAGGCAGGGGCACAAGTGCTGGCTAGGCATAAGGCAGGGGCACAAGTGCTGGCTAGGCATAAGGCAGGGGCACAAGTGCTGGCTAGGCATAAGGCAGGGGCACAAGTGCTGGCTAGGCATAAGGCAGGGGAACAAGTGCTGGCTAGGCATAAGGCAGGGGCACAAGTGCTGGCTAGGCATAAGGCAGGGGCACAAGTGATGGCTAGGCATAAGGCAGGGGCACAAGTGCTGGCTAGGCATAAGGCAGGGGCACAAGTGCTGGCTAGGCATAAGGCAGGGGCACAAGTGCAGGCTAGGCATAAGGCAGGGGCACCAGTGCAGGCTAGGCATAAGGCAGGGGCACAAGTGCTGGCTAGGCATAAGGCAGGGGTACAAGTGCTGCCTAGGCATCAGGCAGGGGCAAAAGTGCTGGCTAGGCATAAGGCAGGGGCAAAAGTGCTGGCTAGGCATAAGGCAGGGGCACAAATGCAGGCTAGGCATAAGGCAGGGGCACAAATGCAGGCTAGGCATAAGGCAGGGGCACAAGTGCAGGATAGGCATAAGGCAGGGGCACAAGTGCTGGCTAGGCATAAGGCAGGGGCACAAGTGCTGGCTAGGCATAAGGCAGGGGCACAAGTGCTGGCTAGGCATAAGGCAGGGGCACAAGTGCAGACTAGGCTTTAGGCAGGGGCACAAGTGCTGGCTAGGCATAAGGCAGGGGCACAAGTGCTGGCTAGGCATAAGGCAGGGGCACAAGTGCGGGCTAGGCTTTAGGCAGGGGCACAAGTACAAACTAAGCATAAGGCAGAGGCACAAGTGCAAGCTAGGCATAAGGCAGGGGCACCTATGCAGGCTAGGCTTAAGGCAGGGGCACAAGTGATGGCTACACATAAGGCATACAGCTAACTCTTTGCACTCTTTGCATAAAGGGATAGGCACCCTTAGGGGTGAAGAGCTAGCTTTCACCCCTCTACTCTGTACTTTGTTGTTCAGTGCAAAGCCAGTCCATAACCCCCATGCTCCAAGCGACCAGGCACATCTTGTCTGTCCTCCGTAAATGGGTAATGCCTTCGTCCCCAATTACAGTCGTGCATGTGCATTCAGACGGGACAAGAGCGAAGAGCGTAAAGCCTGCCCTGTGTGCATAACCAACATGAAGCTAAAGACAAAAAAACAATAATGCAAGGGGCTCAAAAGTGCTGGCTAGGCATAAGGCAGGGGCACAAGTGCTGGCTAGGCATAAGGCAGGGGCACAAGTGCTGGCTAGGCATAAGGCAGGGACACAAGTGCTGGCTAGGCATAAGGCAGGGGCACAAGTGCGGGCTAGGCATAAGGCAGGGGCACAAGTGCGGGCTAGGCATAAGGCAGGGGCACAAGTGCGGGCTAGGCATAAGGCAGGGGCACAAGTGCGGGCTAGGCATAAGGCAGGGGCACAAGTGCAGGCTAGGCATAAGGCAGGGGCACAAGTGCAGGCTAGGCATAAGGCAGGGGCACAAGTGCAGGCTAGGCATAAGGCAGGGGCACAAGTGCAGGCTAGGCATAAGGCAGGGGCACAAGTGCAGGCTAGGCATAAGGCAGGGGCACAAGTGATGGCTAGGCATAAGGCAGGGGCACAAGTGCTGGCTAGGCATAAGGCAGGGGCACAAGTGCAGGCTAGGCATAAGGCAGGGGCACAAGTGCAGGCTAGGCATAAGGCAGGGGCACAAGTGCTGGCTAGGCATAAGGCAGGGGTACAAGTGCTGCCTAGGCATCAGGCAGGGGCAAAAGTGCTGGCTAGGCATAAGGCAGGGGCAAAAGTGCTGGCTAGGCATAAGGCAGGGGCACAAGTGCGGGCTAGGCATAAGGCAGGGGCACAAGTGCAGGCTAGGCATAAGGCAGGGGCACAAGTGCAGGCTAGGCATAAGGCAGGGGCACAAGTGCAGGCTAGGCATAAGGCAGGGCACAAGTGCGGGCTAGGCATAAGGCATGGCACAAGTGCGGGCTAGGCATAAGGCAGGGCACAAGTGCGGGCTAGGCATAAGGCAGGGGCACAAGTGCGGGCTAGGCTTTAGGCAGGGGCACAAGTGCAAACTAAGCATAAGGCAGAGGCACAAGGGCAGGCTACGCATAAGGCAGAAGCACAAGTGCAGGCTAGGCATAAGGCAGGGGCACAAGTGCAGGCTAGGCATAAGGCAGGGGCACAAGTGCAGGCTAGGCATAAGGCAGGGGCACAAGTGCAGGCTAGGCATAAGGCAGGGGCACAAGTGCTGGCTAGGCATAAGGCAGGGGCACAAGTGCTGGCTAGGCATAAGGCAGGGGCACAAGTGCTGGCTAGGCATAAGGCAGGGGCACAAGTGCTGGCTAGGCATAAGGCAGGAGCACAAGTGCTGGCTAGGCATAAGGCAGGGGCACAAGTGCTGGCTAGGCATAAGGCAGGGGCACAAGTGCTGGCTAGGCATAAGGCAGGGGCACAAGTGCAGGCTAGGCATAAGGCAGGGGCACAAGTGCTGGCTAGGCATAAGGCAGGGGTACAAGTGCTGCCTAGGCATCAGGCAGGGGCAAAAGTGCTGGCTAGGCATAAGGCAGGGGCAAAAGTGCTGGCTAGGCATAAGGCAGGGGCACAAATGCAGGCTAGGCATAAGGCAGGGGCACAAGTGCAGGCTAGGCATAAGGCAGGGGCAAAAGTGCAGGCTAGGCATAAGGCAGGGGCACAAGTGCAGGCTAGGCATAAGGCAGGGGCACAAGTGCTGGCTAGGCATAAGGCAGGGGCACAAGTGCGGGCTAGGCATAAGGCAGGGGCACAAGTGCGGGCTAGGCATATGGCAGGGGCACAAGTGCGGGCTAGCCATAAGGCAGGGGCACAAGTGCGGGCTAGGCATAAGGCAGGGGCACAAGTGCGGGCTAGGCATAAGGCAGGGGCACAAGTGCGGGCTAGGCATAAGGCAGGGGCACAAGTGCGGGCTAGGCATAAGGCAGGGGCACAAGTGCGGGCTAGGCATAAGGCAGGGGCACAAGTGCGGGCTAGGCATAAGGCAGGGGCACAAGTGCGGGCTAGCCATAAGGCAGGGGCACAAGTGCGGGCTAGGCATAAGGCAGGGGCACGAGTGCTGGCTAGGCATAAGGCAGGGGCACGAGTGCTGGCTAGGCATAAGGCAGGGGCACGAGTGCTGGCTAGGCATAAGGCAGGGGCACGAGTGCTGGCTAGGCATAAGGCAGGGGCACGAGTGCTGGCTATGCATAAGGCAGGGGCACAAGTGCTGGCTAGGCATAAGGCAGGGGCACGAGTGCTGGCTAGGCATAAGGCAGGGGCACGAGTGCTGGCTAGGCATAAGGCAAGGGCACAAGTGCTGGCTAGGCATAAGGCAGGGGCACGAGTGCTGGCTAGGCATAAGGCAGGGGCACGAGTGCTGGCTATGCATAAGGCAGGGGCACAAGTGCTGGCTAGGCATAAGGCAGGGGCACGAGTGCTGGCTAGGCATAAGGCAGGGGCACGAGTGCAGGCTAGGCATAAGGCAGGGGAATGAGTGCAGGCTAGGCATAAGGCAGGGGCACGAGTGCTGGCTAGGCATAAGGCAGGGGCACGAGTGCTGGCTAGGCATAAGGCAGGGGCACAAGTGCTGGCTAGGCATAAGGCAGGGGCACAAGTGCTGGCTAGGCATAAGGCAGGGGCACAAGTGCGGGCTAGGCATAAGGCAGGGGCACAAGTGCGGGCTAGGCATAAGGCAGGGGCACAAGTGCGGGCTAGCCATAAGGCAGGGGCACAAGTGCGGGCTAGCCATAAGGCAGGGGCACAAGTGCGGGCTAGGCATAAGGCAGGGGCACAAGTGCGGGCTAGGCATAAGGCAGGGGCACGAGTGCAGGCTAGGCATAAGGCAGGGGAATGAGTGCAGGCTAGGCATAAGGCAGGGGCACGAGTGCTGGCTAGGCATAAGGCAGGGGCACGAGTGCTGGCTAGGCATAAGGCAGGGGCACAAGTGCTGGCTAGGCATAAGGCAGGGGCACAAGTGCTGGCTAGGCATAAGGCAGGGGCACAAGTGCGGGCTAGGCATAAGGCAGGGGCACAAGTGCGGGCTAGGCATAAGGCAGGGGCACAAGTGCGGGCTAGCCATAAGGCAGGGGCACAAGTGCGGGCTAGCCATAAGGCAGGGGCACAAGTGCGGGCTAGGCATAAGGCAGGGGCACAAGTGCGGGCTAGGCATAAGGCAGGGGCACAAGTGCGGGCTAGGCATAAGGCAGGGGCACAAGTGCGGGCTAGGCATAAGGCAGGGGCACAAGTGCGGGCTAGCCATAAGGCAGGGGCACAAGTGCGGGCTAGGCATAAGGCAGGGGCACGAGTGCTGGCTAGGCATAAGGCAGGGGCACGAGTGCTGGCTAGGCATAAGGCAGGGGCACGAGTGCTGGCTAGGCATAAGGCAGGGGCACGAGTGCTGGCTATGCATAAGGCAGGGGCACAAGTGCTGGCTAGGCATAAGGCAGGGGCACGAGTGCTGGCTAGGCATAAGGCAGGGGCACGAGTGCTGGCTAGGCATAAGGCAAGGGCACAAGTGCTGGCTAGGCATAAGGCAGGGGCACGAGTGCTGCCTAGGCATAAGGCAGGGGCACGAGTGCAGGCTAGGCATAAGGCAGGGGAACGAGTGCAGGCTAGGCATAAGGCAGGGGCACGAGTGCTGGCTAGGCATAAGGCAGGGGCACAAGTGCTGGCTAGGCATAAGGCAGGGGCACAAGTGCTGGCTAGGCATAAGGCAGGGGCACAAGTGCTGGCTAGGCGTAAGGCAGGGGCACAAGTGCTGGCTAGGCGTAAGGCAGGGGCACAAGTGCTGGCTAGGCGTAAGGCAGGGGCACAAGTGCGGGCTAGTCTTTAGGCAGGGGCACAAGTGCAAACTAAGCATAAGGCAGAGGCACAAGTGCAGGCTAGGCATAAGGCAGAGGCACAAGTGCAGGCTAGGCATAAGGCAGGGGCACAAGTGCAGGCTAGGCATAAGGCAGGGGCACAAGTGCAGGCTAGGCATAAGGCAGGAGCACAAGTGCAGGCTAGGCATCAGACAGGGGCACAAGTGCAGGCTAGGCATAAGGCAGGGGCACAAGTGCTGGCTAGGCATAAGGCAGGGGCACAAGTGCTGGCTAGGCATAAGGCAGGGGCACAAGTGCTGGCTAGGCATAAGGCAGGGGCACAAGTGCGGGCTAGGCATAAGGCAGGGGCACAAGTGCGGGCTAGGCATAAGGCAGGGGCACAAGTGCGGGCTAGGCTTTAGGCAGGGGCACAAGTGCAAACTAAGCATAAGGCAGAGGCACAAGTGCAAGCTAGGCATAAGGCAGAGGCGCAAGTGCGGGCTAGGCATAAGGCAGGGGCGCAAGTGCGGGCTAGGCATAAGGCAGGGGCGCAAGTGCGGGCTAAGCATAAGGCAGGGGCGCAAGTGCGGGCTAGGCATAAGGCAGGGGCGCAAGTGCGGGCTAGGCATAAGGCAGGGGCGCAAGTGCGGGCTAGGCATAAGGCAGGGGCGCAAGTGCGGGCTAGGCATAAGGCAGGGGCGCAAGTGCGGGCTAGGCATAAGGCAGGGGCGCAAGTGCGGGCTAGGCATAAGGCAGGGGCGCAAGTGCGGGATAGGCATAAGGCAGGGGCGCAAGTGCTGGCTAGGCATAAGGCAGGGGCGCAAGTGCTGGCTCGGCATAAGGCAGGGGCGCAAGTGCTGGCTCGGCATAAGGCAGGGGCGCAAGTGCTGGCTAGGCATAAGGTAGGGGCATAAGTGCTGGCTAGGCATAAGGCAGGGGCACAAGTGCGGGCTAGGCTTTAGGCAGGGGCACAAGTGCAAACTAAGCATAAGGCAGAGGCACAAGTGCAAGCTAGGCATAAGGCAGGGGCACCTATGCAGGTTAGGCTTAAGGCAGGGGCACAAGTGATGGCTACACATAAGGCATACGGCTAACTCTTTGCACTCTTTGCATAAAGGGATAGGCACCCTTAGGGGTGTGAAGAGCTAGCTTTCACCCCTCTACTCTGTACTTTGTTGTACAGTGCGGAGCCACTCCATAACCCCCATGCTCCAAGCGACCAGGCACATCTTGTCTGTCCTCCGTAAATGGGTAATGCCTTCGTCCCCAATTACAGTCGTGCATGTGCATTCAGACGGGACAAGAGCGAAGAGCGTAAAGCCTGCCCTGTGTGCATAACCAACATGAAGCTAAAGACAAAAAAACAATAATGCAAGGGGCTCAAAATTGCTGGCTAGGCATAAGGCAGGGGCACAGGTGCTGGCTAGGCATAAGGCAGGGGCACAAGTGCTGGCTAGGCATAAGGCAGGGGCACAAGTGCTGGCTAGGCATAAGGCAGGGGCACAAGTGCTGGCTAGGCATAAGGCAGGGGCACAAGTGCGGGCTAGGCATAAGGCAGGGGCACAAGTGCGGGCTAGGCATAAGGCAGGGGCACAAGTGCTGGCTAGGCATAAGGCAGGGGCACAAGGCAGGGGCACAAGTGCGGGCTAGGCATAAGGCAGGGGCACAAGTGCGGGCTAGGCATAAGGCAGGGGCACAAGTGCGGGCTAGGCATAAGGCAGGGGCACAAGTGCGGGCTAGGCATAAGGCAGGGGCACAAGTGCGGGCTAGGCATAAGGCAGGGGCACAAGTGCTGGCTAGGCATAAGGCAGGGGCACAAGGCAGGGGCACAAGTGCGGGCTAGGCATAAGGCAGGGGCACAAGTGCGGGCTAGGCATAAGGCAGGGGCACAAGTGCGGGCTAGGCATAAGGCAGGGGCACAAGTGCGGGCTAGGCATAAGGCAGGGGCACAAGTGCGGGCTAGGCATAAGGCAGGGGCACAAGTGCGGGCTAGGCATAAGGCAGGGGCACAAGTGCGGGCTAGGCATAAGGCAGGAGCACAAGTGCGAGCTAGGCATAAGGCAGGGGCACAAGTGCGGGCTAGGCATAAGGCAGGGGCACAAGTGCGGGCTAGGCATAAGGCAGGGGCACAAGTGCGGGCTAGGCATAAGGCAGGGGCACAAGTGCGGGCTAGGCATAAGGCAGGGGCACAAGTGCGGGCTAGGCATAAGGCAGGGGCACAAGTGCGGGCTAGGCATAAGGCAGGGGCACAAGTGCGGGCTAGGCATAAGGCAGGGGCACAAGTGCGGGCTAGGCATAAGGCAGGGGCACAAGTGCGGGCTAGGCATAAGGCAGGGCCACAAGTGCGGGCTAGGCATAAGGCAGGGGCACAAGTGCGGGCTAGGCATCAGGCAGGGGCACAAGTGCGGGCTAGGCATAAGACAGGGGCACAAGTGCGGGCTAGGCATAAGGCAGGGGCACAAGTGCGGGCTAGGCATAAGGCAGGGGCACAAGTGCGGGCTAGGCATAAGGCAGGGGCACAAGTGCGGGCTAGGCATAAGGCAGGGGCACAAGTGCTGGCTAGGCATAATGCAGGGGCATAAGTGCGGGCTAGGCTTTAGGCAGGGGCACAAGTGCAAACTAAGCATAAGGCAGAGGCACAAGTGCAAGCTAGGCATAAGGCAGGGGCACAAGTGCGGGCTAGGCATAAGGCAGGGGCACAAGTGCGGGCTAGGCATAAGGCAGGGGCACAAGTGCGGGCTAGGCATAAGGCAGGGGCACAAGTGCGGGCTAGGCATAAGGCAGGGGCACAAGTGCGGGCTAGGCTTTAGGCAGGGGCACAAGTGCAAACTAAGCATAAGGCAGAGGCACAAGTGCAAGCTAGGCATAAGGCAGGGGCACCTGTGCAGGCTAGGCTTAAGGCAGGGGAACAAGTGATGGCTACACATAAGGCATACGGCTAACTCTTTGCATAAAGGGATAGGCACCCTTAGGGGTGTGAAGAGCTAGCTTTCACCCCTCTACTCTGTACTTTGTTGTACAGTGCGGAGCCACTCCATAACCCCCATGCTCCAAGCAACCAGGCACATCTTGTCTGTCCTCCGTAAATGGGTAATGCCTTCGTCCCCAATTACAGTCGTGAATGTGCATTCAGATGGGACAAGAGCGAAGAGCGTAAAGCCTGCCCTGTGTGCATAACCAACATGAAGCTAAAGACAAAAAAACAATAATGCAAGGGGCTCAAAAGTGCTGGCTAGGCATAAGGCAGGGGCACAAGTGCTGGCTAGGCATAAGGCAGGGGCACAAGTGCTGGCTAGGCATAAGGCAGGGGCACAAGTGCGGGCTAGGCATAAGGCAGGGGCACAAGTGCGGGCTAGGCATAAGGCAGGGGCACAAGTGCGGGCTAGGCATAAGGCAGGGGCACAAGTGCGGGCTAGGCATAAGGCAGGGGCGCAAGTGCGGGCTAGGCATAAGGCAGGGGCGCAAGTGCCGGCTAGGCATAAGGCAGGGGCGCAAGTGCCGGCTAGGCATAAGGCAGGGGCGCAAGTGCCGGCTAGGCATAAGGCAGGGGCGCAAGTGCCGGCTAGGCATAAGGCAGGGGCGCAAGTGCCGGCTAGGCATAAGGCAGGGGCGCAAGTGCCGGCTAGGCATAAGGCAGGGGCGCAAGTGCCGGCTAGGCATAAGGCAGGGGCGCAAGTGCCGGCTAGGCATAAGGCAGGGGCGCAAGTGCCGGCTAGGCATAAGGCAGGGGCGCAAGTGCGGGCTAGGCATAAGGCAGGGGCGCAAGTGCCGGCTAGGCATAAGGCAGGGGCGCAAGTGCCGGCTAGGCATAAGGCAGGGGCGCAAGTGCGGGCTAGGCATAAGGCAGGGGCGCAAGTGCCGGCTAGGCATAAGGCAGGGGCGCAAGTGCCGGCTAAGCATAAGGCAGGGGCGCAAGTGCCGGCTAAGCATAAGGCAGGGGCGCAAGTGCCGGCTAGGCATATGGCAGGGGCGCAAGTGCCGGCTAGGCATAAGGCAGGGGCGCAAGTGCCGGCTAGGCATAAGGCAGGGGCGCAAGTGCCGGCTAGGCATAAGGCAGGGGCGCAAGTGCCGGCTAGGCATAAGGCAGGGGCGCAAGTGCCGGCTAGGCATAAGGCAGGGGCGCAAGTGCCGGCTAGGCATAAGGCAGGGGCGCAAGTGCGGGCTAGGCATAAGGCAGGGGCATAAGGCAGGGGCGCAAGTGCGGGCTAGGCATAAGGCAGGGGCGCAAGTGCGGGCTAGGCATAAGGCAGGGGCTCAAGTGCGGGCTAGGCATAAGGCAGGGGCGCAAGTGCGGGATAGGCATAAGGCAGGGGCGCAAGTGCGGGCTAGGCATAAGGCAGGGGCGCAAGTGCCGGCTAGGCATAAGGCAGGGGCGCAAGTGCCGGCTAGGCATAAGGCAGGGGCGCAAGTGCGGGCTAGGCATAAGGCAGGGGCGCAAGTGCCGGCTAGGCATAAGGCAGGGGCGCAAGTGCCGGCTAGGCATAAGGCAGGGGCGCAAGTGCCGGCTAAGCATAAGGCAGGGGCGCAAGTGCCGGCTAGGCATAAGGCAGGGGCGCAAGTGCCGGCTAGGCATAAGGCAGGGGCGCAAGTGCCGGCTAGGCATAAGGCAGGGGCGCAAGTGCCGGCTAGGCATAAGGCAGGGGCGCAAGTGCCGGCTAGGCATAAGGCAGGGGCGCAAGTGCCGGCTAGGCATAAGGCAGAGGCGCAAGTGCCGGCTAGGCATAAGGCAGGGGCGCAAGTGCGGGCTAGGCATAAGGCAGGGGCATAAGGCAGGGGCGCAAGTGCGGGCTAGGCATAAGGCAGGGGCGCAAGTGCGGGCTAGGCATAAGGCAGGGGCGCAAGTGCGGGCTAGGCATAAGGCAGGGGCACAAGTGCGGGCTAGGCATAAGGCAGGGGCACAAGTGCGGGCTAGGCATAAGGCAGGGGCGCAAGTGCGGGCTAGGCATAAGGCAGGGGCGCAAGTGCCGGCTAGGCATAAGGCAGGGGCGCAAGTGCCGGCTAGGCATAAGGCAGGGGCGCAAGTGCCGGCTAGGCATAAGGCAGGGGCGCAAGTGCCGGCTAGGCATAAGGCAGGGGCGCAAGTGCCGGCTAGGCATAAGGCAGGGGCGCAAGTGCCGGCTAGGCATAAGGCAGGGGCGCAAGTGCCGGCTAGGCATAAGGCAGGGGCGCAAGTGCCGGCTAGGCATAAGGCAGGGGCGCAAGTGCCGGCTAGGCATAAGGCAGGGGCGCAAGTGCGGGCTAGGCATAAGGCAGGGGCGCAAGTGCCGGCTAGGCATAAGGCAGGGGCGTAAGTGCCGGCTAGGCATAAGGCAGGGGCGCAAGTGCGGGCTAGGCATAAGGCAGGGGCGCAAGTGCGGGCTAGGCATAAGGCAGGGGCGCAAGTGCCGGCTAGGCATAAGGCAGGGGCGCAAGTGCCGGCTAAGCATAAGGCAGGGGCGCAAGTGCCGGCTAGGCATAAGGCAGGGGCGCAAGTGCCGGCTAGGCATAAGGCAGGGGCGCAAGTGCCGGCTAGGCATAAGGCAGGGGCACAAGTGCGGGATAGGCATAAGGCAGGGGCACAAGTGCGGGCTAGGCATAAGGCAGGGGCGCAAGTGCGGGCTAGGCATAAGGCAGGGGCGCAAGTGCCGGCTAGGCATAAGGCAGGGGCGCAAGTGCCGGCTAGGCATAAGGCAGGGGCGCAAGTGCCGGCTAGGCATAAGGCAGGGGCGCAAGTGCCGGCTAGGCATAAGGCAGGGGCGCAAGTGCCGGCTAGGCATAAGGCAGGGGCGCAAGTGCCGGCTAGGCATAAGGCAGGGGCGCAAGTGCCGGCTAGGCATAAGGCAGGGGCGCAAGTGCGGGCTAGGCATAAGGCAGGGGCATAAGGCAGGGGCGCAAGTGCGGGCTAGGCATAAGGCAGGGGCGCAAGTGCGGGCTAGGCATAAGGCAGGGGCTCAAGTGCGGGCTAGGCATAAGGCAGGGGCACAAGTGCGGGATAGGCATAAGGCAGGGGCACAAGTGCGGGCTAGGCATAAGGCAGGGGCACAAGTGCGGGCTAGGCATAAGGCAGGGGCACAAGTGCGGGCTAGGCATAAGGCAGGGGCACAAGTGCGGGCTAGGCATAAGGCAGGGGCACAAGTGCGGGCTAGGCATAAGGCAGGGGCACAAGTGCGGGCTAGGCATAAGGCAGGGGCACAAGTGCGGGCTAGGCATAAGGCAGGGGCACAAGTGCGGGCTAGGCATAAGGCAGGGGCACAAGTGCGGGCTAGGCATAAGGCAGGGGCACAAGTGCGGGCTAGGCATAAGGCAGGGGCACAAGTGCGGGCTAGGCATAAGGCAGGGGCACAAGTGCGGGCTAGGCATAAGGTAGGGGCACAAGTGCGGGCTAGGCATAAGGCAGGGGCACAAGTGCGGGCTAGGCATAAGGCAGGGGCACAAGTGCGGGCTAGGCATAAGGCAGGGGCACAAGTGCGGGCTAGGCATAAGGCAGGGGCACAAGTGCGGGCTAGGCATAAGGCAGGGGCACAAGTGCGGGCTAGGCATAAGGCAGGGGCACAAGTGCGGGCTAGGCATAAGGCAGGGGCACAAGTGCGGGCTAGGCATAAGGCAGGGGCACAACTGCGGGCTAGGCATAAGGCAGGGGCACAAGTGCGGGCTAGGCATAAGGCAGGGGCACAAGTGCGGGCTAGGCATAAGGCAGGGGCACAAGTGCGGGCTAGGCATAAGGCAGGGGCACAAGTGCGGGCTAGGCATAAGGCAGGGGCACAAGTGCGTGCTAGGCATAAGGAAGGGGCACAAGTGCTGGCTAGGCATAATGCAGGGGCACAAGTGCTGGCTAGGCATAATGCAGGGGCATAAGTGCGGGCTAGGCTTTAGGCAGGGGCACAAGTGCAAACTAAGCATAAGGCAGAGGCACAAGTGCAAGCTAGGCATAAGGCAGGGGCACAAGTGCGGGCTAGGCATAAGGCAGGGGCGCAAGTGCGGGCTAGGCATAAGGCAGGGGCACAAGTGCGGGCTAGGCATAAGGCAGGGGCACAAGTGCTGGCTAGGCATAAGGCAGGGGCGCAAGTGCGGGCTAGGCATAAGGCAGGGGCACAAGTGCTGGCTAGGCATAAGGCAGGGGCACAAGTGCTGGCTAGGCATAAGGCAGGGGCACAAGTGCGGGCTAGGCATAAGGCAGGGGCACAAGTGCGGGCTAGGCATAAGGCAGGGGCACAAGTGCGGGCTAGGCATAAGGCAGGGGCACAAGTGCGGGCTAGGCATAAGGCAGGGGCACAAGTGCGGGCTAGGCATAAGGCAGGGGCACAAGTGCGGGCTAGGCATAAGGCAGGGGCGCAAGTGCGGGCTAGGCATAAGGCAGGGGCACAAGTGCGGGCTAGGCATAAGGCAGGGGCATAAGTGCGGGCTAGGCTTTAGGCAGGGGCACAAGTGCAAACTAAGCATAAGGCAGAGGCACAAGTGGAAGCTAGGCATAAGGCAGGGGCGCAAGTGCGGGCTAGGCATAAGGCAGGGGCGCAAGTGCGGGCTAGGCATAAGGCGGGGGCGCAAGTGCGGGCTAAGCATAAGGCAGGGGCGCAAGTGCGGGCTAGGCATAAGGCAGGGGCGCAAGTGCGGGCTAGGCATAAGGCAGGGGCGCAAGTGCGGGCTAGGCATAAGGCAGGGGAGCAAGTGCGGGCTAGGCATAAGGCAGGGGCACAAGTGCGGGCTAGGCATAAGGCAGGGGCACAAGTGCGGGCTAGGCATAAGGCAGGGGCACAAGTGCGGGCTAGGCATAAGGCAGGGGCACAAGTGCGGGCTAGGCATAAGGCAGGGGCACAAGTGCGGGCTAGGCATAAGGCAGGGGCACAAGTGCGGGCTAGGCATAAGGCAGGGGCACAAGTGCGGGCTAGGCATAAGGCAGGGGCACAAGTGCGGGCTAGGCATAAGGCAGGGGCACAAGTGCGGGCTAGGCATAAGGCAGGGGCACAAGTGCGGGCTAGGCATAAGGCAGGGGCACAAGTGCGGGCTAGGCATAAGGCAGGGGCACAAGTGCGGGCTAGGCATAAGGCAGGGGCACAAGTGCGGGCTAGGCATAAGGCAGGGGCACAAGTGCGGGCTAGGCATAAGGCAGGGGCACAAGTGCGGGCTAGGCATAAGGCAGGGGCACAAGTGCGGGCTAGGCATAAGGCAGGGGCACAAGTGCGGGCTAGGCATAAGGCAGGGGCGCAAGTGCGGGCTAGGCATAAGGCAGGGGCGCAAGTGCGGGCTAGGCATAAGGCAGGGGCGCAAGTGCGGGCTAGGCATAAGGCAGGGGCGCAAGTGCGGGCGAAGCATAAGGCAGGGGCGCAAGTGCGGGCTAGGCATAAGGCAGGGGCGCAAGTGCGGGCTAGGCATAAGGCAGGGGCACAAGTGCGGGCTAGGCATAAGGCAGGGGCACAAGTGCGGGCTAGGCATAAGGCAGGGGCACAAGTGCGGGCTAGGCATAAGGCAGGGGCGCAAGTGCGGGCTAGGCATAAGGCAGGGGCGCAAGTGCGGGCGAAGCATAAGGCAGGGGTGCAAGTGCGGGCTAGGCATAAGGCAGGGGCGCAAGTGCGGGCTAGGCATAAGGCAGGGGCGCAAGTGCGGGCTAGGCATAAGGCAGGGGCGCAAGTGCGGGCTAGGCATAAAGTGCGGGCTAGGCATAAGGCAGGGGCACAAGTGCGGGCTAGGCATAAGGCAGGGGCACAAGTGCGGGCTAGGCATAAGGCAGGGGCACAAGTGCGGGCTAGGCATAAGGCAGGGGCACAAGTGCGGGCTAGGCATAAGGCAGGGGCACAAGTGCGGGCTAGGCTTTAGGCAGGGGCACAAGTGCAAACTAAGCATAAGGCAGAGGCACAAGTGCAAGCTAGGCATAAGGCAGAGGCGCAAGTGCGGGCTAGGCATAAGGCAGGGGCGCAAGTGCGGGCTAGGCATAAGGCAGGGGCGCAAGTGCGGGCTAAGCATAAGGCAGGGGCGCAAGTGCGGGCTAGGCATAAGGCAGGGGCGCAAGTGCGGGCTAGGCATAAGGCAGGGGCGCAAGTGCGGGCTAGGCATAAGGCAGGGGCGCAAGTGCGGGCTAGGCATAAGGCAGGGGCGCAAGTGCGGGCTAGGCATAAGGCAGGGGCGCAAGTGCGGGCTAGGCATAAGGCAGGGGCGCAAGTGCGGGATAGGCATAAGGCAGGGGCGCAAGTGCTGGCTAGGCATAAGGCAGGGGCGCAAGTGCTGGCTAGGCATAAGGCAGGGGCGCAAGTGCTGGCTAGGCATAAGGTAGGGGCACAAGTGCTGGCTAGGCATAAGGCAGGGGCACAAGTGCGGGCTAGGCTTTAGGCAGGGGCACAAGTGCAAACTAAGCATAAGGCAGAGGCACAAGTGCAAGCTAGGCATAAGGCAGGGGCACCTATGCAGGTTAGGCTTAAGGCAGGGGCACAAGTGATGGCTACACATAAGGCATACGGCTAACTCTTTGCACTCTTTGCATAAAGGGATAGGCACCCTTAGGGGTGTGAAGAGCTAGCTTTCACCCCTCTACTCTGTACTTTGTTGTACAGTGCGGAGCCACTCCATAACCCCCATGCTCCAAGCGACCAGGCACATCTTGTCTGTCCTCCGTAAATGGGTAATGCCTTCGTCCCCAATTACAGTCGTGCATGTGCATTCAGACGGGACAAGAGCGAAGAGCGTAAAGCCTGCCCTGTGTGCATAACCAACATGAAGCTAAAGACAAAAAAACAATAATGCAAGGGGCTCAAAATTGCTGGCTAGGCATAAGGCAGGGGCACAGGTGCTGGCTAGGCATAAGGCAGGGGCACAAGTGCTGGCTAGGCATAAGGCAGGGGCACAAGTGCTGGCTAGGCATAAGGCAGGGGCACAAGTGCTGGCTAGGCATAAGGCAGGGGCACAAGTGCGGGCTAGGCATAAGGCAGGGGCACAAGTGCGGGCTAGGCATAAGGCAGGGGCACAAGTGCGGGCTAGGCATAAGGCAGGGGCACAAGTGCGGGCTAGGCATAAGGCAGGGGCACAAGTGCTGGCTAGGCATAAGGCAGGGGCACAAGGCAGGGGCACAAGTGCGGGCTAGGCATAAGGCAGGGGCACAAGTGCGGGCTAGGCATAAGGCAGGGGCACAAGTGCGGGCTAGGCATAAGGCAGGGGCACAAGTGCGGGCTAGGCATAAGGCAGGGGCACAAGTGCGGGCTAGGCATAAGGCAGGGGCACAAGTGCGGGCTAGGCATAAGGCAGGGGCGCAAGTGCGGGCTAGGCATAAGGCAGGGGCACAAGTGCGGGCTAGGCATAAGGCAGGGGCACAAGTGCGGGCTAGGCATAAGGCAGGGGCACAAGTGCGGGCTAGGCATAAGGCAGGGGCACAAGTGCGGGCTAGGCATAAGGCAGGGGCACAAGTGCGGGCTAGGCATAAGGCAGGGGCACAAGTGCGGGCTAGGCATAAGGCAGGGGCACAAGTGCGGGCTAGGCATAAGGCAGGGGCACAAGTGCGGGCTAGGCATAAGGCAGGGGCGCAAGTGCGGGCTAGGCATAAGGCAGGGGCGCAAGTGCGGGCTAGGCATAAGGCAGGGGCGCAAGTGCGGGCGAAGCATAAGGCAGGGGCGCAAGTGCGGGCTAGGCATAAGGCAGGGGCGCAAGTGCGGGCTAGGCATAAGGCAGGGGCACAAGTGCGGGCTAGGCATAAGGCAGGGGCACAAGTGCGGGCTAGGCATAAGGCAGGGGCACAAGTGCGGGCTAGGCATAAGGCAGGGGCGCAAGTGCGGGCTAGGCATAAGGCAGGGGCGCAAGTGCGGGCGAAGCATAAGGCAGGGGTGCAAGTGCGGGCTAGGCATAAGGCAGGGGCGCAAGTGCGGGCTAGGCATAAGGCAGGGGCGCAAGTGCGGGCTAGGCATAAGGCAGGGGCGCAAGTGCGGGCTAGGCATAAAGTGCGGGCTAGGCATAAGGCAGGGGCACAAGTGCGGGCTAGGCATAAGGCAGGGGCACAAGTGCGGGCTAGGCATAAGGCAGGGGCACAAGTGCGGGCTAGGCATAAGGCAGGGGCACAAGTGCGGGCTAGGCATAAGGCAGGGGCACAAGTGCGGGCTAGGCTTTAGGCAGGGGCACAAGTGCAAACTAAGCATAAGGCAGAGGCACAAGTGCAAGCTAGGCATAAGGCAGAGGCGCAAGTGCGGGCTAGGCATAAGGCAGGGGCGCAAGTGCGGGCTAGGCATAAGGCAGGGGCGCAAGTGCGGGCTAAGCATAAGGCAGGGGCGCAAGTGCGGGCTAGGCATAAGGCAGGGGCGCAAGTGCGGGCTAGGCATAAGGCAGGGGCGCAAGTGCGGGCTAGGCATAAGGCAGGGGCGCAAGTGCGGGCTAGGCATAAGGCAGGGGCGCAAGTGCGGGCTAGGCATAAGGCAGGGGCGCAAGTGCGGGCTAGGCATAAGGCAGGGGCGCAAGTGCGGGATAGGCATAAGGCAGGGGCGCAAGTGCTGGCTAGGCATAAGGCAGGGGCGCAAGTGCTGGCTAGGCATAAGGCAGGGGCGCAAGTGCTGGCTAGGCATAAGGTAGGGGCACAAGTGCTGGCTAGGCATAAGGCAGGGGCACAAGTGCGGGCTAGGCTTTAGGCAGGGGCACAAGTGCAAACTAAGCATAAGGCAGAGGCACAAGTGCAAGCTAGGCATAAGGCAGGGGCACCTATGCAGGTTAGGCTTAAGGCAGGGGCACAAGTGATGGCTACACATAAGGCATACGGCTAACTCTTTGCACTCTTTGCATAAAGGGATAGGCACCCTTAGGGGTGTGAAGAGCTAGCTTTCACCCCTCTACTCTGTACTTTGTTGTACAGTGCGGAGCCACTCCATAACCCCCATGCTCCAAGCGACCAGGCACATCTTGTCTGTCCTCCGTAAATGGGTAATGCCTTCGTCCCCAATTACAGTCGTGCATGTGCATTCAGACGGGACAAGAGCGAAGAGCGTAAAGCCTGCCCTGTGTGCATAACCAACATGAAGCTAAAGACAAAAAAACAATAATGCAAGGGGCTCAAAATTGCTGGCTAGGCATAAGGCAGGGGCACAGGTGCTGGCTAGGCATAAGGCAGGGGCACAAGTGCTGGCTAGGCATAAGGCAGGGGCACAAGTGCTGGCTAGGCATAAGGCAGGGGCACAAGTGCTGGCTAGGCATAAGGCAGGGGCACAAGTGCGGGCTAGGCATAAGGCAGGGGCACAAGTGCGGGCTAGGCATAAGGCAGGGGCACAAGTGCGGGCTAGGCATAAGGCAGGGGCACAAGTGCGGGCTAGGCATAAGGCAGGGGCACAAGTGCTGGCTAGGCATAAGGCAGGGGCACAAGGCAGGGGCACAAGTGCGGGCTAGGCATAAGGCAGGGGCACAAGTGCGGGCTAGGCATAAGGCAGGGGCACAAGTGCGGGCTAGGCATAAGGCAGGGGCACAAGTGCGGGCTAGGCATAAGGCAGGGGCACAAGTGCGGGCTAGGCATAAGGCAGGGGCACAAGTGTGGGCTAGGCATAAGGCAGGGGCACAAGTGCGGGCTAGGCATAAGGCAGGAGCACAAGTGCGAGCTAGGCATAAGGCAGGGGCACAAGTGCGGGCTAGGCATAAGGCAGGGGCACAAGTGCGGGCTAGGCATAAGGCAGGGGCACAAGTGCGGGCTAGGCATAAGGCAGGGGCACAAGTGCGGGCTAGGCATAAGGCAGGGGCACAAGTGCGGGCTAGGCATAAGGCAGGGGCACAAGTGCGGGCTAGGCATAAGGCAGGGGCACAAGTGCGGGCTAGGCATAAGGCAGGGGCACAAGTGCAGGCTAGGCATAAGGCAGGGCCACAAGTGCGGGCTAGGCATAAGGCAGGGGCACAAGTGCGGGCTAGGCATCAGGCAGGGGCACAAGTGCGGGCTAGGCATAAGACAGGGGCACAAGTGCGGGCTAGGCATAAGACAGGGGCACAAGTGCGGGCTAGGCATAAGGCAGGGGCACAAGTGCGGGCTAGGCATAAGGCAGGGGCACAAGTGCGGGCTAGGCATAAGGCAGGGGCACAAGTGCGGGCTAGGCATAAGGCAGGGGCACAAGTGCTGGCTAGGCATAATGCAGGGGCATAAGTGCGGGCTAGGCTTTAGGCAGGGGCACAAGTGCAAACTAAGCATAAGGCAGAGGCACAAGTGCAAGCTAGGCATAAGGCAGGGGCACAAGTGCGGGCTAGGCATAAGGCAGGGGCACAAGTGCGGGCTAGGCATAAGGCAGGGGCTCAAGTGCGGGCTAGGCATAAGGCAGGGGCACAAGTGCGGGCTAGGCATAAGGCAGGGGCACAAGTGCGGGCTAGGCTTTAGGCAGGGGCACAAGTGCAAACTAAGCATAAGGCAGAGGCACAAGTGCAAGCTAGGCATAAGGCAGGGGCACCTATGCAGGCTAGGCTTAAGGCAGGGGAACAAGTGATGGCTACACATAAGGCATACGGCTAACTCTTTGCACTCTTTGCATAAAGGGATAGGCACCCTTAGGGGTGTGAAGAGCTAGCTTTCACCCCTCTACTCTGTACTTTGTTGTACAGTGCGGAGCCACTCCATAACCCCCATGCTCCAAGCAACCAGGCACATCTTGTCTGTCCTCCGTAAATGGGTAATGCCTTCGTCCCCAAATACAGTCGTGCATGTGCATTCAGATGGGACAAGAGCGAAGAGCGTAAAGCCTGCCCTGTGTGCATAACCAACATGAAGCTAAAGACAAAAAAACAATAATGCAAGGGGCTCAAAAGTGCTGGCTAGGCATAAGGCAGGGGCACAAGTGCTGGCTAGGCATAAGGCAGGGGCACAAGTGCTGGCTAGGCATAAGGCAGGGGCACAAGTGCGGGCTAGGCATAAGGCAGGGGCACAAGTGCGGGCTAGGCATAAGGCAGGGGCACAAGTGCGGGCTAGGCATAAGGCAGGGGCACAAGTGCGGGCTAGGCATAAGGCAGGGGCACAAGTGCGGGCTAGGCATAAGGCAGGGGCACAAGTGCGGGCTAGGCATAAGGCAGGGGCGCAAGTGCCGGCTAGGCATAAGGCAGGGGCGCAAGTGCCGGCTAGGCATAAGGCAGGGGCGCAAGTGCCGGCTAGGCATAAGGCAGGGGCGCAAGTGCCGGCTAGGCATAAGGCAGGGGCGCAAGTGCCGGCTAGGCATAAGGCAGGGGCGCAAGTGCCGGCTAGGCATAAGGCAGGGGCTTAAGTGCCGGCTAGGCATAAGGCAGGGGCGCAAGTGCCGGCTAGGCATAAGGCAGGGGCTTAAGTGCCGGCTAGGCATAAGGGAGGGGCGCAAGTGCGGGCTAGGCATAAGGCAGGGGCGCAAGTGCCGGCTAGGCATAAGGCAGGGGCGCAAGTGCCGGCTAGGCATAAGGCAGGGGCGCAAGTGCGGGCTAGGCATAAGGCAGGGGCGCAAGTGCCGGCTAGGCATAAGGCAGGGGCGCAAGTGCCGGCTAGGCATAAGGCAGGGGCGCAAGTGCCGGCTAAGCATAAGGCAGGGGCGCAAGTGCCGGCTAGGCATAAGGCAGGGGCGCAAGTGCCGGCTAGGCATAAGGCAGGGGCGCAAGTGCCGGCTAGGCATAAGGCAGGGGCGCAAGTGCCGGCTAGGCATAAGGCAGGGGCGCAAGTGCCGGCTAGGCATAAGGCAGGGGCACAAGTGCCGGCTAGGCATAAGGCAGGGGCGCAAGTGCCGGCTAGGCATAAGGCAGGGGCGCAAGTGCGGGCTAGGCATAAGGCAGGGGCATAAGGCAGGGGCGCAAGTGCGGGCTAGGCATAAGGCAGGGGCGCAAGTGCGGGCTAGGCATAAGGCAGGGGCTCAAGTGCGGGCTAGGCATAAGGCAGGGGCACAAGTGCGGGCTAGGCATAAGGCAGGGGCACAAGTGCGGGCTAGGCATAAGGCAGGGGCACAAGTGCGGGCTAGGCATAAGGCAGGGGCACAAGTGCGGGCTAGGCATAAGGCAGGGGCACAAGTGCGGGCTAGGCATAAGGCAGGGGCACAAGTGCGGGCTAGGCATAAGGCAGGGGCACAAGTGCGGGCTAGGCATAAGGCAGGGGCACAAGTGCGGGCTAGGCATAAGGCAGGGGCACAAGTGCGGGCTAGGCATAAGGCAGGGGCACAAGTGCGGGCTAGGCATAAGGCAGGGGCACAAGTGCGGGCTAGGCATAAGGCAGGGGCACAAGTGCGGGCTAGGCATAAGGCAGGGGCACAAGTGCGGGCTAGGCATAAGGCAGGGGCACAAGTGCGGGCTAGGCATAAGGCAGGGGCACAAGTGCGGGCTATGCATAAGGCAGGGGCACAAGTGCGGGCTAGGCATAAGGCAGGGGCACAAGTGCGGGCTAGGCATAAGGCAGGGGCACAAGTGCGGGCTAGGCATAAGGCAGGGGCACAAGTGCGGGCTAGGCATAAGGCAGGGGCACAAGTGCGGGCTAGGCATAAGGCAGGGGCACAAGTGCGGGCTAGGCATAAGGCAGGGGCACAAGTGCGGGCTAGGCATAAGGCAGGGGCACAAGTGCGGGCTAGGCATAAGGCAGGGGCACAAGTGCGGGCTAGGCATAAGGCAGGGGCACAAGTGCGTGCTAGGCATAAGGAAGGGGCACAAGTGCTGGCTAGGCATAATGCAGGGGCACAATTGCTGGCTAGGCATAATGCAGGGGCATAAGTGCGGGCTAGGCTTTAGGCAGGGGCACAAGTGCAAACTAAGCATAAGGCAGAGGCACAAGTGCAAGCTAGGCATAAGGCAGGGGCACAAGTGCGGGCTAGGCATAAGGCAGGGGCGCAAGTGCGGGCTAGGCAAAAGGCAGGGGCACAAGTGCGGGCTAGGCATAAGGCAGGGGCACAAGTGCTGGCTAGGCATAAGGCAGGGGCGCAAGTGCGGGCTAGGCATAAGGCAGGGGCACAAGTGCTGGCTAGGCATAAGGCAGGGGCACAAGTGCTGGCTAGGCATAAGGCAGGGGCACAAGTGCTGGCTAGGCATAAGGCAGGGGCACAAGTGCGGGCTAGGCATAAGGCAGGGGCACAAGTGCGGGCTAGGCATAAGGCAGGGGCACAAGTGCGGGCTAGGCATAAGGCAGGGGCACAAGTGCGGGTTAGGCATAAGGCAGGGGCACAAGTGCGGGCTAGGCATAAGGCAGGGGCACAAGTGCGGGCTAGGCATAAGGCAGGGGCGCAAGTGCGGGCTAGGCATAAGGCAGGGGCACAAGTGCGGGCTAGGCATAAGGCAGGGGCATAAGTGCGGGCTAGGCTTTAGGCAGGGGCACAAGTGCAAACTAAGCATAAGGCAGAGGCACAAGTGGAAGCTAGGCATAAGGCAGGGGCGCAAGTGCGGGCTAGGCATAAGGCAGGGGCGCAAGTGCGGGCTAGGCATAAGGCAGGGGCGCAAGTGCGGGCTAAGCATAAGGCAGGGGCGCAAGTGCGGGCTAGGCATAAGGCAGGGGCGCAAGTGCGGGCTAGGCATAAGGCAGGGGCGCAAGTGCGGGCTAGGCATAAGGCAGGGGCGCAAGTGCGGGATAGGCATAAGGCAGGGGCGCAAGTGCGGGATAGGCATAAGGCAGGGGCGCAAGTGCGGGATAGGCATAAAGCAGGGGCGCAAGTGCTGGCTAGGCATAAGGCAGGGGCGCAAGTGCTGGCTAGGCATAAGGCAGGGGCGCAAGTGCTGGCTAGGCATAAGGCAGGGGCGCAAGTGCTGGCTAGGCATAAGGCAGGGGCGCAAGTGCTGGCTAGGCATAAGGCAGGGGCGCAAGTGTGGGCTAGGCATAAGGCAGGGGCCCAAGTGCGGGCTAGGCATAAGGCAGGGGCCCAAGTGCGGGCTAGGCATAAGGCAGGGGCCCAAGTGCGGGCTAGGCATAAGGCAGGGGCACAAGTGCCGGCTAGGCATAAGGCAGGGGCACAAGTGCGGGCTAGGCATAAGGCAGGGGCACAAGTGCGGGCTAGGCATAAGGCAGGGGCACAAGTGCGGGCTAGGCATAAGGCAGGGGCACAAGTGCGGGCTAGGCATAAGGCAGGGGCACAAGTGCGGGCTAGGCATAAGGCAGGGGCACAAGTGCGGGCTAGGCATAAGGCAGGGGCACAAGTGCGGGCTAGGCATAAGGCAGGGGCACAAGTGCGGGCTAGGCATAAGGCAGGGGCACTAGTGCGGGCTAGGCATAAGGCAGGGGCACAAGTGCGGGCTAGGCATAAGGCAGGGGCACAAGTGCGGGCTAGGCATAAGGCAGGGGCACAAGTGGGGGCTAGGCATAAGGCAGGGGCACAAGTGCGGGCTAGGCATAAGGCAGGGGCACAAGTGCGGGCTAGGCATAAGGCAGGGGCACAAGTGCGGGCTAGGCATAAGGCAGGGGCACAAGTGCGGGCTAGGCATAAGGCAGGGGCACAAGTGCGGGCTAGGCATAAGGCAGGGGCACAAGTGCGGGCTAGGCATAAGGCAGGGGCACAAGTGCGGGCTAGGCATAAGGCAGGGGCACAAGTGCGGGCTAGGCATAAGGCAGGGGCACAAGTGCGGGCTAGGCATAAGGCAGGGGCACAAGTGCGGGCTAGGCATAAGGCAGGGGCGCAAGTGCGGGCTAGGCATAAGGCAGGGGCGCAAGTGCGGGCTAGGCTTTAGGCAGGGGCACAAGTGCAAACTAAGCATAAGGCAGAGGCACAAGTGCAAGCTAGGCATAAGGCAGGGGCGCAAGTGCCGGCTAGGCATAAGGCAGGGGCTTAAGTGCCGGCTAGGCATAAGGCAGGGGCGCAAGTGCCGGCTAGGCATAAGGCAGGGGCTTAAGTGCCGGCTAGGCATAAGGCAGGGGCGCAAGTGCGGGCTAGGCATAAGGCAGGGGCGCAAGTGCCGGCTAGGCATAAGGCAGGGGCGCAAGTGCCGGCTAGGCATAAGGCAGGGGCGCAAGTGCGGGCTAGGCATAAGGCAGGGGCGCAAGTGCCGGCTAGGCATAAGGCAGGGGCGCAAGTGCCGGCTAGGCATAAGGCAGGGGCGCAAGTGCCGGCTAAGCATAAGGCAGGGGCGCAAGTGCCGGCTAGGCATAAGGCAGGGGCGCAAGTGCCGGCTAGGCATAAGGCAGGGGCGCAAGTGCCGGCTAGGCATAAGGCAGGGGCGCAAGTGCCGGCTAGGCATAAGGCAGGGGCGCAAGTGCCGGCTAGGCATAAGGCAGGGGCGCAAGTGCCGGCTAGGCATAAGGCAGGGGCGCAAGTGCCGGCTAGGCATAAGGCAGGGGCGCAAGTGCGGGCTAGGCATAAGGCAGGGGCATAAGGCAGGGGCGCAAGTGCGGGCTAGGCATAAGGCAGGGGCGCAAGTGCGGGCTAGGCATAAGGCAGGGGCTCAAGTGCGGGCTAGGCATAAGGCAGGGGCACAAGTGCGGGCTAGGCATAAGGCAGGGGCACAAGTGCGGGCTAGGCATAAGGCAGGGGCACAAGTGCGGGCTAGGCATAAGGCAGGGGCACAAGTGCGGGCTAGGCATAAGGCAGGGGCACAAGTGCGGGCTAGGCATAAGGCAGGGGCACAAGTGCGGGCTAGGCATAAGGCAGGGGCACAAGTGCGGGCTAGGCATAAGGCAGGGGCACAAGTGCGGGCTAGGCATAAGGCAGGGGCACAAGTGCGGGCTAGGCATAAGGCAGGGGCACAAGTGCGGGCTAGGCATAAGGCAGGGGCACAAGTGCGGGCTAGGCATAAGGCAGGGGCACAAGTGCGGGCTAGGCATAAGGCAGGGGCACAAGTGCGGGCTAGGCATAAGGCAGGGGCACAAGTGCGGGCTAGGCATAAGGCAGGGGCACAAGTGCGGGCTAGGCATAAGGCAGGGGCACAAGTGCGGGCTAGGCATAAGGCAGGGGCACAAGTGCGGGCTAGGCATAAGGCAGGGGCACAAGTGCGGGCTAGGCATAAGGCAGGGGCACAAGTGCGGGCTAGGCATAAGGCAGGGGCACAAGTGCGGGCTAGGCATAAGGCAGGGGCACAAGTGCGGGCTAGGCATAAGGCAGGGGCACAAGTGCGGGCTAGGCATAAGGCAGGGGCACAAGTGCGTGCTAGGCATAAGGAAGGGGCACAAGTGCTGGCTAGGCATAATGCAGGGGCACAATTGCTGGCTAGGCATAATGCAGGGGCATAAGTGCGGGCTAGGCTTTAGGCAGGGGCACAAGTGCAAACTAAGCATAAGGCAGAGGCACAAGTGCAAGCTAGGCATAAGGCAGGGGCACAAGTGCGGGCTAGGCATAAGGCAGGGGCGCAAGTGCGGGCTAGGCATAAGGCAGGGGCGCAAGTGCGGGCTAGGCATAAGGCAGGGGCACAAGTGCTGGCTAGGCATAAGGCAGGGGCGCAAGTGCGGGCTAGGCATAAGGCAGGGGCACAAGTGCTGGCTAGGCATAAGGCAGGGGCACAAGTGCTGGCTAGGCATAAGGCAGGGGCACAAGTGCTGGCTAGGCATAAGGCAGGGGCACAAGTGCGGGCTAGGCATAAGGCAGGGGCACAAGTGCGGGCTAGGCATAAGGCAGGGGCACAAGTGCGGGCTAGGCATAAGGCAGGGGCACAAGTGCGGGTTAGGCATAAGGCAGGGGCACAAGTGCGGGCTAGGCATAAGGCAGGGGCACAAGTGCGGGCTAGGCATAAGGCAGGGGCGCAAGTGCGGGCTAGGCATAAGGTAGGGGCACAAGTGCGGGCTAGGCATAAGGCAGGGGCATAAGTGCGGGCTAGGCTTTAGGCAGGGGCACAAGTGCAAACTAAGCATAAGGCAGAGGCACAAGTGGAAGCTAGGCATAAGGCAGGGGCGCAAGTGCGGGCTAGGCATAAGGCAGGGGCGCAAGTGCGGGCTAGGCATAAGGCAGGGGCGCAAGTGCGGGCTAAGCATAAGGCAGGGGCGCAAGTGCGGGCTAGGCATAAGGCAGGGGCGCAAGTGCGGGCTAGGCATAAGGCAGGGGCGCAAGTGCGGGCTAGGCATAAGGCAGGGGCGCAAGTGCGGGATAGGCATAAGGCAGGGGCGCAAGTGCGGGATAGGCATAAGGCAGGGGCGCAAGTGCGGGATAGGCATAAAGCAGGGGCGCAAGTGCTGGCTAGGCATAAGGCAGGGGCGCAAGTGCTGGCTAGGCATAAGGCAGGGGCGCAAGTGCTGGCTAGGCATAAGGCAGGGGCGCAAGTGCTGGCTAGGCATAAGGCAGGGGCGCAAGTGCTGGCTAGGCATAAGGCAGGGGCGCAAGTGCGGGCTAGGCATAAGGCAGGGGCCCAAGTGCGGGCTAGGCATAAGGCAGGGGCCCAAGTGCGGGCTAGGCATAAGGCAGGGGCCCAAGTGCGGGCTAGGCATAAGGCAGGGGCACAAGTGCCGGCTAGGCATAAGGCAGGGGCACAAGTGCGGGCTAGGCATAAGGCAGGGGCACAAGTGCGGGCTAGGCATAAGGCAGGGGCACAAGTGCGGGCTAGGCATAAGGCAGGGGCACAAGTGCGGGCTAGGCATAAGGCAGGGGCACAAGTGCGGGCTAGGCATAAGGCAGGGGCACAAGTGCGGGCTAGGCATAAGGCAGGGGCACAAGTGCGGGCTAGGCATAAGGCAGGGGCACAAGTGCGGGCTAGGCATAAGGCAGGGGCACTAGTGCGGGCTAGGCATAAGGCAGGGGCACATGTGCGGGCTAGGCATAAGGCAGGGGCACAAGTGCGGGCTAGGCATAAGGCAGGGGCACAAGTGGGGGCTAGGCATAAGGCAGGGGCACAAGTGCGGGCTAGGCATAAGGCAGGGGCACAAGTGCGGGCTAGGCATAAGGCAGGGGCACAAGTGCGGGCTAGGCATAAGGCAGGGGCACAAGTGCGGGCTAGGCATAAGGCAGGGGCACAAGTGCGGGCTAGGCATAAGGCAGGGGCACAAGTGCGGGCTAGGCATAAGGCAGGGGCACAAGTGCGGGCTAGGCATAAGGCAGGGGCACAAGTGCGGGCTAGGCATAAGGCAGGGGCACAAGTGCGGGCTAGGCATAAGGCAGGGGCACAAGTGCGGGCTAGGCATAAGGCAGGGGCGCAAGTGCGGGCTAGGCATAAGGCAGGGGCGCAAGTGCGGGCTAGGCTTTAGGCAGGGGCACAAGTGCAAACTAAGCATAAGGCAGAGGCACAAGTGCAAGCTAGGCATAAGGCAGGGGCGCAAGTGCCGGCTAGGCATAAGGCAGGGGCTTAAGTGCCGGCTAGGCATAAGGCAGGGGCGCAAGTGCCGGCTAGGCATAAGGCAGGGGCTTAAGTGCCGGCTAGGCATAAGGCAGGGGCGCAAGTGCGGGCTAGGCATAAGGCAGGGGCGCAAGTGCCGGCTAGGCATAAGGCAGGGGCGCAAGTGCCGGCTAGGCATAAGGCAGGGGCGCAAGTGCGGGCTAGGCATAAGGCAGGGGCGCAAGTGCCGGCTAGGCATAAGGCAGGGGCGCAAGTGCCGGCTAGGCATAAGGCAGGGGCGCAAGTGCCGGCTAAGCATAAGGCAGGGGCGCAAGTGCCGGCTAGGCATAAGGCAGGGGCGCAAGTGCCGGCTAGGCATAAGGCAGGGGCGCAAGTGCCGGCTAGGCATAAGGCAGGGGCGCAAGTGCCGGCTAGGCATAAGGCAGGGGCGCAAGTGCCGGCTAGGCATAAGGCAGGGGCGCAAGTGCCGGCTAGGCATAAGGCAGGGGCGCAAGTGCCGGCTAGACATAAGGCAGGGGCGCAAGTGCGGGCTAGGCATAAGGCAGGGGCATAAGGCAGGGGCGCAAGTGCGGGCTAGGCATAAGGCAGGGGCGCAAGTGCGGGCTAGGCATAAGGCAGGGGCTCAAGTGCGGGCTAGGCATAAGGCAGGGGCACAAGTGCGGGCTAGGCATAAGGCAGGGGCACAAGTGCGGGCTAGGCATAAGGCAGGGGCACAAGTGCGGGCTAGGCATAAGGCAGGGGCACAAGTGCGGGCTAGGCATAAGGCAGGGGCACAAGTGCGGGCTAGGCATAAGGCAGGGGCACAAGTGCGGGCTAGGCATAAGGCAGGGGCACAAGTGCGGGCTAGGCATAAGGCAGGGGCACAAGTGCGGGCTAGGCATAAGGCAGGGGCACAAGTGCGGGCTAGGCATAAGGCAGGGGCACAAGTGCGGGCTAGGCATAAGGCAGGGGCACAAGTGCGGGCTAGGCATAAGGCAGGGGCACAAGTGCGGGCTAGGCATAAGGCAGGGGCACAAGTGCGGGCTAGGCATAAGGCAGGGGCACAAGTGCGGGCTAGGCATAAGGCAGGGGCACAAGTGCGGGCTAGGCATAAGGCAGGGGCACAAGTGCGGGCTAGGCATAAGGCAGGGGCACAAGTGCGGGCTAGGCATAAGGCAGGGGCACAAGTGCGGGCTAGGCATAAGGCAGGGGCACAAGTGCGGGCTAGGCATAAGGCAGGGGCACAAGTGCGGGCTAGGCATAAGGCAGGGGCACAAGTGCGGGCTAGGCATAAGGCAGGGGCACAAGTGCGGGCTAGGCATAAGGCAGGGGCACAAGTGCGTGCTAGGCATAAGGAAGGGGCACAAGTGCTGGCTAGGCATAATGCAGGGGCACAAGTGCTGGCTAGGCATAATGCAGGGGCATAAGTGCGGGCTAGGCTTTAGGCAGGGGCACAAGTGCAAACTAAGCATAAGGCAGAGGCACAAGTGCAAGCTAGGCATAAGGCAGGGGCACAAGTGCGGGCTAGGCATAAGGCAGGGGCGCAAGTGCGGGCTAGGCATAAGGCAGGGGCACAAGTGCGGGCTAGGCATAAGGCAGGGACACAAGTGCTGGCTAGGCATAAGGCAGGGGCGCAAGTGCGGGCTAGGCATAAGGCAGGGGCAGAAGTGCTGGCTAGGCATAAGGCAGGGGCACAAGTGCTGGCTAGGCATAAGGCAGGGGCACAAGTGCGGGCTAGGCATAAGGCAGGGGCACAAGTGCGGGCTAGGCATAAGGCAGGGGCACAAGTGCGGGCTAGGCATAAGGCAGGGGCACAAGTGCGGGCTAGGCATAAGGCAGGGGCACAAGTGCGGGCTAGGCATAAGGCAGGGGCACAAGTGCGGGCTAGGCATAAGGCAGGGGCGCAAGTGCGGGCTAGGCATAAGGCAGGGGCACAAGTGCGGGCTAGGCATAAGGCAGGGGCATAAGTGCGGGCTAGGCTTTAGGCAGGGGCACAAGTGCAAACTAAGCATAAGGCAGAGGCACAAGTGGAAGCTAGGCATAAGGCAGGGGCGCAAGTGCGGGCTAGGCATAAGGCAGGGGCGCAAGTGCGGGCTAGGCATAAGGCAGGGGCGCAAGTGCGGGCTAAGCATAAGGCAGGGGCGCAAGTGCGGGCTAGGCATAAGGCAGGGGCGCAAGTGTGGGCTAGGCATAAGGCAGGGGCGCAAGTGCGGGCTAGGCATAAGGCAGGGGCGCAAGTGCAGGATAGGCATAAGGCAGGGGCGCAAGTGCGGGATAGGCATAAGGCAGGGGCGCAAGTGCGGGATAGGCATAAAGCAGGGGCGCAAGTGCTGGCTAGGCATAAGGCAGGGGCGCAAGTGCTGGCTAGGCATAAGGCAGGGGCGCAAGTGCTGGCTAGGCATAAGGCAGGGGCGCAAGTGCTGGCTAGGCATAAGGCAGGGGCGCAAGTGCTGGCTAGGCATAAGGCAGGGGCGCAAGTGCGGGCTAGGCATAAGGCAGGGGCCCAAGTGCGGGCTAGGCATAAGGCAGGGGCCCAAGTGCGGGCTAGGCATAAGGCAGGGGCCCAAGTGCGGGCTAGGCATAAGGCAGGGGCACAAGTGCCGGCTAGGCATAAGGCAGGGGCACAAGTGCGGGCTAGGCATAAGGCAGGGGCACAAGTGCGGGCTAGGCATAAGGCAGGGGCACAAGTGCGGGCTAGGCATAAGGCAGGGGCACAAGTGCGGGCTAGGCATAAGGCAGGGGCACAAGTGCGGGCTAGGCATAAGGCAGGGGCACAAGTGCGGGCTAGGCATAAGGCAGGGGCACAAGTGCAGGCTAGGCATAAGGCAGGGGCACAAGTGCGGGCTAGGCATAAGGCAGGGGCACTAGTGCGGGCTAGGCATAAGGCAGGGGCACAAGTGCGGGCTAGGCATAAGGCAGGGGCACAAGTGCGGGCTAGGCATAAGGCAGGGGCACAAGTGGGGGCTAGGCATAAGGCAGGGGCACAAGTGCGGGCTAGGCATAAGGCAGGGGCACAAGTGCGGGCTAGGCATAAGGCAGGGGCACAAGTGCGGGCTAGGCATAAGGCAGGGGCACAAGTGCGGGCTAGGCATAAGGCAGGGGCACAAGTGCGGGCTAGGCATAAGGCAGGGGCACAAGTGCGGGCTAGGCATAAGGCAGGGGCACAAGTGCGGGCTAGGCATAAGGCAGGGGCACAAGTGCGGGCTAGGCATAAGGCAGGGGCACAAGTGCGGGCTAGGCATAAGGCAGGGGCACAAGTGCGGGCTAGGCATAAGGCAGGGGCACAAGTGCGGGCTAGGCATAAGGCAGGGGCGCAAGTGCGGGCTAGGCATAAGGCAGGGGCACAAGTGCGGGCTAGGCTGTAGGCAGGGGCACAAGTGCAAACTAAGCATAAGGCAGAGGCACAAGTGCAAGCTAGGCATAAGGCAGGGGCACAAGTGCGGGCTAGGCATAAGGCAGGGGCACAAGTGCGGGCTAGGCATAAGGCAGGGGCACAAGTGCGGGCTAGGCATAAGGCAGGGGCACAAGTGCGGGCTAGGCATAAGGCAGGGGCACAAGTGCGGGCTAGGCATAAGGCAGGGGCACAAGTGCGGGCTAGGCATAAGGCAGGGGCACAAGTGCGGGCTAGTCATAAGGCAGGGGCACAAGTGCGGGCTAGGCATAAGGCAGGGGCACAAGTGCGGGCTAGGCATAAGGCAGGGGCACAAGTGCGGGCTAGGCATAAGGCAGGGGCACAAGTGCGGGCTAGGCATAAGGCAGGGGCACAAGTGCGGGCTAGGCATAAGGCAGGGGCACAAGTGCGGGCTAGGCATAAGGCAGGGGCACAAGTGCGGGCTAGGCATAAGGCAGGGGCACAAGTGCGGGCTAGGCATAAGGCAGGGGCACAAGTGCGGGCTAGGCATAAGGCAGGGGCACAAGTGCGGGCTAGGCATAAGGCAGGGGCGCAAGTGCGGGCTAGGCATAAGGCAGGGGCGCAAGTGCGGGCTAGGCATAAGGCAGGGGCGCAAGTGCGGGCTAAGCATAAGGCAGGGGCGAAAGTGCGGGCTAGGCATAAGGCAGGGGCGCAAGTGCGGGCTAGGCATAAGGCAGGGGCGCAAGTGCGGGCTAGGCATAAGGCAGGGGCGCAAGTGCGTGCTAGGCATAAAGTGCGGGCTAGGCATAAGGCAGGGGCACAAGTGCAGGCTAGGCATAAGGCAGGGGCACAAGTGCGGGCTAGGCATAAGGCAGGGGCACAAGTGCGGGCTAGGCATAAGGCAGGGGCACAAGTGCGGGCTAGGCATAAGGCAGGGGCACAAGTGCGGGCTAGGCATAAGGCAGGGGCACAAGTGCGGGCTAGGCATAAGGCAGGGGCACAAGTGCGGGCTAGCCATAAGGCAGGGGCACAAGTGCGGGCTAGGCATAAGGCAGGGGCACAAGTGCGGGCTAGGCATAAGGCAGGGGCACAAGTGCGGGCTAGGCATAAGGCAGGGGCACAAGTACGGGCTAGGCATAAGGCAGGGGCGCAAGTGCGGGCTAGGCATAAGGCAGGGGCGCAAGTGCGGGCTAGGCATAAGGCAGGGGCGCAAGTGCGGGCTAGGCATAAGGCAGGGGCGCAAGTGCGGGCTAGGCATAAGGCAGGGGCGCAAGTGCGGGCTAGGCATAAGGCAGGGGCGCAAGTGCGGGCTAGGCATAAGTCAGGGGCGCAAGTGCGGGCTAGGCATAAGGCAGGGGCGCAAGTGCGGGCTAGGCATAAGGCAGGGGCTCAAGTGCGGGCTAGGCATAAGGCAGGGGCACAAGTGCGGGCTAGGCATAAGGCAGGGGCGCAAGTGCGGGCTAAGCATCAGGCAGGGGCGCAAGTGCGGGCTAGGCATAAGGCAGGGGCGCAAGTGCGGGCTAGGCATAAGGCAGAGGCGCAAGTGCGGGCTCGGCATAAGGCAGGGGCGCAAGTGCGGGCTAGGCATAAGGCAGGGGCGCAAGTGCGGGCTAGGCATAAGGCAGGGGCACAAGTGCGGGATAGGCATAAGGCAGGGGCGCAAGTGCTGGCTAGGCATAAGGCAGGGGCGCAAGTGCGGGATAGGCATAAGGCAGGGGCGCAAGTGCTGGCTAGGCATAAGGCAGGGGCGCAAGTGCTGGCTAGGCATAAGGCAGGGGCGCAAGTGCTGGCTAGGCATAAGGCAGGGGCGCAAGTGCTGGCTAGGCATAAGGCAGGGGCGCAAGTGCTGGCTAGGCATAAGGCTGGGGAGCAAGTGCTGGCTAGGCATAAGGCAGGGGCGCAAGTGCGGGCTAGGCATAAGGCAGGGGCGCAAGTGCGGGCTAGGCATAAGGCAGGGGCCCAAGTGCGGGCTAGGCATAAGGCAGGGGCCCAAGTGCGGGCTAGGCATAAGGCAGGGGCCCAAGTGCGGGCTAGGCATAAGGCAGGGGCACAAGTGCGGGCTAGGCATAAGGCAGGGGCACAAGTGCTGGCTAGGCATAAGGCTGGGGCGCAAGTGCTGGCTAGGCATAAGGCAGGGGCGCAAGTGCGGGCTAGGCATAAGGCAGGGGCGCAAGTGCGGGCTAGGAATAAGGCAGGGGCGCAAGTGCTGGCTAGGCATAAGGCAGGGTCGCAAGTGCTGGCTAGGCATAAGGCAGGGGCGCAAGTGCTGGCTAGGCATAAGGCTGGGGCGCAAGTGCGGGCTAGGCATAAGGCAGGGGCGCAAGTGCGGGCTAGGCATAAGGCAGGGGCGCAAGTGCGGGCTAGGCATAAGGCAGGGGCCCAAGTGCGGGCTAGGCATAAGGCAGGGGCCCAAGTGCGGGCTAGGCATAAGGCAGGGGCCCAAGTGCGGGCTAGGCATAAGGCAGGGGCACAAGTGCGGGCTAGGCATAAGGCAGGGGCGCAGGTGCTGGCTAGGCATAAGGCTGGGGCGCAAGTGCTGGCTAGGCATAAGGCAGGGGCGCAAGTGCGGGCTAGGCATAAGGCAGGGGCGCAAGTGCGGGCTAGGAATAAGGCAGGGGCGCAAGTGCGGGCTAGGCATAAGGCAGGGGCGCAAGTGCCGGCTAGGCATAACGCAGGGGCACAAGTGCGGGCTAGGCATAAAGAAGGGGCACAAGTGCTGGCTAGGCATAATGCAGGGGCACAAGTGCTGGCTAGGCATAATGCAGGGGCATAAGTGCGGGCTAGGCTTTAGGCAGGGGCACAAGTGCAAACTAAGCATAAGGCAGAGGCACAAGTGCAAGCTAGGCATAAGGCAGGGGCACAAGTGCGGGCTAGGCATAAGGCAGGGGCGCAAGTGCGGGCTAGGCATAAGGCAGGGGCGCAAGTGCGGGCTAGGCATAAGGCAGGGGCGCAAGTGCGGGCTAGGCATAAGGCAGGGGCGCAAGTGCGGGCTAGGCATAAGGCAGGGGCGCAAGTGCGGGCTAGGCATAAGGCAGGGGCGCAAGTGCGGGCTAGGCATAGGGCAGGGGCGCAAGTGCGGGCTAGGCATAAGGCAGGGGCGCAAGTGCGGGCTAGGCATAAGGCAGGGGCACAAGTGCTGGCTAGGCATAAGGCAGGGGCACAAGTGCGGGCTAGGCATAAGGCAGGGGCACAAGTGCGGGCTAGGCATAAGGCAGGGGCACAAGTGCGGGCTAGGCATAAGGCAGGGGCACAAGTGCGGGCTAGGCATAAGGCAGGGGCACAAGTGCGGGCTAGGCATAAGGCAGGGGCACAAGTGCGGGCTAGGCATAAGGCAGGGGCACAAGTGCGGGCTAGGCATAAGGCAGGGGCGCAAGTGCGGGCTAGGCATAAGGCAGGGGCACAAGTGCGGGCTAGGCATAAGGCAGGGGCATAAGTGCGGGCTAGGCTTTAGGCAGGGGCACAAGTGCAAACTAAGCATAAGGCAGAGGCACAAGTGGAAGCTAGGCATAAGGCAGGGGCGCAAGTGCGGGCTAGGCATAAGGCAGGGGCGCAAGTGCGGGCTAGGCATAAGGCAGGGGCGCAAGTGCGGGCTAGGCATAAGGCAGGGGCGCAAGTGCGGGCTAGGCATAAGGCAGGGGCGCAAGTGCGGGCTAGGCATAAGGCAGGGGCGCAAGTGCGGGCTAGGCATAAGGCAGGGGCGCAAGTGCGGGCTAGGCATAAGGCAGGGGCGCAAGTGCGGGATAGGCATAAGGCAGGGGCGCAAGTGCGGGATAGGCATAAGGCAGGGGCGCAAGTGCGGGATAGGCATAAAGCAGGGGCGCAAGTGCTGGCTAGGCATAAGGCAGGGGCGCAAGTGCTGGCTAGGCATAAGGCAGGGGCGCAAGTGCTGGCTAGGCATAAGGCAGGGGCGCAAGTGCTGGCTAGGCATAAGGCAGGGGCGCAAGTGCGGGCTAGGCATAAGGCAGGGGCCCAAGTGCGGGCTAGGCATAAGGCAGGGGCCCAAGTGCGGGCTAGGCATAAGGCAGGGGCCCAAGTGCGGGCTAGGCATAAGGCAGGGGCCCAAGTGCGGGCTAGGCATAAGGCAGGGGCACAAGTGCCGGCTAGGCATAAGGCAGGGGCACAAGTGCGGGCTAGGCATAAGGCAGGGGCACAAGTGCGGGCTAGGCATAAGGCAGGGGCACAAGTGCGGGCTAGGCATAAGGCAGGGGCACAAGTGCGGGCTAGGCATAAGGCAGGGGCACAAGTGCGGGCTAGGCATAAGGCAGGGGCACAAGTGCGGGCTAGGCATAAGGCAGGGGCACAAGTGCGGGCTAGGCATAAGGCAGGGGCACAAGTGCGGGCTAGGCATAAGGCAGGGGCACAAGTGCGGGCTAGGCATAAGGCAGGGGCACAAGTGCGGGCTAGGCATAAGGCAGGGGCACAAGTGCGGGCTAGGCATAAGGCAGGGGCACAAGTGCGGGCTAGGCATAAGGCAGGGGCACAAGTGCGGGCTAGGCATAAGGCAGGGGCACAATTGCGGGCTAGGCATAAGGCAGGGGCACAAGTGCGGGCTAGGCATAAGGCAGGGGCACAAGTGCGGGCTAGGCATAAGGCAGGGGCGCAAGTGCGGGCTAGGCATAAGGCAGGGGCGCAAGTGCGGGCTAGGCATAAGGCAGGGGCGCAAGTGCGGGCTAGGCATAAGGCAGGGGCGCAAGTGCGGGCTAGGCATAAGGCAGGGGCGCAAGTGCGGGCTAGGCATAAGGCAGGGGCGCAAGTGCGGGCTAGGCATAAGGCAGGGGCGCAAGTGCGGGCTAGGCATAAGGCAGGGGCGCAAGTGCGGGCTAGGCATAAGGCAGGGGCGCAAGTGCGGGCTAGGCATAAGGCAGGGGCGCAAGTGCGGGCTAGGCATAAGGCAGGGGCGCAAGTGCGGGCTAGGCATAAGGCAGGGGCGCAAGTGCGGGCTAGGCATAAGGCAGGGGCGCAAGTGCGGGCTAGGCATAAGGCAGGGGCGCAAGTGCGGGCTAGGCATAAGGCAGGGGCGCAAGTGCGGGCTGGGCATAAGGCAGGGGCGCAAGTGCGGGCTAGGCATAAGGCAGGGGCGCAAGTGCGGGCTAGGCATAAAGTGCGGGCTAGGCATAAGGCAGGGGCACAAGTGCGGGCTAGGCATAAGGCAGGGGCACAAGTGCGGGCTAGGCATAAGGCAGGGGCACAAGTGCGGGCTAGGCATAAGGCAGGGGCACAAGTGCGGGCTAGGCATAAGGCAGGGGCACAAGTGCGGGCTAGGCATAAGGCAGGGGCACAAGTGCGGGCTAGGCTTTAGGCAGGGGCACAAGTGCAAACTAAGCATAAGGCAGAGGCACAAGTGCAAGCTAGGCATAAGGCAGGGGCGCAAGTGCGGGCTAGGCATAAGGCAGGGGCGCAAGTGCGGGCTAGGCATAAGGCAGGGGCGCAAGTGCGGGCTAAGCATAAGGCAGGGGCGCAAGTGCGGGCTAGGCATAAGGCAGGGGCGCAAGTGCGGGCTAGGCATAAGGCAGGGGCGCAAGTGCGGGCTAGGCATAAGGCAGGGGCGCAAGTGCGGGCTAGGCATAAGGCAGGGGCGCAAGTGCGGGCTAGGCATAAGGCAGGGGCGCAAGTGCGGGCTAGGCATAAGGCAGGGGCGCAAGTGCTGGCTAGGCATAAGGCAGGGGCGCAAGTGCTGGCTAGGCATAAGGCAGGGGCGCAAGTGCTGGCTAGGCATAAGGCAGGGGCGCAAGTGCTGGCTAGGCATAAGGCAGGGGCGCAAGTGCGGGCTTGGCATAAGGCAGGGGCGCAAGTGCGTGCTAGGCATAAGGCAGGGGCCCAAGTGCGGGCTAGGCATAAGGCAGGGGCCCAAGTGCGGGCTAGGCATAAGGCAGGGGCCCAAGTGCGGGCTAGGCATAAGGCAGGGGCCCAAGTGCGGGCTAGGCATAAGGCAGGGGCACAAGTGCGGGCTAGGCATAAGGCAGGGGCACAAGTGCGGGCTGGGCATAAGGCAGGGGCACAAGTGCGGGCTAGGCATAAGGCAGGGGCGCAAGTGCGGGCTAAGCATAAGGCAGGGGCGCAAGTGCGGGCTAGGCATAAGGCAGGGGCGCAAGTGCGGGCTAGGCATAAGGCAGGGGCGCAAGTGCGGGCTAGGCATAAGGCAGGGGCGCAAGTGCGGGCTAGGCATAAAGTGCGGGCTAGGCATAAGGCAGGGGCACAAGTGCAGGCTAGGCATAAGGCAGGGGCACAAGTGCGGGCTAGGCATAAGGCAGGGGCACAAGTGCGGGCTAGGCATAAGGCAGGGGCACAAGTGCGGGCTAGGCATAAGGCAGGGGCACAAGTGCGGGCTAGGCATAAGGCAGGGGCACAAGTGCGGGCTAGGCATAAGGCAGGGGCACAAGTGCGGGCTAGGCATAAGGCAGGGGCACAAGTGCGGGCTAGCCATAAGGCAGGGGCACAAGTGCGGGCTAGGCATAAGGCAGGGGCACAAGTGCGGGCTAGGCATAAGGCAGGGGCACAAGTGCGGGCTAGGCATAAGGCAGGGGCACAAGTACGGGCTAGGCATAAGGCAGGGGCGCAAGTGCGGGCTAGGCATAAGGCAGGGGCGCAAGTGCGGGCTAGGCATATGGCAGGGGCGCAAGTGCGGGCTAGGCATAAGGCAGGGGCGCAAGTGCGGGCTAGGCATAAGGCAGGGGCGCAAGTGCGGGCTAGGCATAAGGCAGGGGCGCAAGTGCGGGCTAGGCATAAGTCAGGGGCGCAAGTGCGGGCTAGGCATAAGGCAGGGGCGCAAGTGCGGGCTAGGCATAAGGCAGGGGCTCAAGTGCGGGCTAGGCATAAGGCAGGGGCGCAAGTGCGGGCTAGGCATAAGGCAGGGGCGCAAGTGCGGGCTAAGCATCAGGCAGGGGCGCAAGTGCGGGCTAGGCATAAGGCAGGGGCGCAAGTGCGGGCTAGGCATAAGGCAGGGGCGCAAGTGCGGGCTCGGCATAAGGCAGGGGCGCAAGTGCGGGCTAGGCATAAGGCAGGGGCGCAAGTGCGGGCTAGGCATAAGGCAGGGGCGCAAGTGCGGGATAGGCATAAGGCAGGGGCGCAAGTGCTGGCTAGGCATAAGGCAGGGGCGCAAGTGCTGGCTAGGCATAAGGCAGGGGCGCAAG
This sequence comes from Ranitomeya imitator, assembly GCF_032444005.1. Classification (NCBI taxonomy): domain Eukaryota; kingdom Metazoa; phylum Chordata; class Amphibia; order Anura; family Dendrobatidae; genus Ranitomeya; species Ranitomeya imitator. The sequence continues at coordinate 661,645,157 of NC_091283.1, forward strand.
TGCTGGCTAGGCATAAGGCAGGGGCGCAAGTGCTGGCTAGGCATAAGGCTGGGGAGCAAGTGCTGGCTAGGCATAAGGCAGGGGCGCAAGTGCGGGCTAGGCATAAGGCAGGGGCGCAAGTGCGGGCTAGGCATAAGGCAGGGGCCCAAGTGCGGGCTAGGCATAAGGCAGGGGCCCAAGTGCGGGCTAGGCATAAGGCAGGGGCCCAAGTGCGGGCTAGGCATAAGGCAGGGGCCCAAGTGCGGGCTAGGCATAAGGCAGGGGCCCAAGTGCGGGCTAGGCATAAGGCAGGGGCACAAGTGCGGGCTAGGCATAAGGCAGGGGCACAAGTGCTGGCTAGGCATAAGGCTGGGGCGCAAGTGCTGGCTAGGCATAAGGCAGGGGCGCAAGTGCGGGCTAAGCATAAGGCAGGGGCGCAAGTGCGGGCTAGGAATAAGGCAGGGGCGCAAGTGCTGGCTAGGCATAAGGCAGGGTCGCAAGTGCTGGCTAGGCATAAGGCAGGGGCGCAAGTGCTGGCTAGGCATAAGGCTGGGGCGCAAGTGCGGGCTAGGCATAAGGCAGGGGCGCAAGTGCGGGCTAGGCATAAGGCAGGGGCGCAAGTGCGGGCTAGGCATAAGGCAGGGGCCCAAGTGCGGGCTAGGCATAAGGCAGGGGCCCAAGTGCGGGCTAGGCATAAGGCAGGGGCCCAAGTGCGGGCTAGGCATAAGGCAGGGGCCCAAGTGCGGGCTAGGCATAAGGCAGGGGCACAAGTGCGGGCTAGGCATAAGGCAGGGGCACAAGTGCTGGCTAGGCATAAGGCTGGGGCGCAAGTGCTGGCTAGGCATAAGGCAGGGGCGCAAGTGCGGGCTAGGCATAAGGCAGGGGCGCAAGTGCGGGCTAGGAATAAGGCAGGGGCGCAAGTGCTGGCTAGGCATAAGGCAGGGTCGCAAGTGCTGGCTAGGCATAAGGCAGGGGCGCAAGTGCTGGCTAGGCATAAGGCTGGGGCGCAAGTGCGGGCTAGGCATAAGGCAGGGGCGCAAGTGCGGGCTAGGCATAAGGCAGGGGCGCAAGTGCGGGCTAGGCATAAGGCAGGGGCCCAAGTGCGGGCTAGGCATAAGGCAGGGGCCCAAGTGCGGGCTAGGCATAAGGCAGGGGCCCAAGTGCGGGCTAGGCATAAGGCAGGGGCACAAGTGCGGGCTAGGCATAAGGCAGGGGCGCAAGTGCTGGCTAGGCATAAGGCTGGGGCGCAAGTGCTGGCTAGGCATAAGGCAGGGGCGCAAGTGCGGGCTAGGCATAAGGCAGGGGCGCAAGTGCGGGCTAGGAATAAGGCAGGGGCGCAAGTGCGGGTTAGGCATAAGGCAGGGGCGCAAGTGCCGGCTAGGCATAAGGCAGGGGCACAAGTGCGGGCTAGGCATAAGGAAGGGGCACAAGTGCTGGCTAGGCATAATGCAGGGGCACAAGTGCTGGCTAGGCAAAATGCAGGGGCATAAGTGCGGGCTAGGCTTTAGGCAGGGGCACAAGTGCAAACTAAGCATAAGGCAGAGGCACAAGTGCAAGCTAGGCATAAGGCAGGGGCACAAGTGCGGGCTAGGCATAAGGCAGGGGCGCAAGTGCGGGCTAGGCATAAGGCAGGGGCGCAAGTGCGGGCTAGGCATAAGGCAGGGGCGCAAGTGCGGGCTAGGCATAAGGCAGGGGCGCAAGTGCGGGCTAGGCATAAGGCAGGGGCGCAAGTGCGGGCTAGGCATAAGGCAGGGGCGCAAGTGCGGGCTAGGCATAGGGCAGGGGCGCAAGTGCGGGCTAGGCATAAGGCAGGGGCGCAAGTGCGGGCTAGGCATAAGGCAGGGGCACAAGTGCTGGCTAGGCATAAGGCAGGGGCACAAGTGCGGGCTAGGCATAAGGCAGGGGCACAAGTGCGGGCTAGGCATAAGGCAGGGGCACAAGTGCGGGCTAGGCATAAGGCAGGGGCACAAGTGCGGGCTAGGCATAAGGCAGGGGCACAAGTGCGGGCTAGGCATAAGGCAGGGGCACAAGTGCGGGCTAGGCATAAGGCAGGGGCGCAAGTGCGGGCTAGGCATAAGGCAGGGGCGCAAGTGCGGGCTAGGCATAAGGCAGGGGCACAAGTGCGGGCTAGGCATAAGGCAGGGGCACAAGTGCGGGCTAGGCATAAGGCAGGGGCGCAAGTGCGGGCTAGGCATAAGGCAGGGGCACAAGTGCGGGCTAGGCATAAGGCAGGGGCATAAGTGCGGGCTAGGCTTTAGGCAGGGGCACAAGTGCAAACTAAGCATAAGGCAGAGGCACAAGTGGAAGCTAGGCATAAGGCAGGGGCGCAAGTGCGGGCTAGGCATAAGGCAGGGGCGCAAGTGCGGGCTAGGCATAAGGCAGGGGCGCAAGTGCGGGCTAGGCATAAGGCAGGGGCGCAAGTGCGGGCTAGGCATAAGGCAGGGGCGCAAGTGCGGGCTAGGCATAAGGCAGGGGCGCAAGTGCGGGATAGGCATAAGGCAGGGGCGCAAGTGCGGGATAGGCATAAGGCAGGGGCGCAAGTGCGGGATAGGCATAAGGCAGGGGCGCAAGTGCGGGATAGGCATAAAGCAGGGGCGCAAGTGCTGGCTAGGCATAAGGCAGGGGCGCAAGTGCTGGCTAGGCATAAGGCAGGGGCGCAAGTGCTGGCTAGGCATAAGGCAGGGGCGCAAGTGCTGGCTAGGCATAAGGCAGGGGCGCAAGTGCTGGCTAGGCATAAGGCAGGGGCGCAAGTGCGGGCTAGGCATAAGGCAGGGGCCCAAGTGCGGGCTAGGCATAAGGCAGGGGCCCAAGTGCAGGCTAGGCATAAGGCAGGGGCCCAAGTGCGGGCTAGGCATAAGGCAGGGGCACAAGTGCCGGCTAGGCATAAGGCAGGGGCACAAGTGCGGGCTAGGCATAAGGCAGGGGCACAAGTGCGGGCTAGGCATAAGGCAGGGGCACAAGTGCGGGCTAGGCATAAGGCAGGGGCACAAGTGCGGGCTAGGCATAAGGCAGGGGCACAAGTGCGGGCTAGGCATAAGGCAGGGGCACAAGTGCGGGCTAGGCATAAGGCAGGGGCGCAAGTGCGGGCTAGGCATAAGGCAGGGGCGCAAGTGCGGGCTAGGCATAAGGCAGGGGCGCAAGTGCGGGCTAAGCATAAGGCAGGGGCGCAAGTGCGGGCTAGGCATAAGGCAGGGGCGCAAGTGCGGGCTAGGCATAAGGCAGGGGCGCAAGTGCGGGCTAGGCATAAGGCAGGGGCGCAAGTGCGGGCTAGGCATAAAGTGCGGGCTAGGCATAAGGCAGGGGCACAAGTGCAGGCTAGGCATAAGGCAGGGGCACAAGTGCGGGCTAGGCATAAGGCAGGGGCACAAGTGCGGGCTAGGCATAAGGCAGGGGCACAAGTGCGGGCTAGGCATAAGGCAGGGGCACAAGTGCGGGCTAGGCATAAGGCAGGGGCACAAGTGCGGGCTAGGCATAAGGCAGGGGCACAAGTGCGGGCTAGGCATAAGGCAGGGGCACAAGTGCGGGCTAGCCATAAGGCAGGGGCACAAGTGCGGGCTAGGCATAAGGCAGGGGCACAAGTGCGGGCTAGGCATAAGGCAGGGGCACAAGTGCGGGCTAGGCATAAGGCAGGGGCACAAGTACGGGCTAGGCATAAGGCAGGGGCGCAAGTGCGGGCTAGGCATAAGGCAAGGGCGCAAGTGCGGGCTAGGCATAAGGCAGGGGCGCAAGTGCGGGCTAGGCATAAGGCAGGGGCGCAAGTGCGGGCTAGGCATAAGGCAGGGGCGCAAGTGCGGGCTAGGCATAAGGCAGGGGCGCAAGTGCGGGCTAGGCATAAGGCAGGGGCGCAAGTGCGGGCTAGGCATAAGGCAGGGGCTCAAGTGCGGGCTAGGCATAAGGCAGGGGCACAAGTGCGGGCTAGGCATAAGGCAGGGGCGCAAGTGCGGGCTAAGCATCAGGCAGGGGCGCAAGTGCGGGCTAGGCATAAGGCAGGGGCGCAAGTGCGGGCTAGGCATAAGGCAGGGGCCCAAGTGCGGGCTAGGCATAAGGCAGGGGCCCAAGTGCGGGCTAGGCATAAGGCAGGGGCCCAAGTGCGGGCTAGGCATAAGGCAGGGGCCCAAGTGCGGGCTAGGCATAAGGCAGGGGCCCAAGTGCGGGCTAGGCATAAGGCAGGGGCACAAGTGCGGGCTAGGCATAAGGCAGGGGCACAAGTGCTGGCTAGGCATAAGGCTGGGGCGCAAGTGCTGGCTAGGCATAAGGCAGGTGCGCAAGTGCGGGCTAAGCATAAGGCAGGGGCGCAAGTGCGGGCTAGGAATAAGGCAGGGGCGCAAGTGCTGGCTAGGCATAAGGCAGGGTCGCAAGTGCTGGCTAGGCATAAGGCAGGGGCGCAAGTGCTGGCTAGGCATAAGGCTGGGGCGCAAGTGCGGGCTAGGCATAAGGCAGGGGCGCAAGTGCGGGCTAGGCATAAGGCAGGGGCGCAAGTGCGGGCTAGGCATAAGGCAGGGGCCCAAGTGCGGGCTAGGCATAAGGCAGGGGCCCAAGTGCGGGCTAGGCATAAGGCAGGGGCCCAAGTGCGGGCTAGGCATAAGGCAGGGGCACAAGTGCGGGCTAGGCATAAGGCAGGGGCGCAAGTGCTGGCTAGGCATAAGGCTGGGGCGCAAGTGCTGGCTAGGCATAAGGCAGGGGCGCAAGTGCGGGCTAGGCATAAGGCAGGGGCGCAAGTGCGGGCTAGGAATAAGGCAGGGGCGCAAGTGCGGGCTAGGCATAAGGCAGGGGCGCAAGTGCCGGCTAGGCATAAGGCAGGGGCACAAGTGCGGGCTAGGCATAAGGAAGGGGCACAAGTGCTGGCTAGGCATAATGCAGGGGCACAAGTGCTGGCTAGGCATAATGCAGGGGCATAAGTGCGGGCTAGGCTTTAGGCAGGGGCACAAGTGCAAACTAAGCATAAGGCAGGGGCACAAGTGCGGGCTAGGCATAAGGCAGGGGCACAAGTGCGGGCTAGGCATAAGGCAGGGGCACAAGTGCGGGCTAGGCATAAGGCAGGGGCACAAGTGCGGGCTAGGCATAAGGCAGGGGCACAAGTGCGGGCTAGGCATAAGGCAGGGGCACAAGTGCGGGCTAGGCATAAGGCAGGGGCACAAGTGCGGGCTAGGCATAAGGCAGGGGCACAAGTGCGGGCTAGGCATAAGGCAGGGGCGCAAGTGCGGGCTAGGCATAAGGCAGGGGCACAAGTGCGGGCTAGGCATAAGGCAGGGGCATAAGTGCGGGCTAGGCTTTAGGCAGGGGCACAAGTGCAAACTAAGCATAAGGCAGAGGCACAAGTGGAAGCTAGGCATAAGGCAGGGGCGCAAGTGCGGGCTAGGCATAAGGCAGGGGCGCAAGTGCGGGCTAGGCATAAGGCAGGGGCGCAAGTGCGGGCTAGGCATAAGGCAGGGGCGCAAGTGCGGGCTAGGCATAAGGCAGGGGCGCAAGTGCGGGCTAGGCATAAGGCAGGGGCGCAAGTGCGGGCTAGGCATAAGGCAGGGGCGCAAGTGCGGGATAGGCATAAGGCAGGGGCGCAAGTGCGGGATAGGCATAAGGCAGGGGCGCAAGTGCGGGATAGGCATAAAGCAGGGGCGCAAGTGCTGGCTAGGCATAAGGCAGGGGCGCAAGTGCTGGCTAGGCATAAGGCAGGGGCGCAAGTGCTGGCTAGGCATAAGGCAGGGGCGCAAGTGCTGGCTAGGCATAAGGCAGGGGCGCAAGTGCTGGCTAGGCATAAGGCAGGGGCGCAAGTGCGGGCTAGGCATAAGGCAGGGGCCCAAGTGCGGGCTAGGCATAAGGCAGGGGCCCAAGTGCGGGCTAGGCATAAGGCAGGGGCCCAAGTGCGGGCTAGGCATAAGGCAGGGGCACAAGTGCCGGCTAGGCATAAGGCAGGGGCACAAGTGCGGGCTAGGCATAAGGCAGGGGCACAAGTGCGGGCTAGGCATAAGGCAGGGGCACAAGTGCGGGCTAGGCATAAGGCAGGGGCACAAGTGCGGGCTAGGCATAAGGCAGGGGCACAAGTGCGGGCTAGGCATAAGGCAGGGGCACAAGTGCGGGCTAGGCATAAGGCAGGGGCACAAGTGCGGGCTAGGCATAAGGCAGGGGCACAAGTGCGGGCTAGGCATAAGGCAGGGGCACAAGTGCGGGCTAGGCATAAGGCAGGGGCACAAGTGCGGGCTAGGCATAAGGCAGGGGCACAAGTGCGGGCTAGGCATAAGGCAGGGGCACAAGTGCGGGCTAGGCATAAGGCAGGGGCACAAGTGCGGGCTAGGCATAAGGCAGGGGCACAAGTGCGGGCTAAACATAAGGCAGGGGCACAAGTGCGGGCTAGGCATAAGGCAGGGGCACAAGTGCGGGCTAGGCATAAGGCAGGGGCGCAAGTGCGGGCTAGGCATAAGGCAGGGGCGCAAGTGCGGGCTAGGCATAAGGCAGGGGCGCAAGTGCGGGCTAGGCATAAGGCAGGGGCGCAAGTGCGGGCTAGGCATAAGGCAGGGGCGCAAGTGCGGGCTAGGCATAAGGCAGGGGCGCAAGTGCGGGCTAGGCATAAGGCAGGGGCGCAAGTGCGGGCTAGGCATAAGGCAGGGGCGCAAGTGCGGGCTAGGCATAAGGCAGGGGCGCAAGTGCGGGCTAGGCATAAGGCAGGGGCGCAAGTGCGGGCTAGGCATAAGGCAGGGGCGCAAGTGCGGGCTAGGCATAAGGCAGGGGCGCAAGTGCGGGCTAGGCATAAGGCAGGGGCGCAAGTGCGGGCTAGGCATAAGGCAGGGGCGCAAGTGCGGGCTAGGCATAAAGTGCGGGCTAGGCATAAGGCAGGGGCACAAGTGCGGGCTAGGCATAAGGCAGGGGCACAAGTGCGGGCTAGGCATAAGGCAGGGGCACAAGTGCGGGCTAGGCATAAGGCAGGGGCACAAGTGCGGGCTAGGCATAAGGCAGGGGCACAAGTGCGGGCTAGGCTTTAGGCAGGGGCACAAGTGCAAACTAAGCATAAGGCAGAGGCACAAGTGCAAGCTAGGCATAAGGCAGGGGCGCAAGTGCGGGCTAGGCATAAGGCAGGGGCGCAAGTGCGGGCTAGGCATAAGGCAGGGGCGCAAGTGCGGGCTAAGCATAAGGCAGGGGCGCAAGTGCGGGCTAGGCATAAGGCAGGGGCGCAAGTGCGGGCTAGGCATAAGGCAGGGGCGCAAGTGCGGGCTAGGCATAAGGCAGGGGCGCAAGTGCGGGCTAGGCATAAGGCAGGGGCTCAAGTGCGGGCTAGGCATAAGGCAGGGGCACAAGTGCGGGCTAGGCATAAGGCAGGGGCGCAAGTGCGGGCTAGGCATAAGGCAGGGGCGCAAGTGCGGGCTAAGCATCAGGCAGGGGCGCAAGTGCGGGCTAGGCATAAGGCAGGGGCGCAAGTGCGGGCTAGGCATAAGGCAGGGGCGCAAGTGCGGGCTCGGCATAAGGCAGGGGCGCAAGTGCGGGCTAGGCATAAGGCAGGGGCGCAAGTGCGGGCTAGGCATAAGGCAGGGGCGCAAGTGCGGGATAGGCATAAGGCAGGGGCGCAAGTGCTGGCTAGGCATAAGGCAGGGGCGCAAGTGCTGGCTAGGCATAAGGCAGGGGCGCAAGTGCTGGCTAGGCATAAGGCAGGGGCGCAAGTGCTGGCTAGGCATAAGGCAGGGGCGCAAGTGCTGGCTAGGCATAAGGCTGGGGAGCAAGTGCTGGCTAGGCATAAGGCAGGGGCGCAAGTGCGGGCTAGGCATAAGGCAGGGGCGCAAGTGCGGGCTAGGCATAAGGCAGGGGCCCAAGTGCGGGCTAGGCATAAGGCAGGGGCCCAAGTGCGGGCTAGGCATAAGGCAGGGGCCCAAGTGCGGGCTAGGCATAAGGCAGGGGCACAAGTGCGGGCTAGGCATAAGGCAGGGGCACAAGTGCTGGCTAGGCATAAGGCTGGGGCGCAAGTGCTGGCTAGGCATAAGGCAGGGGCGCAAGTGCGGGCTAAGCATAAGGCAGGGGCGCAAGTGCGGGCTAGGAATAAGGCAGGGGCGCAAGTGCTGGCTAGGCATAAGGCAGGGTCGCAAGTGCTGGCTAGGCATAAGGCAGGGGCGCAAGTGCTGGCTAGGCATAAGGCTGGGGCGCAAGTGCGGGCTAGGCATAAGGCAGGGGCGCAAGTGCGGGCTAGGCATAAGGCAGGGGCGCAAGTGCGGGCTAGGCATAAGGCAGGGGCCCAAGTGCGGGCTAGGCATAAGGCAGGGGCCCAAGTGCGGGCTAGGCATAAGGCAGGGGCCCAAGTGCGGGCTAGGCATAAGGCAGGGGCACAAGTGCGGGCTAGGCATAAGGCAGGGGCGCAAGTGCTGGCTAGGCATAAGGCTGGGGCGCAAGTGCTGGCTAGGCATAAGGCAGGGGCGCAAGTGCGGGCTAGGCATAAGGCAGGGGCGCAAGTGCGGGCTAGGAATAAGGCAGGGGCGCAAGTGTGGGCTAGGCATAAGGCAGGGGCGCAAGTGCCGGCTAGGCATAAGGCAGGGGCACAAGTGCGGGCTAGGCATAAGGAAGGGGCACAAGTGCTGGCTAGGCATAATGCAGGGGCACAAGTGCTGGCTAGGCATAATGCAGGGGCACAAGTGCGGGCTAGGCTTTAGGCAGGGGCACAAGTGCAAACTAAGCATAAGGCAGAGGCACAAGTGCAAGCTAGGCATAAGGCAGGGGCACAAGTGCGGGCTAGGCATAAGGCAGGGGCGCAAGTGCGGGCTAGGCATAAGGCAGGGGCGCAAGTGCGGGCTAGGCATAAGGCAGGGGCGCAAGTGCGGGCTAGGCATAAGGCAGGGGCGCAAGTGCGGGCTAGGCATAAGGCAGGGGCGCAAGTGCGGGCTAGGCATAAGGCAGGGGCGCAAGTGCGGGCTAGGCATAGGGCAGGGGCGCAAGTGCGGGCTAGGCATAGGGCAGGGGCGCAAGTGCGGGCTAGGCATAAGGCAGGGGCGCAAGTGCGGGCTAGGCATAAGGCAGGGGCGCAAGTGCGGGCTAGGCATAAGGCAGGGCGCAAGTGCGGGCTAGGCATAGGGCAGGGGCGCAAGTGCGGGCTAGGCATAAGGCAGGGGCGCAAGTGCGGGCTAGGCATAGGGCAGGGGCGCAAGTGCGGGCTAGGCATAAGGCAGGGGCGCAAGTGCGGGCTAGGCATAAGGCAGGGGCACAAGTGCTGGCTAGGCATAAGGCAGGGGCACAAGTGCGGGCTAGGCATAAGGCAGGGGCACAAGTGCGGGCTAGGCATAAGGCAGGGGCACAAGTGCGGGCTAGGCATAAGGCAGGGGCACAAGTGCGGGCTAGGCATAAGGCAGGGGCACAAGTGCGGGCTAGGCATAAGGCAGGGGCACAAGTGCGGGCTAGGCATAAGGCAGGGGCACAAGTGCGGGCTAGGCATAAGGCAGGGGCACAAGTGCGGGCTAGGCATAAGGCAGGGGCACAAGTGCGGGCTAAACATAAGGCAGGGGCACAAGTGCGGGCTAGGCATAAGGCAGGGGCACAAGTGCGGGCTAGGCATAAGGCAGGGGCGCAAGTGCGGGCTAGGCATAAGGCAGGGGCGCAAGTGCGGGCTAGGCATAAGGCAGGGGCGCAAGTGCGGGCTAGGCATAAGGCAGGGGCGCAAGTGCGGGCTAGGCATAAGGCAGGGGCGCAAGTGCGGGCTAGGCATAAGGCAGGGGCGCAAGTGCGGGCTAGGCATAAGGCAGGGGCGCAAGTGCGGGCTAGGCATAAGGCAGGGGCGCAAGTGCGGGCTAGGCATAAGGCAGGGGCGCAAGTGCGGGCTAGGCATAAGGCAGGGGCGCAAGTGCGGGCTAGGCATAAGGCAGGGGCGCAAGTGCGGGCTAGGCATAAGGCAGGGGCGCAAGTGCGGGCTAGGCATAAGGCAGGGGCGCAAGTGCGGGCTAGGCATAAGGCAGGGGCGCAAGTGCGGGCTAGGCATAAGGCAGGGGCGCAAGTGCGGGCTAGGCATAAAGTGCGGGCTAGGCATAAGGCAGGGGCACAAGTGCGGGCTAGGCATAAGGCAGGGGCACAAGTGCGGGCTAGGCATAAGGCAGGGGCACAAGTGCGGGCTAGGCATAAGGCAGGGGCACAAGTGCGGGCTAGGCATAAGGCAGGGGCACAAGTGCGGGCTAGGCTTTAGGCAGGGGCACAAGTGCAAACTAAGCATAAGGCAGAGGCACAAGTGCAAGCTAGGCATAAGGCAGGGGCGCAAGTGCGGGCTAGGCATAAGGCAGGGGCGCAAGTGCGGGCTAGGCATAAGGCAGGGGCGCAAGTGCGGGCTAAGCATAAGGCAGGGGCGCAAGTGCGGGCTAGGCATAAGGCAGGGGCGCAAGTGCGGGCTAGGCATAAGGCAGGGGCGCAAGTGCGGGCTAGGCATAAGGCAGGGGCGCAAGTGCGGGCTAGGCATAAGGCAGGGGCTCAAGTGCGGGCTAGGCATAAGGCAGGGGCACAAGTGCGGGCTAGGCATAAGGCAGGGGCGCAAGTGCGGGCTAGGCATAAGGCAGGGGCGCAAGTGCGGGCTAAGCATCAGGCAGGGGCGCAAGTGCGGGCTAGGCATAAGGCAGGGGCGCAAGTGCGGGCTAGGCATAAGGCAGGGGCGCAAGTGCGGGCTCGGCATAAGGCAGGGGCGCAAGTGCGGGCTAGGCATAAGGCAGGGGCGCAAGTGCGGGCTAGGCATAAGGCAGGGGCGCAAGTGCGGGCTAGGCATAAGGCAGGGGCGCAAGTGCGGGCTAGGCATAAGGCAGGGGCTCAAGTGCGGGCTAGGCATAAGGCAGGGGCGCAAGTGCGGGCTAGGCATAAGGCTGGGGAGCAAGTGCTGGCTAGGCATAAGGCAGGGGCGCAAGTGCGGGCTAGGCATAAGGCAGGGGCGCAAGTGCTGGCTAGGCATAAGGCAGGGGCCCAAGTGCGGGCTAGGCATAAGGCAGGGGCCCAAGTGCGGGCTAGGCATAAGGCAGGGGCCCAAGTGCGGGCTAGGCATAAGGCAGGGGCCCAAGTGCGGGCTAGGCATAAGGCAGGGGCACAAGTGCGGGCTAGGCATAAGGCAGGGGCGCAAGTGCTGGCTAGGCATAAGGCTGGGGCGCAAGTGCTGGCTAGGCATAAGGCAGGGGCGCAAGTGCGGGCTAAGCATAAGGCAGGGGCGCAAGTGCGGGCTAGGAATAAGGCAGGGGCGCAAGTGCTGGCTAGGCATAAGGCAGGGTCGCAAGTGCTGGCTAGGCATAAGACAGGGGCGCAAGTGCTGGCTAGGCAAAAGGCTGGGGCGCAAGTGCGGGCTAGGCATAAGGCAGGGGCGCAAGTGCGGGCTAGGCATAAGGCAGGGGCGCAAGTGCGGGCTAGGCATAAGGCAGGGGCCCAAGTGCGGGCTAGGCATAAGGCAGGGGCCCAAGTGCGGGCTAGGCATAAGGCAGGGGCCCAAGTGCGGGCTAGGCATAAGGCAGGGGCACAAGTGCGGGCTAGGCATAAGGCAGGGGCGCAAGTGCTGGCTAGGCATAAGGCTGGGGCGCAAGTGCTGGCTAGGCATAAGGCAGGGGCGCAAGTGCGGGCTAGGCATAAGGCAGGGGCGCAAGTGCGGGCTAGGAATAAGGCAGGGGCGCAAGTGTGGGCTAGGCATAAGGCAGGGGCGCAAGTGCCGGCTAGGCATAAGGCAGGGGCACAAGTGCGGGCTAGGCATAAGGAAGGGGCACAAGTGCTGGCTAGGCATAATGCAGGGGCACAAGTGCTGGCTAGGCATAATGCAGGGGCATAAGTGCGGGCTAGGCTTTAGGCAGGGGCACAAGTGCAAACTAAGCATAAGGCAGAGGCACAAGTGCAAGCTAGGCATAAGGCAGGGGCACAAGTGCGGGCTAGGCATAAGGCAGGGGCGCAAGTGCGGGCTAGGCATAAGGCAGGGGCGCAAGTGCGGGCTAGGCATAAGGCAGGGGCGCAAGTGCGGGCTAGGCATAAGGCAGGGGCGCAAGTGCGGGCTAGGCATAAGGCAGGGGCGCAAGTGCGGGCTAGGCATAAGGCAGGGGCGCAAGTGCGGGCTAGGCATAAGGCAGGGGCGCAAGTGCGGGCTAGGCATAAGGCAGGGGCGCAAGTGCGGGCTAGGCATAGGGCAGGGGCGCAAGTGCGGGCTAGGCATAAGGCAGGGGCGCAAGTGCGGGCTAGGCATAGGGCAGGGGCGCAAGTGCGGGCTAGGCATAAGGCAGGGGCGCAAGTGCGGGCTAGGCATAAGGCAGGGGCACAAGTGCTGGTTAGGCATAAGGCAGGGGCACAAGTGCGGGCTAGGCATAAGGCAGGGGCACAAGTGCGGGCTAGGCATAAGGCAGGGGCACAAGTGCGGGCTAGGCATAAGGCAGGGGCGCAAGTGCGGGCTAGGCATAAGGCAGGGGCGCAAGTGCGGGCTAGGCATAAGGCAGGGGCGCAAGTGCGGGCTAGGCATAAGGCAGGGGCGCAAGTGCGGGCTAGGCATAAGGCAGGGGCGCAAGTGCGGGCTAGGCATAGGGCAGGGGCGCAAGTGCGGGCTAGGCATAAGGCAGGGGCGCAAGTGCGGGCTAGGCATAGGGCAGGGGCGCAAGTGCGGGCTAGGCATAAGGCAGGGGCGCAAGTGCGGGCTAGGCATAAGGCAGGGGCACAAGTGCTGGCTAGGCATAAGGCAGGGGCACAAGTGCGGGCTAGGCATAAGGCAGGGGCACAAGTGCGGGCTAGGCATAAGGCAGGGGCATAAGTGCGGGCTAGGCTTTAGGCAGGGGCACAAGTGCAAACTAAGCATAAGGCAGAGGCACAAGTGGAAGCTAGGCATAAGGCAGGGGCGCAAGTGCGGGCTAGGCATAAGGCAGGGGCGCAAGTGCGGGCTAGGCATAAGGCAGGGGCGCAAGTGCGGGCTAGGCATAAGGCAGGGGCGCAAGTGCGGGCTAGGCATAAGGCAGGGGCGCAAGTGCGGGCTAGGCATAAGGCAGGGGCGCAAGTGCGGGCTAGGCATAAGGCAGGGGCGCAAGTGCGGGCTAGGCATAAGGCAGGGGCGCAAGTGCGGGATAGGCATAAGGCAGGGGCGCAAGTGCGGGATAGGCATAAGGCAGGGGCGCAAGTGCGGGCTAGGCATAAGGCAGGGGCGCAAGTGCGGGCTAGGTATAAGGCAGGGGCGCAAGTGCGGGCTAGGCATAAGGCAGGGGCGCAAGTGCGGGCTAGGCATAAGGCAGGGGCGCAAGTGCGGGCTAGGCATAAGGCAGGGGCGCAAGTGCGGGCTAGGCATAAGGCAGGGGCGCAAGTGCGGGCTAGGCATAAGGCAGGGGCGCAAGTGCGGGCTAGGCATAAGGCAGGGGCTCAAGTGCGGGCTAGGCATAAGGCAGGGGCACAAGTGCGGGCTAGGCATAAGGCAGGGGCGCAAGTGCGGGCTAAGCATCAGGCAGGGGCGCAAGTGCGGGCTAGGCATAAGGCAGGGGCGCAAGTGCGGGCTAGGCATAAGGCAGGGGCGCAAGTGCGGGCTAGGCATAAGGCAGGGGCGCAAGTGCGGGCTCGGCATAAGGCAGGGGCGCAAGTGCGGGCTAGGCATAAGGCAGGGGCGCAAGTGCGGGCTAGGCATAAGGCAGGGGCGCAAGTGCGGGATAGGCATAAGGCAGGGGCGCAAGTGCTGGCTAGGCATAAGGCAGGGGCGCAATTGCTGGCTAGGCATAAGGCAGGGGCGCAAGTGCTGGCTAGGCATAAGGCAGGGGCGCAAGTGCTGGCTAGGCATAAGGCTGGGGAGCAAGTGCTGGCGAGGCATAAGGCAGGGGCGCAAGTGCGGGCTAGGCATAAGGCAGGGGCGCAAGTGCGGGCTAGGCATAAGGCAGGGGCCCAAGTGCGGGCTAGGCATAAGGCAGGGGCCCAAGTGCGGGCTAGGCATAAGGCAGGGGCCCAAGTGCGGGCTAGGCATAAGGCAGGGGCACAAGTGCGGGCTAGGCATAAGGCAGGGGCACAAGTGCTGGCTAGGCATAAGGCTGGGGCGCAAGTGCTGGCTAGGCATAAGGCAGGGGCGCAAGTGCGGGCTAGGCATAAGGCAGGGGCGCAAGTGCGGGCTAGGCATAAGGCAGGGGCGCAAGTGCTGGCTAGGAATAAGGCAGGGGCGCAAGTGCTGGCTAGGCATAAGGCAGGGTCGCAAGTGCTGGCTAGGCATAAGGCTGGGGCGCAAGTGCGGGCTAGGCATAAGGCAGGGGCGCAAGTGCGGGCTAGGCATAAGGCAGGGGCGCAAGTGCGGGCTAGGCATAAGGCAGGGGCCCAAGTGCGGGCTAGGCATAAGGCAGGGGCCCAAGTGCGGGCTAGGCATAAGGCAGGGGCCCAAGTGCGGGCTAGGCATAAGGCAGGGGCCCAAGTGCGGGCTAGGCATAAGGCAGGGGCACAAGTGCGGGCTAGGCATAAGGCAGGGGCGCAAGTGCTGGCTAGGCATAAGGCTGGGGCGCAAGTGCTGGCTAGGCATAAGGCAGGGGCGCAAGTGCGGGCTAGGCATAAGGCAGGGGCGCAAGTGCGGGCTAGGAATAAGGCAGGGGCGCAAGTGCGGGCTAGGCATAAGGCAGGGGCGCAAGTGCGGGCTAGGCATAAGGCAGGGGCGCAAGTGCGGGCTAGGCATAAGGCAGGGGCGCAAGTGCGGGCTAGGCATAAGGCAGGGGCGCAAGTGCGGGCTAGGCATAAGGCAGGGGCGCAAGTGCGGGCTAGGCATAAGGCAGGGGAGCAAGTGCGGGCTAGGCATAAGGCAGGGGAGCAAGTGCGGGCTAGGCATAAGGCAGGGGAGCAAGTGCGGGCTAGGCATAAGGCAGGGGCACAAGTGCTGGCTAGGCATAAGGCAGGGGCACAAGTGCGGGCTAGGCATAAGGCAGGGGCACAAGTGCGGGCTAGGCATAAGGCAGGAGCACAAGTGCTGGCTAGGCATAAGGCAGGGGCACAAGTGCTGGCTAGGCATAAGGCAGGGGCACAAGTGCTGGCTAGGCATAAGGCAGGGGCACAAGTGCTGGCTAGGCATAAGGCAGGGGCACAAGTGCTGGCTAGGCATAAGGCATGGGCACAAGTGCTGGCTAGGCATAAGGCAGGGGCACAAGTGCTGGCTAGGCATAAGGCAGGGGCACAAGTGCTGGCTAGGCATAAGGCAGGGGCACAAGTGCTGGCTAGGCATAAGGCAGGGGCACAAGTGCTGGCTAGGCATAAGGCAGGGGCACAAGTGCGGGCTAGGCATAAGGCAGAGGCACAAGTACAAACTAAGCATAAGGCAGAGGCACAAGTGCAAGCTAGGCATAAGGCAGGGGCACCTATGCAGGCTAGGCTTAAGGCACGGTCACAAGTGATGGCTACACAAGGCATACGGCTAACTCTTTGCACTCTTTGCATAAAGGGATAGTCACCCTTAGGGGTGAAGAGCTAGCTTTCACCCCTCTACTCTGTACTTTGTTGTACAGTGCTGAGCCACTCCATAACCCCCATGCTCCAAGCAACCAGGCACATCTTGTCTGTCCTCCGTAAATGGGTAATGCCTTCGTCCCCAATTACAGTCGTGCATGTGCATTCAGACAGGACAAGAGCGAAGAGCATAAAGCCTGCCCTGTGTGCATAACCAACATGAAGCTAAAGACAAAAAAAACAATAATGCAAGGGGCTTAAAAGTGCTGGCTAGGCATAAGGAAGGGGCACAAGTGCTGGCTAGGCATAAGGCAGGGGCACAAGTGCTGGCTAGGCATAAGGCAGGGGCTCAAGTACAGGCTAGGCATAAGGCAGGGGCACAAGTACAGGCTAGGCATAAGGCAGGGGCACAAGTGCTGGCTAGGCATAAGGCAGGGGCACAAGTGCTGGCTAGGCATAAGGCAGGGGCACAAGTGCGGGCTAGGCATAAGGCAGGGGCACAAGTGCGGGCTAGGCATAAGGCAGGGGCACAAGTGCGGGCTAGGCATAAGGCAGGGGCACAAGTGCGGGCTAGGCATAAGGCAGGGGCACAAGTGCGGGCTAGGCATAAGGCAGGGGCACAAGTGCGGGCTAGGCATAAGGCAGGGGCACAAGTGCGGGCTAGGCATAAGGCAGGGGCACAAGTGCGGGCTAGGCATAAGGCAGGGGCACAAGTGCGGGCTAGGCATAAGGCAGTGGCACAAGTGCGGGCTAGGCATAAGGCAGGGGCACAAGTGCGGGCTAGGCATAAGGCAGGGGCAAAAGTGCGGGCTAGGCATAAGGCAGGGGCACACGTGCGGGCTAGGCATAAGGCAGGGGCACAAGTGCGGGCTAGGCATAAGGCAGGGGCACAAGTGCGGGCTAGGCATAAGGCAGGGGCACAAGTGCGGGCTAGGCATAAGGTAGGGGCACAAGTGCGGGCTAGGCATAAGGCAGGGGCACAAGTGCGGGCTAGGCATAAGGCAGGGGCACAAGTGCGGGCTAGGCATAAGGCAGGGGCACAAGTGCGGGCTAGGCATAAGGCAGGGGCACAAGTGCGGGCTAGGCATAAGGCAGGGGCACAAGTGCGGGCTAGGCATAAGGCAGGGGCACAAGTGCGGGCTAGGCATAAGGCAGGGGCACAAGTGCGGGCTAGGCATAAGGCAGGGGCACAAGTGCGGGCTAGGCATAAGGCAGGGGCACAAGTGCGGGCTAGGCATAAGGCAGGGGCACAAGTGCGGGCTAGGCATAAGGCAGGGGCACAAGTGCGGGCTAGGCATAAGGCAGGGGCACAAGTGCGGGCTAGGCATAAGGCAGGGGCACAAGTGCAAACTAAGCATAAGGCAGAGGCACAAGTGCGAGCTAGGCATAAGGCAGGGGCACCTATGCAGGCTAGGCTTAAGGCAGGGGCACCTATGCAGGCTAGGCTTAAGGCAGGGCACAAGTGATGGCTACACATAAGGCATACGGCTAACTCTTTGCACTCTTTGCATAAAGGGATAGGCACCCTTAGGGGTGAAGAGCTAGCTTTCACCCCTCTACTCTGTACTTTGTTGTACAGTGCCGAGCCACTCCATAACCCCCATGCTCCAAGCGACCAGGCACATCTTGTCTGTCCTCCGTAAATGGGTAATGCCTTCGTCCCCAATTACAGTCGTGCATGTGCATTCAGAAGGGACAAGAGCGAAGAGCGTAAAGCCTGCCCTGTGTGCATAACCAACATGAAGCTTAAGACAAAAAAACAATAATGCAAGGGGCTCAAAAGTGCTGGCTAGGCATAAGGCAGGGGCACAAGTGCTGGCTAGGCATAAGGCAGGGGCACAAGTGCTGGCTAGGCATAAGGCAGGGGCACAAGTGCTGGCTAGGCTTAAGGCAGGGGCCCAAGTGCTGGCTAGGCATAAGGCAGGGGCACAAGTGTAGGCTAGGCATAAGGAAGGGGCACAAGTGCTGGCTAGGCATAAGGCAGGGGTACAAGTGCTGCCTAGGCATCAGGCAGGGGCAAAAGTGCTGGCTAGGCATAAGGCAGGGGCACAAATGCAGGCTAGGCATAAGGCAGGGGCACAAGTGCAGGCTAGGCATAAGGCAGGGGCACAAGTGCAGGCTAGGCATAAGGCAGGGGCACAAGTGCAGGCTAGGCATAAGGCAGGGGCACAAGTGCAGGCTAGGCAGAAGGCAGGGGCACAAGTGCAGGCTAGGCATAAGGCAGGGGCACAAGTGCAGGCTAGGCATAAGGCAGGGGCACAAGTGCAGGCTAGGCATAAGGCAGGGGCACAAGTGCAGGCTAGGCATAAGGCAGGGGCACAAGTGCAAGCTAGGCAGAAGGCAGGGGCACAAGTGGTGGCTAGGCATAAGGCAGGGGAACAAGTGCTGGCTAGGCATAAGGCAGGGGCACAAGTGGTGGCTAGGCATAAGGCAGGGGCACGAGTGCTGGCTAGTCATAAGGCAGGGGCACGAGTGCTGGCTAGGCATAAGGCAGGGGCACGAGTGCTGGCTAGGCATAAGGCAGCGGCACGAGTGGTTTTTAGGCATAAGGCAGGGGTACGAGTGCTGGCTAGGCATAAGGCAGGGGCACAAATGCAGGCTAGGCATAAGGCAGGGGCACAAGTGGTGGCTAGGCATAAGGCCGGGGCACAAGTGCGGGCTAGGCTTAAGGCCGGGGCACAAGTGCGGGCTAGGCTTAAGGCCGGGGCACAAGTGCGGGCTAGGCTTAAGGCCGGGGCACAATTGCGGGCTGGGCTTAAGGCCGGGGCACAAGTGCGGGCTAGGCTTAAGGCCTGGGCAATATTTCGGGCTAGGCTTAAGGCCTGGGCACAAGTGCGGGCTAGGCTTAAGGCCTGGGCACTATTTCGGGCTAGGCTTAAGGCCTGGGCACTATTTCGGGCTAGGCTTAAGGCCTGGGCACAAGTGCGGGCTAGGCTTAAGGCCTGGGCACAAGTGCGGGCTAGGCTTAAGGCCTGGGCACAAGTGCTGGCTAGGCATAAGGCAGGGGCACGAGTGCTGGCTAGGCATAAGGCAGGGGCACGAGTGCTGGCTAGGCATAAGGCAGGGGCACGAGTGCTGCCTAGGCATAAGGCAGGGGCACATGTGCAGGCTAGGCATAAGGCAGGGGCACACGTGCGGGCTAGGCATAAGGCATCGGCACACGTGCAGGCTAGGCATAAGGCAGGGGCACACGTGCAGGCTAGGCATAAGGCAGGGGCACACGTGCAGGCTAGGCATAAGGCAGGGGCACACGTGCAGGCTAGGCATAAGGCAGGGGCACAAGTGCTGGCTAGGCATAAGGCAGGGGCACAAGTGCTGGCTAGGCATGAGGCAGGGGCACAAGTGCTGGCTAGGCATAAGGCAGGGGTACAAGTGCTGGCTAGGCATAAGGCAGGGGCACAAGTGCTGGCTAGGCATAAGGCAGGGGCACAAGTGCTGGCTAGGCGTAAGGCAGGGGCACAAGTGCGGGCTAGTCTTTAGGCAGGGGCACAAGTGCAAACTAAGCATAAGGCAGAGGCACAAGTGCAGGCTAGGCATAAGGCAGGGGCACAAGTGCAGGCTAGGCATAAGGCAGGAGCACAAGTGCAGGCTAGGCATCAGACAGGGGCACAAGTGCAGGCTAGGCATAAGGCAGGGGCACAAGTGCTGGCTAGGCATAAGGCAGGGGCACAAGTGCAGGCTAGGCATAAGGCAGGGGCACGAGTGCTGGCTAGGCATAAGGCAGGGGCACGAGTGCTGGCTAGGCATAAGGCAGGGGCACGAGTGCTGGCTAGGCATAAGGCAGGGGTACAAGTGCTGGCTAGGCATAAGGCAGGGGTACAAGTGCTGCCTAGGCATCAGGCAGGGGCAAAAGTGCTGGCTAGGCATAAGGCAGGGGCATAAATGCAGGCTAGGCATAAGGCAGGGGCACAAGTGCAGGCTAGGCATAAGGCAGGGGCACAAGTGCAGGCTAGGCATAAGGCAGGGGCACAAGTGCAGGCTAGGCATCAGGCAGGGGCAAAAGTGCTGGCTAGGCATAAGGCAGGGGCACAAATGCAGGCTAGGCATAAGGCAGGGGCACGAGTGCAGGCTAGGCATAAGGCAGGGGCACGAGTGCTGGCTAGGCATAAGGCAGGGGCACGAGTGCTGGCTAGGCATAAGGCAGGGGCACGAGTGCTGGCTAGGCATAAGGCAGGGGTACAAGTGCTGGCTAGGCATAAGGCAGGGGTACAAGTGCTGCCTAGGCATCAGGCAGGGGCATAAATGCAGGCTAGGCATAAGGCAGGGGCATAAATGCAGGCTAGGCATAAGGCAGGGGCATAAATGCAGGCTAGGCATAAGGCAGGGGCACAAGTGCAGGCTAGGCATAAGGCAGGGGCACAAGTGCAGGCTAGGCATAAGGCAGGGGCACAAGTGCAGGCTAGGCATAAGGCAGGGGCACAAGTGCAGGCTAGGCATAAGGCAGGGGCACAAGTGGTGGCTAGGCATAAGGCAGGGGCACAAGTGCTGGCTAGGCATAAGGCAGGGGTACGAGTGCTGGCTAGGCATAAGGCAGGGGCACGAGTGCTGGCTAGGCATAAGGCAGGGGCAAGAGTGCTGGCTAGGCATAAGGCAGGGGCACGAGTGCTGGCTAGGCATAAGGCAGGGGCACGAGTGCTGGCTAGGCATAAGGCAGGGGCACGAGTGCTGGCTATGCATAAGGCAGGGGCACAAGTGCTGGCTAGGCATAAGGCAGGGGCACAAGTGCTGGCTAGGCATAAGGCAGTGGCACGAGTGCTGGGTAGGCATAAGGCAGGGGCACAAGTGCTGGCTAGGCATAAGGCAAGGGCACGAGTGCTGGCTAGGCATAAGGCAGGGGCACGAGTGCTGGCTAGGCATAAGGCAGGGGCACGAGTGCTGGCTAGGCATAAGGCAGGGGCACGAGTGCAGGCTAGGCATAAGGCAGGGGCACGAGTGCAGGCTAGGCATAAGGCAGGGGCACGAGTGCAGGCTAGGCATAAGGCATGGGCACGAGTGCTGGCTAGGCATAAGGCAGGGGCACGAGTGCAGGCTAGGCATAAGGCAGGGGCACGAGTGCAGGCTAGGCATAAGGCAGGGGCACGAGTGCAGGCTAGGCATAAGGCAGGGGCACCAGTGCAGGCTAGGCATAAGGCAGGGGCACAAGTGCAGGCTAGGCATAAGGCAGGGGCACAAGTGCAGGCTAGGCATAAGGCAGGGGCACAAGTGTAGGCTAGGCATAAGGCAGGGGCACAAGTGCAGGCTAGGCATAAGACAGGGGCACAAGTGCAGGCTAGGCATAAGACAGGGGCACAAGTGCAGGCTAGGCATAAGGCAGGGGCACAAGTGGTGGCTAGGCATAAGGCAGGGGAACAAGTGCTGGCTAGGCATAAGGCAGGGGCACAAGTGCGGGCTAGGCTTTAGGCAGGGGCACAAGTACAAACTAAGCATAAGGCAGAGGCACAAGTGCAAGCTAGGCATAAGGCAGGGGCACCTATGCAGGCTAGGCTTAAGGCAGGGGCACAAGTGATGGCTACACATAAGGCATACAGCTAACTCTTTGCACTCTTTGCATAAAGGGATAGGCACCCTTAGGGGTGAAGAGCTAGCTTTCACCCCTCTACTCTGTACTTCGTTGTACAGTGCGGAGCCACTCCATAACCCCCATGAACCAAGCGACCAGGCACATCTTGTCTGTCCTCCGTAAATGGGTAATGCCTTTGTCCCCAATTACAGTTGTGCATGTGCATTCAGACGGGACAAGAGCGAAGAGCGTAAAGCCTGCCCTGTGTGCATAACCAACATGAAGCTAAAGACAAAAAAACAATAATGCAAGGGGCTCAAAAGTGCTGG
The DNA here is from genome assembly GCF_032444005.1 of Ranitomeya imitator. Taxonomy (NCBI): domain Eukaryota; kingdom Metazoa; phylum Chordata; class Amphibia; order Anura; family Dendrobatidae; genus Ranitomeya; species Ranitomeya imitator. Next base: position 661,666,304 of record NC_091283.1, read on the forward strand.
CTAGGCATAAGGCAGTGGCACAAGTGCTGGCTAGGCATAAGGCAGGGGCACAAGTGCTGGCTAGGCATAAGGCAGGGGCACAAGTGCTGGCTAGGCATAAGGCAGGGGCACAAGTGCTGGCTAGGCATAAGGCAGGGGCACAAGTGCTGGCTAGGCATAAGGCAGGGGCTCAAGTGCGGGCTAGGCATAAGGCAGGGGCACAAGTGCGGGCTAGGCATAAGGCAGGGGCACAAGTGCGGGCTAGGCATACGGCAGGGGCACAAGTGCAGGCTAGGCATAAGGCAGGGGCACAAGTGCAGGCTAGGCATAAGGCAGGGGCACAAGTGCAGGCTAGGCATAAGGCAGGGGCACAAGTGCAGGCTAGGCATAAGGCAGGGGCACAAGTGCAGGCTAGGCATAAGGCAGGGGCACAAGTGCAGGCTAGGCATAAGGCAGGGCACAAGTGCAGGCTAGGCATAAGGCAGGGCACAAGTGCAGGCTAGGCATAAGGCAGGGCACAAGTGCGGGCTAGGCATAAGGCAGGGGCACAAGTGCGGGCTAGGTATAAGGCAGGGGCACAAGTGCGGGCTAGGCATAAGGCAGGGGCACAAGTGCAAACTAAGCATAAGGCAGAGGCACAAGTGCAGGCTAGGCATAAGGCAGAAGCACAAGTGCAAGCTAGGCATAAGGCAGGGGCACAAGTGCTGGCTAGGCATAAGGCAGGGGCACAAGTGCTGGCTAGGCATAAGGCAGGGGCACAAGTGCTGGCTAGGCATAAGGCAGGGGCACAAGTGCAGGCTAGGCATAAGGCAGGGCACAAGTGCAGGCTAGGCATAAGGCAGGGCACAAGTGCAGGCTAGGCATAAGGCAGGGGCACAAGTGCGGGCTAGGCATAAGGCAGGGGCACAAGTGCGGGCTGGGCATAAGGCAGGGGCACAAGTGCAAACTAAGCATAAGGCAGAGGCACAAGTGCAGGCTAGGCATAAGGCAGAAGCACAAGTGCAGGCTAGGCATAAGGCAGGGGCACAAGTGCTGGCTAGGCATAAGGCAGGGGCACAAGTGCTGGCTAGGCATAAGGCAGGGGCACAAGTGCTGGATAGGCATAAGGCAGGGGCACAAGTGCAGGCTAGGCATAAGGCAGGGGCACAAGTGCAGGCTAGACATAAGGCAGGGGCACAAGCGCAGGCTAGGCATAAGGCAGGGGCACAAGTGCAGGCTAGGCATAAGGCAGGGGCACAAGTGAAAACTAAGCATAAGGCAGAGGCACAAGTGCAGGCTAGGCATAAGGCAGAAGCACAAGTGCAGGCTAGGCATAAGGCAGGGGCACAAGTGCTGGCTAGGCATAAGGCAGGGGCACAAGTGCAGGCTAGGCATAAGGCAGGGGCACAAGTGCAGGCTAGGCATAAGGCAGGGGCACAAGTGCAGGCTAGGCATAAGGCAGGGGCAAAAGTGCGGGCTAGGCATAAGGCAGGGGCACAAGTGCAGGCTAGGCATAAGGCAGGGGCACAAGTGCAGGCTAGGCATAAGGCAGGGGCACAAGTGCTGGCTAGGCATAAGGCAGGGGCACAAGTGCTGGCTAGGCATAAGGCAGGGGCACAAGTGCTGGCTAGGCATGAGGCAGGGGCACAAGTGCTGGCTAGGCATAAGGCAGGGGTACAAGTGCTGGCTAGGCATAAGGCAGGGGCACAAGTGCTGGCTAGGCATAAGGCAGGGGCACAAGTGCTGGCTAGGCGTAAGGCAGGGGCACAAGTGCGGGCTAGTCTTTAGGCAGGGGCACAAGTGCAAACTAAGCATAAGGCAGAGGCACAAGTGCAGGCTAGGCATAAGGCAGGGGCACAAGTGCAGGCTAGGCATAAGGCAGGAGCACAAGTGCAGGCTAGGCATCAGACAGGGGCACAAGTGCAGGCTAGGCATAAGGCAGGGGCACAAGTGCTGGCTAGGCATAAGGCAGGGGCACAAGTGCTGGCTAGGCATAAGGCAGGGGCACAAGTGCTGGCTAGGCATAAGGCAGGGGCACAAGTGCAGGCTAGGCATAAGGCAGGGGCACAAGTGCTGGCTAGGCTTAAGGCAGGGGCACAAGTGCGGGCTAGGCATAAGGCAGGGGCACAAGTGCGGGCTAGGCATAAGGCAGGGGCACAAGTGCGGGCTAGGCATAAGGCAGGGGCACAAGTGCGGGCTAGGCATAAGGCAGGGGCACAAGTGCTGGCTAGGCATAAGACAGGAGCACAAGTGCAGGCTAGGCATAAGGCAGGGGCACAAGTGCAGGCTAGGCATAAGGCAGGGGCACAAGTGCAGGCTAGGCATAAGGCAGGGGCACAAGTGCAAACTAAGCATAAGGCAGAGGCACAAGTGCAGGCTAGGCATAAGGCAGGGGCACAAGTGCTGGTAGGCATAAGGCAGGGGCACAAGTGCAGGCTAGGCATAAGGCAGGGGCACAAGTGCTGGCTAGGCATAAGGCAGGGGCACAAGTGCTGGCTAGGCATAAGGCAGGGGCACAAGTGCTGGCTAGGCATAAGGCAGGGGCACAAGTGCTGGCTAGGCATAAGGCAGGGGCACAAGTGATGGCTGGGCATAAGGCAGGGGCACAAGTGCTGGCTAGGCATAAGGCAGGGGCACAAGTGCAGGCTAGGCATAAGGCAGGGGCACAAGTGCAGGCTAGGCATAAGGCAGGGGCACAAGTGCTGGCTAGGCATAAGGCAGGGGTACAAGTGCTGCCTAGGCATCAGGCAGGGGCAAAAGTGCTGGCTAGGCATAAGGCAGGGGCAAAAGTGCTGGCTAGGCATAAGGCAGGGGCACAAATGCAGGCTAGGCATAAGGCAGGGGCACAAATGCAGGCTAGGCATAAGGCAGGGGCACAAGTGCAGGATAGGCATAAGGCAGGGGCACAAGTGGTGGCTAGGCATAAGGCAGGGGCACAAGTGCTGGCTAGGCATAAGGCAGGGGCACAAGTGCTGGCTAGGCATAAGGCAGGGGCACAAGTGCGGACTAGGCTTTAGGCAGGGGCACAAGTGCTGGCTAGGCATAAGGCAGGGGCACAAGTGCTGGTAGGCATAAGGCAGGGGCACAAGTGCGGGCTAGGCTTTAGGCAGGGGCACAAGTACAAACTAAGCATAAGGCAGAGGCACAAGTGCAAGCTAGGCATAAGGCAGGGGCACCTATGCAGGCTAGGCTTAAGGCAGGGGCACAAGTGATGGCTACACATAAGGCATACAGCTAACTCTTTGCACTCTTTGCATAAAGGGATAGGCACCCTTAGGGGTGAAGAGCTAGCTTTCACCCCTCTACTCTGTACTTTGTTGTTCAGTGCAAAGCCAGTCCATAACCCCCATGCTCCAAGCGACCAGGCACATCTTGTCTGTCCTCCGTAAATGGGTAATGCCTTCTTCCCCAATTACAGTCGTGCATGTGCATTCAGACGGGACAAGAGCGAAGAGCGTAAAGCCTGCCCTGTGTGCATAACCAACATGAAGCTAAAGACAAAAAAACAATAATGCAAGGGGCTCAAAAGTGCTGGCTAGGCATAAGGCAGGGGCACAAGTGCTGGCTAGGCATAAGGCAGGGGCACAAGTGCTGGCTAGGCATAAGGCAGGGACACAAGTGCTGGCTAGGCATAAGGCAGGGGCACAAGTGCGGGCTAGGCATAAGGCAGGGGCACAAGTGCGGGCTAGGCATAAGGCAGGGGCACAAGTGCGGGCTAGGCATAAGGCAGGGGCACAAGTGCGGGCTAGGCATAAGGCAGGGGCACAAGTGCAGGCTAGGCATAAGGCAGGGGCACAAGTGCGGGCTAGGCATAAGGCAGGGGCACAAATGCAGGCTAGGCATAAGGCAGGGGCACAAGTGCAGGCTAGGCATAAGGCAGGGGCACAAGTGCAGGCTAGGCATAAGGCAGGGGCACAAGTGCAGGCTAGGCATAAGGCAGTGGCACAAGTGCAGGCTAGGCATAAGGCAGGGGCACAAGTGCAGGCTAGGCATAAGGCAGGGGCACAAGTGCAGGCTAGGCAGAAGGCAGGGGCACAAGTGGTGGCTAGGCATAAGGCAGGGGAACAAGTGCTGGCTAGGCATAAGGCAGGGGCACAAGTGGTGGCTAGGCATAAGGCAGGGGCACGAGTGCTGGCTAGTCATAAGGCAGGGGCACGAGTGCTGGCTAGGCATAAGGCAGGGGCACGAGTGCTGGCTAGGCATAAGGCAGGGGCACGAGTGCTGGCTAGGCATAAGGCAGGGGTACGAGTGCTGGCTAGGCATAAGGCAGGGGCACAAATGCAGGCTAGGCATAAGGCAGGGGCACAAGTGGTGGCTAGTCATAAGGCAGGGGAACAAGTGCTGGCTAGGCATAAGGCAGGGGCACAAGTGCTGGCTAGGCATAAGGCAGGGGCACGAGTGCTGGCTAGGCATAAGGCAGGGGCACGAGTGCTGGCTAGGCATAAGGCAGGGGCACAAGTGCTGCCTAGGCATAAGGCAGGGGCACACGTGCAGGCTAGGCATAAGGCAGGGGCACACGTGCAGGCTAGGCATAAGGCATCGGCACACGTGCAGGCTAGGCATAAGGCAGGGGCACACGTGCAGGCTAGGCATAAGGCAGGGGCACACGTGCAGGCTAGGCATAAGGCAGGGGTACAAGTGCTGCCTAGGCATCAGGCAGGGGCAAAAGTGCTGCCTAGGCATCAGGCAGGGGCAAAAGTGCTGGCTAGGCATAAGGCAGGGGCATAATTGCAGGCTAGGCATAAGGCAGGGGCACAAGTGCAGGCTAGGCATAAGGCAGGGGCACAAGTGCAGGCTAGGCATAAGGCAGGGGCACAAGTGCAGGCTAGGCATAAGGCAGGGGCACAAGTGCAGGCTAGGCATAAGGCAGGGGCACAAGTGCTGGCTAGGCATAAGGCAGGGGCACAAGTGCTGGCTAGGCATAAGGCAGGGGCACGAGTGCTGGCTAGGCATAAGGCAGGGGCACGAGTGCTGGCTAGGCATAAGGCAGGGGCACGAGTGCTGGCTAGGCATAAGGCAGGGGCACGAGTGCTGGCTAGGCATAAGGCAGGGGCACGAGTGCTGGCTAGGCATAAGGCAGGGGCACGAGTGCTGGCTAGGCATAAGGCAGGGGCACGAGTGCTGGCTAGGCATAAGGCAGGGGCACGAGTGCTGGCTAGGCATAAGGCAGGGGCACGAGTGCAGGCTAGGCATAAGGCAGGGGCACGAGTGCAGGCTAGGCATAAGGCAGGGGCACGAGTGCAGGCTAGGCATAAGGCAGGGGCACGAGTGCAGGCTAGGCATAAGGCAGGGGCACGAGTGCAGGCTAGGCATAAGGCAGGGGCACGAGTGCAGGCTAGGCATAAGGCAGGGGCACAAGTGCAGGCTAGGCATAAGGCAGGGGCACAAGTGCAGGCTAGGCATAAGGCAGGGGCACAAGTGTAGGCTAGGCATAAGGCAGGGGCACAAGTGCAGGCTAGGCATAAGACAGGGGCACAAGTGCAGGCTAGGCATAAGACAGGGGCACAAGTGCAGGCTAGGCATAAGGCAGGCGCACAAGTGCAGGCTAGGCATAAGGCAGGGGCACAAGTGGTGGCTAGGCATAAGGCAGGGGAACAAGTGCTGGCTAGGCATAAGGCAGGGGCACAAGTGCGGGCTAGGCTTTAGGCAGGGGCACAAGTACAAACTAAGCATAAGGCAGAGGCACAAGTGCAAGCTAGGCATAAGGCAGGGGCACCTATGCAGGCTAGGCTTAAGGCAGGGGCACAAGTGATGGCTACACATAAGGCATACAGCTAACTCTTTGCACTCTTTGCATAAAGGGATAGGCACCCTTAGGGGTGAAGAGCTAGCTTTCACCCCTCTACTCTGTACTTCGTTGTACAGTGCGGAGCCACTCCATAACCCCCATGAACCAAGCGACCAGGCACATCTTGTCTGTCCTCCGTAAATGGGTAATGCCTTTGTCCCCAATTACAGTTGTGCATGTGCATTCAGACGGGACAAGAGCGAAGAGCGTAAAGCCTGCCCTGTGTGCATAACCAACATGAAGCTAAAGACAAAAAAACAATAATGCAAGGGGCTCAAAAGTGCTGGCTAGGCATAAGGCAGGGGCACAAGTGCTGGCTAGGCATAAGGCAGGGGCACAAGTGCTGGCTAGGCATAAGGCAGGGGCACAAGTGCTGGCTAGGCATAAGGCAGGGGCACAAGTGCTGGCTAGGCATAAGGCAGGGGCACAAGTGCTGGCTAGGCATAAGGCAGGGGCACAAGTGCTGGCTAGGCATAAGGCAGGGGCTCAAGTTCGGGCTAGGCATAAGGCAGGGGCTCAAGTGCGGGCTAGGCATAAGGCAGGGGCGCAAGTGCGGGCTAGGCATAAGGCAGGGGCCCAAGTGCGGGCTAGGCATAAGGCAGGGGCCCAAGTGCGGGCTAGGCATAAGGCAGGGGCCCAAGTGCGGGCTAGGCATAAGGCAGGGGCCCAAGTGCGGGCTAGGCATAAGGCAGGGGCACAAGTGCGGGCTAGGCATAAGGCAGGGGCGCAAGTGCTGGCTAGGCATAAGGCTGGGGCGCAAGTGCTGGCTAGGCATAAGGCAGGGGCGCAAGTGCGGGCTAGGCATAAGGCAGGGGCGCAAGTGCGGGCTAGGAATAAGGCAGGGGCGCAAGTGCGGGCTAGGCATAAGGCAGGGGCGCAAGTGCGGGCTAGGCATAAGGCAGGGGCGCAAGTGCGGGCTAGGCATAAGGCAGGGGCGCAAGTGCGGGCTAGGCATAAGGCAGGGGCGCAAGTGCGGGCTAGGCATAAGGCAGGGGCGCAAGTGCGGGCTAGGCATAAGGCAGGGGAGCAAGTGCGGGCTAGGCATAAGGCAGGGGAGCAAGTGCGGGCTAGGCATAAGGCAGGGGAGCAAGTGCGGGCTAGGCATAAGGCAGGGGCACAAGTGCTGGCTAGGCATAAGGCAGGGGCACAAGTGCGGGCTAGGCATAAGGCAGGGGCACAAGTGCGGGCTAGGCATAAGGCAGGAGCACAAGTGCTGGCTAGGCATAAGGCAGGGGCACAAGTGCTGGCTAGGCATAAGGCAGGGGCACAAGTGCTGGCTAGGCATAAGGCAGGGGCACAAGTGCTGGCTAGGCATAAGGCAGGGGCACAAGTGCTGGCTAGGCATAAGGCATGGGCACAAGTGCTGGCTAGGCATAAGGCAGGGGCACAAGTGCTGGCTAGGCATAAGGCAGGGGCACAAGTGCTGGCTAGGCATAAGGCAGGGGCACAAGTGCTGGCTAGGCATAAGGCAGGGGCACAAGTGCTGGCTAGGCATAAGGCAGGGGCACAAGTGCGGGCTAGGCATAAGGCAGAGGCACAAGTACAAACTAAGCATAAGGCAGAGGCACAAGTGCAAGCTAGGCATAAGGCAGGGGCACCTATGCAGGCTAGGCTTAAGGCAGGGTCACAAGTGATGGCTACACAAGGCATACGGCTAACTCTTTGCACTCTTTGCATAAAGGGATAGTCACCCTTAGGGGTGAAGAGCTAGCTTTCACCCCTCTACTCTGTACTTTGTTGTACAGTGCTGAGCCACTCCATAACCCCCATGCTCCAAGCAACCAGGCACATCTTGTCTGTCCTCCGTAAATGGGTAATGCCTTCGTCCCCAATTACAGTCGTGCATGTGCATTCAGACAGGACAAGAGCGAAGAGCATAAAGCCTGCCCTGTGTGCATAACCAACATGAAGCTAAAGACAAAAAAAACAATAATGCAAGGGGCTTAAAAGTGCTGGCTAGGCATAAGGAAGGGGCACAAGTGCTGGCTAGGCATAAGGCAGGGGCACAAGTGCTGGCTAGGCATAAGGCAGGGGCTCAAGTACAGGCTAGGCATAAGGCAGGGGCACAAGTACAGGCTAGGCATAAGGCAGGGGCACAAGTGCTGGCTAGGCATAAGGCAGGGGCACAAGTGCTGGCTAGGCATAAGGCAGGGGCACAAGTGCGGGCTAGGCATAAGGCAGGGGCACAAGTGCGGGCTAGGCATAAGGCAGGGGCACAAGTGCGGGCTAGGCATAAGGCAGGGGCACAAGTGCGGGCTAGGCATAAGGCAGGGGCACAAGTGCGGGCTAGGCATAAGGCAGGGGCACAAGTGCGGGCTAGGCATAAGGCAGGGGCACAAGTGCGGGCTAGGCATAAGGCAGGGGCACAAGTGCGGGCTAGGCATAAGGCAGGGGCACAAGTGCGGGCTAGGCATAAGGCAGTGGCACAAGTGCGGGCTAGGCATAAGGCAGGGGCACAAGTGCGGGCTAGGCATAAGGCAGGGGCAAAAGTGCGGGCTAGGCATAAGGCAGGGGCACACGTGCGGGCTAGGCATAAGGCAGGGGCACAAGTGCGGGCTAGGCATAAGGCAGGGGCACAAGTGCGGGCTAGGCATAAGGCAGGGGCACAAGTGCGGGCTAGGCATAAGGTAGGGGCACAAGTGCGGGCTAGGCATAAGGCAGGGGCACAAGTGCGGGCTAGGCATAAGGCAGGGGCACAAGTGCGGGCTAGGCATAAGGCAGGGGCACAAGTGCGGGCTAGGCATAAGGCAGGGGCACAAGTGCGGGCTAGGCATAAGGCAGGGGCACAAGTGCGGGCTAGGCATAAGGCAGGGGCACAAGTGCGGGCTAGGCATAAGGCAGGGGCACAAGTGCGGGCTAGGCATAAGGCAGGGGCACAAGTGCGGGCTAGGCATAAGGCAGGGGCACAAGTGCGGGCTAGGCATAAGGCAGGGGCACAAGTGCGGGCTAGGCATAAGGCAGGGGCACAAGTGCGGGCTAGGCATAAGGCAGGGGCACAAGTGCGGGCTAGGCATAAGGCAGGGGCACAAGTGCAAACTAAGCATAAGGCAGAGGCACAAGTGCGAGCTAGGCATAAGGCAGGGGCACCTATGCAGGCTAGGCTTAAGGCAGGGGCACCTATGCAGGCTAGGCTTAAGGCAGGGCACAAGTGATGGCTACACATAAGGCATACGGCTAACTCTTTGCACTCTTTGCATAAAGGGATAGGCACCCTTAGGGGTGAAGAGCTAGCTTTCACCCCTCTACTCTGTACTTTGTTGTACAGTGCCGAGCCACTCCATAACCCCCATGCTCCAAGCGACCAGGCACATCTTGTCTGTCCTCCGTAAATGGGTAATGCCTTCGTCCCCAATTACAGTCGTGCATGTGCATTCAGAAGGGACAAGAGCGAAGAGCGTAAAGCCTGCCCTGTGTGCATAACCAACATGAAGCTTAAGACAAAAAAACAATAATGCAAGGGGCTCAAAAGTGCTGGCTAGGCATAAGGCAGGGGCACAAGTGCTGGCTAGGCATAAGGCAGGGGCACAAGTGCTGGCTAGGCATAAGGCAGGGGCACAAGTGCTGGCTAGGCTTAAGGCAGGGGCCCAAGTGCTGGCTAGGCATAAGGCAGGGGCACAAGTGTAGGCTAGGCATAAGGAAGGGGCACAAGTGCTGGCTAGGCATAAGGCAGGGGTACAAGTGCTGCCTAGGCATCAGGCAGGGGCAAAAGTGCTGGCTAGGCATAAGGCAGGGGCACAAATGCAGGCTAGGCATAAGGCAGGGGCACAAGTGCAGGCTAGGCATAAGGCAGGGGCACAAGTGCAGGCTAGGCATAAGGCAGGGGCACAAGTGCAGGCTAGGCATAAGGCAGGGGCACAAGTGCAGGCTAGGCAGAAGGCAGGGGCACAAGTGCAGGCTAGGCATAAGGCAGGGGCACAAGTGCAGGCTAGGCATAAGGCAGGGGCACAAGTGCAGGCTAGGCATAAGGCAGGGGCACAAGTGCAGGCTAGGCATAAGGCAGGGGCACAAGTGCAGGCTAGGCAGAAGGCAGGGGCACAAGTGGTGGCTAGGCATAAGGCAGGGGAACAAGTGCTGGCTAGGCATAAGGCAGGGGCACAAGTGGTGGCTAGGCATAAGGCAGGGGCACGAGTGCTGGCTAGTCATAAGGCAGGGGCACGAGTGCTGGCTAGGCATAAGGCAGGGGCACGAGTGCTGGCTAGGCATAAGGCAGCGGCACGAGTGGTTTTTAGGCATAAGGCAGGGGTACGAGTGCTGGCTAGGCATAAGGCAGGGGCACAAATGCAGGCTAGGCATAAGGCAGGGGCACAAGTGGTGGCTAGGCATAAGGCCGGGGCACAAGTGCGGGCTAGGCTTAAGGCCGGGGCACAAGTGCGGGCTAGGCTTAAGGCCGGGGCACAAGTGCGGGCTAGGCTTAAGGCCGGGGCACAATTGCGGGCTGGGCTTAAGGCCGGGGCACAAGTGCGGGCTAGGCTTAAGGCCTGGGCAATATTTCGGGCTAGGCTTAAGGCCTGGGCACAAGTGCGGGCTAGGCTTAAGGCCTGGGCACTATTTCGGGCTAGGCTTAAGGCCTGGGCACTATTTCGGGCTAGGCTTAAGGCCTGGGCACAAGTGCGGGCTAGGCTTAAGGCCTGGGCACAAGTGCGGGCTAGGCTTAAGGCCTGGGCACAAGTGCTGGCTAGGCATAAGGCAGGGGCACGAGTGCTGGCTAGGCATAAGGCAGGGGCACGAGTGCTGGCTAGGCATAAGGCAGGGGCACGAGTGCTGCCTAGGCATAAGGCAGGGGCACATGTGCAGGCTAGGCATAAGGCAGGGGCACACGTGCGGGCTAGGCATAAGGCATCGGCACACGTGCAGGCTAGGCATAAGGCAGGGGCACACGTGCAGGCTAGGCATAAGGCAGGGGCACACGTGCAGGCTAGGCATAAGGCAGGGGCACACGTGCAGGCTAGGCATAAGGCAGGGGCACAAGTGCTGGCTAGGCATAAGGCAGGGGCACAAGTGCTGGCTAGGCATGAGGCAGGGGCACAAGTGCTGGCTAGGCATAAGGCAGGGGTACAAGTGCTGGCTAGGCATAAGGCAGGGGCACAAGTGCTGGCTAGGCATAAGGCAGGGGCACAAGTGCTGGCTAGGCGTAAGGCAGGGGCACAAGTGCGGGCTAGTCTTTAGGCAGGGGCACAAGTGCAAACTAAGCATAAGGCAGAGGCACAAGTGCAGGCTAGGCATAAGGCAGGGGCACAAGTGCAGGCTAGGCATAAGGCAGGAGCACAAGTGCAGGCTAGGCATCAGACAGGGGCACAAGTGCAGGCTAGGCATAAGGCAGGGGCACAAGTGCTGGCTAGGCATAAGGCAGGGGCACAAGTGCAGGCTAGGCATAAGGCAGGGGCACGAGTGCTGGCTAGGCATAAGGCAGGGGCACGAGTGCTGGCTAGGCATAAGGCAGGGGCACGAGTGCTGGCTAGGCATAAGGCAGGGGTACAAGTGCTGGCTAGGCATAAGGCAGGGGTACAAGTGCTGCCTAGGCATCAGGCAGGGGCAAAAGTGCTGGCTAGGCATAAGGCAGGGGCATAAATGCAGGCTAGGCATAAGGCAGGGGCACAAGTGCAGGCTAGGCATAAGGCAGGGGCACAAGTGCAGGCTAGGCATAAGGCAGGGGCACAAGTGCAGGCTAGGCATCAGGCAGGGGCAAAAGTGCTGGCTAGGCATAAGGCAGGGGCACAAATGCAGGCTAGGCATAAGGCAGGGGCACGAGTGCAGGCTAGGCATAAGGCAGGGGCACGAGTGCTGGCTAGGCATAAGGCAGGGGCACGAGTGCTGGCTAGGCATAAGGCAGGGGCACGAGTGCTGGCTAGGCATAAGGCAGGGGTACAAGTGCTGGCTAGGCATAAGGCAGGGGTACAAGTGCTGCCTAGGCATCAGGCAGGGGCATAAATGCAGGCTAGGCATAAGGCAGGGGCATAAATGCAGGCTAGGCATAAGGCAGGGGCATAAATGCAGGCTAGGCATAAGGCAGGGGCACAAGTGCAGGCTAGGCATAAGGCAGGGGCACAAGTGCAGGCTAGGCATAAGGCAGGGGCACAAGTGCAGGCTAGGCATAAGGCAGGGGCACAAGTGCAGGCTAGGCATAAGGCAGGGGCACAAGTGGTGGCTAGGCATAAGGCAGGGGCACAAGTGCTGGCTAGGCATAAGGCAGGGGTACGAGTGCTGGCTAGGCATAAGGCAGGGGCACGAGTGCTGGCTAGGCATAAGGCAGGGGCAAGAGTGCTGGCTAGGCATAAGGCAGGGGCACGAGTGCTGGCTAGGCATAAGGCAGGGGCACGAGTGCTGGCTAGGCATAAGGCAGGGGCACGAGTGCTGGCTATGCATAAGGCAGGGGCACAAGTGCTGGCTAGGCATAAGGCAGGGGCACAAGTGCTGGCTAGGCATAAGGCAGTGGCACGAGTGCTGGGTAGGCATAAGGCAGGGGCACAAGTGCTGGCTAGGCATAAGGCAAGGGCACGAGTGCTGGCTAGGCATAAGGCAGGGGCACGAGTGCTGGCTAGGCATAAGGCAGGGGCACGAGTGCTGGCTAGGCATAAGGCAGGGGCACGAGTGCAGGCTAGGCATAAGGCAGGGGCACGAGTGCAGGCTAGGCATAAGGCAGGGGCACGAGTGCAGGCTAGGCATAAGGCATGGGCACGAGTGCTGGCTAGGCATAAGGCAGGGGCACGAGTGCAGGCTAGGCATAAGGCAGGGGCACGAGTGCAGGCTAGGCATAAGGCAGGGGCACGAGTGCAGGCTAGGCATAAGGCAGGGGCACCAGTGCAGGCTAGGCATAAGGCAGGGGCACAAGTGCAGGCTAGGCATAAGGCAGGGGCACAAGTGCAGGCTAGGCATAAGGCAGGGGCACAAGTGTAGGCTAGGCATAAGGCAGGGGCACAAGTGCAGGCTAGGCATAAGACAGGGGCACAAGTGCAGGCTAGGCATAAGACAGGGGCACAAGTGCAGGCTAGGCATAAGGCAGGGGCACAAGTGGTGGCTAGGCATAAGGCAGGGGAACAAGTGCTGGCTAGGCATAAGGCAGGGGCACAAGTGCGGGCTAGGCTTTAGGCAGGGGCACAAGTACAAACTAAGCATAAGGCAGAGGCACAAGTGCAAGCTAGGCATAAGGCAGGGGCACCTATGCAGGCTAGGCTTAAGGCAGGGGCACAAGTGATGGCTACACATAAGGCATACAGCTAACTCTTTGCACTCTTTGCATAAAGGGATAGGCACCCTTAGGGGTGAAGAGCTAGCTTTCACCCCTCTACTCTGTACTTCGTTGTACAGTGCGGAGCCACTCCATAACCCCCATGAACCAAGCGACCAGGCACATCTTGTCTGTCCTCCGTAAATGGGTAATGCCTTTGTCCCCAATTACAGTTGTGCATGTGCATTCAGACGGGACAAGAGCGAAGAGCGTAAAGCCTGCCCTGTGTGCATAACCAACATGAAGCTAAAGACAAAAAAACAATAATGCAAGGGGCTCAAAAGTGCTGGCTAGGCATAAGGCAGTGGCACAAGTGCTGGCTAGGCATAAGGCAGGGGCACAAGTGCTGGCTAGGCATAAGGCAGGGGCACAAGTGCTGGCTAGGCATAAGGCAGGGGCACAAGTGCTGGCTAGGCATAAGGCAGGGGCACAAGTGCTGGCTAGGCATAAGGCAGGGGCTCAAGTGCGGGCTAGGCATAAGGCAGGGGCACAAGTGCGGGCTAGGCATAAGGCAGGGGCACAAGTGCGGGCTAGGCATACGGCAGGGGCACAAGTGCAGGCTAGGCATAAGGCAGGGGCACAAGTGCAGGCTAGGCATAAGGCAGGGGCACAAGTGCAGGCTAGGCATAAGGCAGGGGCACAAGTGCAGGCTAGGCATAAGGCAGGGGCACAAGTGCAGGCTAGGCATAAGGCAGGGGCACAAGTGCAGGCTAGGCATAAGGCAGGGCACAAGTGCAGGCTAGGCATAAGGCAGGGCACAAGTGCAGGCTAGGCATAAGGCAGGGCACAAGTGCGGGCTAGGCATAAGGCAGGGGCACAAGTGCGGGCTAGGTATAAGGCAGGGGCACAAGTGCGGGCTAGGCATAAGGCAGGGGCACAAGTGCAAACTAAGCATAAGGCAGAGGCACAAGTGCAGGCTAGGCATAAGGCAGAAGCACAAGTGCAAGCTAGGCATAAGGCAGGGGCACAAGTGCTGGCTAGGCATAAGGCAGGGGCACAAGTGCTGGCTAGGCATAAGGCAGGGGCACAAGTGCTGGCTAGGCATAAGGCAGGGGCACAAGTGCAGGCTAGGCATAAGGCAGGGCACAAGTGCAGGCTAGGCATAAGGCAGGGCACAAGTGCAGGCTAGGCATAAGGCAGGGGCACAAGTGCGGGCTAGGCATAAGGCAGGGGCACAAGTGCGGGCTGGGCATAAGGCAGGGGCACAAGTGCAAACTAAGCATAAGGCAGAGGCACAAGTGCAGGCTAGGCATAAGGCAGAAGCACAAGTGCAGGCTAGGCATAAGGCAGGGGCACAAGTGCTGGCTAGGCATAAGGCAGGGGCACAAGTGCTGGCTAGGCATAAGGCAGGGGCACAAGTGCTGGATAGGCATAAGGCAGGGGCACAAGTGCAGGCTAGGCATAAGGCAGGGGCACAAGTGCAGGCTAGACATAAGGCAGGGGCACAAGCGCAGGCTAGGCATAAGGCAGGGGCACAAGTGCAGGCTAGGCATAAGGCAGGGGCACAAGTGAAAACTAAGCATAAGGCAGAGGCACAAGTGCAGGCTAGGCATAAGGCAGAAGCACAAGTGCAGGCTAGGCATAAGGCAGGGGCACAAGTGCTGGCTAGGCATAAGGCAGGGGCACAAGTGCAGGCTAGGCATAAGGCAGGGGCACAAGTGCAGGCTAGGCATAAGGCAGGGGCACAAGTGCAGGCTAGGCATAAGGCAGGGGCAAAAGTGCGGGCTAGGCATAAGGCAGGGGCACAAGTGCAGGCTAGGCATAAGGCAGGGGCACAAGTGCAGGCTAGGCATAAGGCAGGGGCACAAGTGCTGGCTAGGCATAAGGCAGGGGCACAAGTGCTGGCTAGGCATAAGGCAGGGGCACAAGTGCTGGCTAGGCATGAGGCAGGGGCACAAGTGCTGGCTAGGCATAAGGCAGGGGTACAAGTGCTGGCTAGGCATAAGGCAGGGGCACAAGTGCTGGCTAGGCATAAGGCAGGGGCACAAGTGCTGGCTAGGCGTAAGGCAGGGGCACAAGTGCGGGCTAGTCTTTAGGCAGGGGCACAAGTGCAAACTAAGCATAAGGCAGAGGCACAAGTGCAGGCTAGGCATAAGGCAGGGGCACAAGTGCAGGCTAGGCATAAGGCAGGAGCACAAGTGCAGGCTAGGCATCAGACAGGGGCACAAGTGCAGGCTAGGCATAAGGCAGGGGCACAAGTGCTGGCTAGGCATAAGGCAGGGGCACAAGTGCTGGCTAGGCATAAGGCAGGGGCACAAGTGCTGGCTAGGCATAAGGCAGGGGCACAAGTGCAGGCTAGGCATAAGGCAGGGGCACAAGTGCTGGCTAGGCTTAAGGCAGGGGCACAAGTGCGGGCTAGGCATAAGGCAGGGGCACAAGTGCGGGCTAGGCATAAGGCAGGGGCACAAGTGCGGGCTAGGCATAAGGCAGGGGCACAAGTGCGGGCTAGGCATAAGGCAGGGGCACAAGTGCTGGCTAGGCATAAGACAGGAGCACAAGTGCAGGCTAGGCATAAGGCAGGGGCACAAGTGCAGGCTAGGCATAAGGCAGGGGCACAAGTGCAGGCTAGGCATAAGGCAGGGGCACAAGTGCAAACTAAGCATAAGGCAGAGGCACAAGTGCAGGCTAGGCATAAGGCAGGGGCACAAGTGCTGGTAGGCATAAGGCAGGGGCACAAGTGCAGGCTAGGCATAAGGCAGGGGCACAAGTGCTGGCTAGGCATAAGGCAGGGGCACAAGTGCTGGCTAGGCATAAGGCAGGGGCACAAGTGCTGGCTAGGCATAAGGCAGGGGCACAAGTGCTGGCTAGGCATAAGGCAGGGGCACAAGTGATGGCTGGGCATAAGGCAGGGGCACAAGTGCTGGCTAGGCATAAGGCAGGGGCACAAGTGCAGGCTAGGCATAAGGCAGGGGCACAAGTGCAGGCTAGGCATAAGGCAGGGGCACAAGTGCTGGCTAGGCATAAGGCAGGGGTACAAGTGCTGCCTAGGCATCAGGCAGGGGCAAAAGTGCTGGCTAGGCATAAGGCAGGGGCAAAAGTGCTGGCTAGGCATAAGGCAGGGGCACAAATGCAGGCTAGGCATAAGGCAGGGGCACAAATGCAGGCTAGGCATAAGGCAGGGGCACAAGTGCAGGATAGGCATAAGGCAGGGGCACAAGTGGTGGCTAGGCATAAGGCAGGGGCACAAGTGCTGGCTAGGCATAAGGCAGGGGCACAAGTGCTGGCTAGGCATAAGGCAGGGGCACAAGTGCGGACTAGGCTTTAGGCAGGGGCACAAGTGCTGGCTAGGCATAAGGCAGGGGCACAAGTGCTGGTAGGCATAAGGCAGGGGCACAAGTGCGGGCTAGGCTTTAGGCAGGGGCACAAGTACAAACTAAGCATAAGGCAGAGGCACAAGTGCAAGCTAGGCATAAGGCAGGGGCACCTATGCAGGCTAGGCTTAAGGCAGGGGCACAAGTGATGGCTACACATAAGGCATACAGCTAACTCTTTGCACTCTTTGCATAAAGGGATAGGCACCCTTAGGGGTGAAGAGCTAGCTTTCACCCCTCTACTCTGTACTTTGTTGTTCAGTGCAAAGCCAGTCCATAACCCCCATGCTCCAAGCGACCAGGCACATCTTGTCTGTCCTCCGTAAATGGGTAATGCCTTCTTCCCCAATTACAGTCGTGCATGTGCATTCAGACGGGACAAGAGCGAAGAGCGTAAAGCCTGCCCTGTGTGCATAACCAACATGAAGCTAAAGACAAAAAAACAATAATGCAAGGGGCTCAAAAGTGCTGGCTAGGCATAAGGCAGGGGCACAAGTGCTGGCTAGGCATAAGGCAGGGGCACAAGTGCTGGCTAGGCATAAGGCAGGGACACAAGTGCTGGCTAGGCATAAGGCAGGGGCACAAGTGCGGGCTAGGCATAAGGCAGGGGCACAAGTGCGGGCTAGGCATAAGGCAGGGGCACAAGTGCGGGCTAGGCATAAGGCAGGGGCACAAGTGCGGGCTAGGCATAAGGCAGGGGCACAAGTGCAGGCTAGGCATAAGGCAGGGGCACAAGTGCGGGCTAGGCATAAGGCAGGGGCACAAATGCAGGCTAGGCATAAGGCAGGGGCACAAGTGCAGGCTAGGCATAAGGCAGGGGCACAAGTGCAGGCTAGGCATAAGGCAGGGGCACAAGTGCAGGCTAGGCATAAGGCAGTGGCACAAGTGCAGGCTAGGCATAAGGCAGGGGCACAAGTGCAGGCTAGGCATAAGGCAGGGGCACAAGTGCAGGCTAGGCAGAAGGCAGGGGCACAAGTGGTGGCTAGGCATAAGGCAGGGGAACAAGTGCTGGCTAGGCATAAGGCAGGGGCACAAGTGGTGGCTAGGCATAAGGCAGGGGCACGAGTGCTGGCTAGTCATAAGGCAGGGGCACGAGTGCTGGCTAGGCATAAGGCAGGGGCACGAGTGCTGGCTAGGCATAAGGCAGGGGCACGAGTGCTGGCTAGGCATAAGGCAGGGGTACGAGTGCTGGCTAGGCATAAGGCAGGGGCACAAATGCAGGCTAGGCATAAGGCAGGGGCACAAGTGGTGGCTAGGCATAAGGCAGGGGAACAAGTGCTGGCTAGGCATAAGGCAGGGGCACAAGTGCTGGCTAGGCATAAGGCAGGGGCACGAGTGCTGGCTAGGCATAAGGCAGGGGCACGAGTGCTGGCTAGGCATAAGGCAGGGGCACAAGTGCTGCCTAGGCATAAGGCAGGGGCACACGTGCAGGCTAGGCATAAGGCAGGGGCACACGTGCAGGCTAGGCATAAGGCATCGGCACACGTGCAGGCTAGGCATAAGGCAGGGGCACACGTGCAGGCTAGGCATAAGGCAGGGGCACACGTGCAGGCTAGGCATAAGGCAGGGGTACAAGTGCTGCCTAGGCATCAGGCAGGGGCAAAAGTGCTGCCTAGGCATCAGGCAGGGGCAAAAGTGCTGGCTAGGCATAAGGCAGGGGCATAATTGCAGGCTAGGCATAAGGCAGGGGCACAAGTGCAGGCTAGGCATAAGGCAGGGGCACAAGTGCAGGCTAGGCATAAGGCAGGGGCACAAGTGCAGGCTAGGCATAAGGCAGGGGCACAAGTGCAGGCTAGGCATAAGGCAGGGGCACAAGTGCTGGCTAGGCATAAGGCAGGGGCACAAGTGCTGGCTAGGCATAAGGCAGGGGCACGAGTGCTGGCTAGGCATAAGGCAGGGGCACGAGTGCTGGCTAGGCATAAGGCAGGGGCACGAGTGCTGGCTAGGCATAAGGCAGGGGCACGAGTGCTGGCTAGGCATAAGGCAGGGGCACGAGTGCTGGCTAGGCATAAGGCAGGGGCACGAGTGCTGGCTAGGCATAAGGCAGGGGCACGAGTGCTGGCTAGGCATAAGGCAGGGGCACGAGTGCTGGCTAGGCATAAGGCAGGGGCACGAGTGCAGGCTAGGCATAAGGCAGGGGCACGAGTGCAGGCTAGGCATAAGGCAGGGGCACGAGTGCAGGCTAGGCATAAGGCAGGGGCACGAGTGCAGGCTAGGCATAAGGCAGGGGCACGAGTGCAGGCTAGGCATAAGGCAGGGGCACGAGTGCAGGCTAGGCATAAGGCAGGGGCACAAGTGCAGGCTAGGCATAAGGCAGGGGCACAAGTGCAGGCTAGGCATAAGGCAGGGGCACAAGTGTAGGCTAGGCATAAGGCAGGGGCACAAGTGCAGGCTAGGCATAAGACAGGGGCACAAGTGCAGGCTAGGCATAAGACAGGGGCACAAGTGCAGGCTAGGCATAAGGCAGGCGCACAAGTGCAGGCTAGGCATAAGGCAGGGGCACAAGTGGTGGCTAGGCATAAGGCAGGGGAACAAGTGCTGGCTAGGCATAAGGCAGGGGCACAAGTGCGGGCTAGGCTTTAGGCAGGGGCACAAGTACAAACTAAGCATAAGGCAGAGGCACAAGTGCAAGCTAGGCATAAGGCAGGGGCACCTATGCAGGCTAGGCTTAAGGCAGGGGCACAAGTGATGGCTACACATAAGGCATACAGCTAACTCTTTGCACTCTTTGCATAAAGGGATAGGCACCCTTAGGGGTGAAGAGCTAGCTTTCACCCCTCTACTCTGTACTTCGTTGTACAGTGCGGAGCCACTCCATAACCCCCATGAACCAAGCGACCAGGCACATCTTGTCTGTCCTCCGTAAATGGGTAATGCCTTTGTCCCCAATTACAGTTGTGCATGTGCATTCAGACGGGACAAGAGCGAAGAGCGTAAAGCCTGCCCTGTGTGCATAACCAACATGAAGCTAAAGACAAAAAAACAATAATGCAAGGGGCTCAAAAGTGCTGGCTAGGCATAAGGCAGGGGCACAAGTGCTGGCTAGGCATAAGGCAGGGGCACAAGTGCTGGCTAGGCATAAGGCAGGGGCACAAGTGCTGGCTAGGCATAAGGCAGGGGCACAAGTGCTGGCTAGGCATAAGGCAGGGGCACAAGTGCTGGCTAGGCATAAGGCAGGGGCACAAGTGCTGGCTAGGCATAAGGCAGGGGCTCAAGTTCGGGCTAGGCATAAGGCAGGGGCTCAAGTGCGGGCTAGGCATAAGGCAGGGGCACAAGTGCGGGCTAGGCATAAGGCAGGGGCACAAGTGCGGGCTAGGCATACGGCAGGGGCACAAGTGCAGGCTAGGCATAAGGCAGGGGCACAAGTGCAGGCTAGGCATAAGGCAGGGGCACAAGTGCAGGCTAGGCATAAGGCAGGGGCACAAGTGCAGGCTAGGCATAAGGCAGGGGCACAAGTGCAGGCTAGGCATAAGGCAGGGGCACAAGTGCAGGCTAGGCATAAAGCAGGGGCACAAGTGCAGGCTAGGCATAAGGCAGGGCACAAGTGCAGGCTAGGCATAAGGCAGGGCACAAGTGCAGGCTAGGCATAAGGCAGGGGCACAAGTGCGGGCTAGGCATAAGGCAGGGGCACAAGTGCGGGCTAGGCATAAGGCAGGGGCACAAGTGCAAACTAAGCATAAGGCAGAGGCACAAGTGCAGGCTAGGCATAAGGCAGAAGCACAAGTGCAGGCTAGGCATAAGGCAGGGGCACAAGTGCTGGCTAGGCATAAGGCAGGGGCACAAGTGCTGGCTAGGCATAAGGCAGGGGCACAAGTGCAGGCTAGGCATAAGGCAGGGCACAAGTGCAGGCTAGGCATAAGGCAGGGCACAAGTGGAGGCTAGGCATAAGGCAGGGGCACAAGTGCGGGCTAGGCATAAGGCAGGGGCACAAGTGCGGGCTAGGCATAAGGCAGGGGCACAAGTGCAAACTAAGCATAAGGCAGAGGCACAAGTGCAGGCTAGGCATAAGGCAGAAGCACAAGTGCAGGCTAGGCATAAGGCAGGGGCACAAGTGCTGGCTAGGCATAAGGCAGGGGCACAAGTGCTGGCTAGGCATAAGGCAGGGGCACAAGTGCAGGCTGGGCATAAGGCAGGGGCACAAGTGCAGGCTAGGCATAAGGCAGGGGCACAAGTGCAGGCTAGGCATAAGGCAGGGGCACAAGTGCAGGCTAGGCATAAGGCAGGGGCACAAGTGAAAACTAAGCATAAGGCAGAGGCACAAGTGCAGGCTAGGCATAAGGCAGAAGCACAAGTGCAGGCTAGGCATAAGGCAGGGGCACAAGTGCTGGCTAGGCATAAGGCAGGGGCACAAGTGCAGGCTAGGCATAAGGCAGGGGCACAAGTGCAGGCTAGGCATAAGGCAGGGGCACAAGTGCAGGCTAGGCATAAGGCAGGGGCTCAAGTGCGGGCTAGGCATAAGGCAGGGGCACAAGTGCGGGCTAGGCATAAGGCAGGGGCACAAGTGCGGGCTAGGCATACGGCAGGGGCACAAGTGCAGGCTAGGCATAAGGCAGGGGCACAAGTGCAGGCTAGGCATAAGGCAGGGGCACAAGTGCAGGCTAGGCATAAGGCAGGGGCACAAGTGCAGGCTAGGCATAAGGCAGGGGCACAAGTGCAGGCTAGGCATAAAGCAGGGGCACAAGTGCAGGCTAGGCATAAGGCAGGGCACAAGTGCAGGCTAGGCATAAGGCAGGGCACAAGTGCAGGCTAGGCATAAGGCAGGGGCACAAGTGCGGGCTAGGCATAAGGCAGGGGCACAAGTGCAAACTAAGCATAAGGCAGAGGCACAAGTGCAGGCTAGGCATAAGGCAGAAGCACAAGTGCAGGCTAGGCATAAGGCAGGGGCACAAGTGCTGGCTAGGCATAAGGCAGGGGCACAAGTGCTGGCTAGGCATAAGGCAGGGGCACAAGTGCAGGCTAGGCATAAGGCAGGGGCACAAGTGCAGGCTAGGCATAAGGCAGGGGCACAAGTGCAGGCTAGGCATAAGGCAGGGGCACAAGTGCAGGCTAGGCATAAGGCAGGGGCACAAGTGCAGGCTAGGCATAAGGCAGGGGCACAAGTGAAAACTAAGCATAAGGCAGAGGCACAAGTGCAGGCTAGGCATAAGGCAGAAGCACAAGTGCAGGCTAGGCATAAGGCAGGGGCACAAGTGCTGGCTAGGCATAAGGCAGGGGCACAAGTGCAGGCTAGGCATAAGGCAGGGGCACAAGTGCAGGCTAGGCATAAGGCAGGGGCAAAAGTGCGGGCTAGGCATAAGGCAGGGGCACAAGTGCAGGCTAGGCATAAGGCAGGGGCACAAGTGCAGGCTAGGCATAAGGCAGGGGCACAAGTGCTGGCTAGGCATAAGGCAGGGGCAGAAGTGCTGGCTAGGCATAAGGCAGGGGCACAAGTGCTGGCTAGGCATGAGGCAGGGGCACAAGTGCTGGCTAGGCATAAGGCAGGGGTACAAGTACTGGCTAGGCATAAGGCAGGGGCACAAGTGCTGGCTAGGCATAAGGCAGGGGCACAAGTGCTGGCTAGGCGTAAGGCAGGGGCACAAGTGCGGGCTAGTCTTTAGGCAGGGGCACAAGTGCAAACTAAGCATAAGGCAGAGGCACAAGTGCAGGCTAGGCATAAGGCAGGGGCACAAGTGCAGGCTAGGCATAAGGCAGGAGCACAAGTGCAGGCTAGGCATCAGACAGGGGCACAAGTGCAGGCTAGGCATAAGGCAGGGGCACAAGTGCTGGCTAGGCATAAGGCAGGGGCACAAGTGCTGGCTAGGCATAAGGCAGGGGCACAAGTGCTGGCTAGGCCTAAGGCAGGGGCACAAGTGCTGGCTAGGCATAAGGCATACAGCTAACTCTTTGCACTCTTTGCATAAAGGGATAGGCAACCTTAGGGGTGAAGAGCTAGCTTTCACCCCTCTACTCTGTACTTTGTTGTTCAGTGCAAAGCCAGTCCATAACCCCCATGCTCCAAGCGACCAGGCACATCTTGTCTGTCCTCCGTAAATGGGTAATGCCTTCGTCCCCAATTACAGTCGTGCATGTGCATTCAGACGGGACAAGAGCGAAGAGCGTAAAGCCTGCCCTGTGTGCATAACCAACATGAAGCTAAAGACAAAAAAACAATAATGCAAGGGGCTCAAAAGTGCTGGCTAGGCATAAGGCAGGGGCACAAGTGCTGGCTAGGCATAAGGCAGGGGCACAAGTGCTGGCTAGGCATAAGGCAGGGACACAAGTGCTGGCTAGGCATAAGGCAGGGGCACAAGTGCGGGCTAGGCATAAGGCAGGGGCACAAGTGCGGGCTAGGCATAAGGCAGGGGCACAAGTGCGGGCTAGGCATAAGGCAGGGGCACAAGTGCGGGCTAGGCATAAGGCAGGGGCACAAGTGCGGGCTAGGCATAAGGCAGGGGCACAAGTGCGGGCTAGGCATAAGGCAGGGGCACAAGTGCAGGCTAGGCATAAGGCAGGGGCACAAGTGCAGGCTAGGCATAAGGCAGGGGCACAAGTGCTGGCTAGGCATAAGGCAGGGGCACAAGTGCTGGCTAGGCATAAGGCAGGGGCACAAGTGCTGGCTAGGCATAAGGCAGGGGCACAAGTGCTGGCTAGGCATAAGGCAGGGGCACAAGTGCTGGCTAGGCATAAGGCAGGGGCACAAGTGCAGGCTAGGCATAAGGCAGGGGCACAAGTGCAAACTAAGCATAAGGCAGAGGCACAAGTGCAGGCTAGGCATAAGGCAGGGGCACAAGTGCTGGCTAGGCATAAGGCAGGGGCACAAGTGCAGGCTAGGCATAAGGCAGGGGCACAAGTGCTGGCTAGGCATAAGGCAGGGGCACAAGTGCTGGCTAGGCATAAGGCAGGGGCACAAGTGCTGGCTAGGCATAAGGCAGGGGCACAAGTGCTGGCTAGGCATAAGGCAGGGGCACAAGTGCTGGCTAGGCATAAGGCAGGGGCACAAGTGATGGCTAGGCATAAGGCAGGGGCACAAGTGCTGGCTAGGCATAAGGCAGGGGTACAAGTGCTGCCTAGGCATCAGGCAGGGGCAAAAGTGCTGGCTAGGCATAAGGCAGGGGCAAAAGTGCTGGCTAGGCATAAGGCAGGGGCACAAATGCAGGCTAGGCATAAGGCAGGGGCACAAATGCAGGCTAGGCATAAGGCAGGGGCACAAGTGGTGGCTAGGCATAAGGCAGGGGCACAAGTGCTGGCTAGGCATAAGGCAGGGGCACAAGTGATGGCTAGGCATAAGGCAGGGGCACAAGTGCTGGCTAGGCATAAGGCAGGGGCACAAGTGCGGGCTAGGCATAAGGCAGGGGCACAAGTGCGGGCTAGGCATAAGGCAGGGGCACAAGTGCTGGCTAGGCATAAGGCAGGGGCACAAGTGCTGGCTAGGCATAAGGCAGGGGCACAAGTGCGGACTAGGCTTTAGGCAGGGGCACAAGTGCTGGCTAGGCATAAGGCAGGGGCACAAGTGCTGGCTAGGCATAAGGCAGGGGCACAAGTGCGGGCTAGGCTTTAGGCAGGGGCACAAGTACAAACTAAGCAAAAGGCAGAGGCACAAGTGCAAGCTAGGCATAAGGCAGGGGCACCTATGCAGGCTAGGCTTAAGGCAGGGGCACAAGTGATGGCTACACATAAGGCATACAGCTAACTCTTTGCACTCTTTGCATAAAGGGATAGGCAACCTTAGGGGTGAAGAGCTAGCTTTCACCCCTCTACTCTGTACTTTGTTGTTCAGTGCAAAGCCAGTCCATAACCCCCATGCTCCAAGCGACCAGGCACATCTTGTCTGTCCTCCGTAAATGGGTAATGCCTTCGTCCCCAATTACAGTCGTGCATGTGCATTCAGACGGGACAAGAGCGAAGAGCGTAAAGCCTGCCCTGTGTGCATAACCAACATGAAGCTAAAGACAAAAAAACAATAATGCAAGGGGCTCAAAAGTGCTGGCTAGGCATAAGGCAGGGGCACAAGTGCTGGCTAGGCATAAGGCAGGGGCACAAGTGCTGGCTAGGCATAAGGCAGGGACACAAGTGCTGGCTAGGCATAAGGCAGGGGCACAAGTGCGGGCTAGGCATAAGGCAGGGGCACAAGTGCGGGCTAGGCATAAGGCAGGGGCACAAGTGCGGGCTAGGCATAAGGCAGGGGCACAAGTGCGGGCTAGGCATAAGGCAGGGGCACAAGTGCAGGCTAGGCATAAGGCAGGGGCACAAGTGCAGGCTAGGCATAAGGCAGGGGCACAAGTGCAGGCTAGGCATAAGGCAGGGGCACAAGTGCAGGCTAGGCATAAGGCAGGGGCACAAGTGCAGGCTAGGCATAAGGCAGGGGCACAAGTGCAGGCTAGGCATAAGGCAGGGGCACAAGTGCAGGCTAGGCATAAGGCAGGGGCACCTATGCAGGCTAGGCTTAAGGCAGGGGCACAAGTGATGGCTACACATAAGGCATACAGCTAACTCTTTGCACTCTTTGCATAAAGGGATAGGCACCCTTAGGGGTGAAGAGCTAGCTTTCACCCCTCTACTCTGTACTTTGTTGTTCAGTGCGGAGCCAGTCCATAACCCCCATGCTCCAAGCGACCAGGCACATCTTGTCTGTCCTCCGTAAATGGGTAATGCCTTCGTCCCCAATTACAGTCGTGCATGTGCATTCAGACGGGACAAGAGCGAAGAGCGTAAAGCCTGCCCTGTGTGCATAACCAACATGAAGCTAAAGACAAAAAAACAATAATGCAAGGGGCTCAAAAGTGCTGGCTAGGCATAAGGCAGGGGCACAAGTGCTGGCTAGGCATAAGGCAGGGGCACAAGTGCTGGCTAGGCATAAGGCAGGAACACAAGTGCTGGCAAGGCATAAGGCAGGGGCACAAGTGCAGGCTAGGCATAAGGCAGGGGCACAAGTGCTGGCTAGGCATAAGGCAGGGGCACAAGTGCTGGCTAGGCATAAGGCAGGGGCACAAGTGCTGGCTAGGCATAAGGCAGGGGCACAAGTGCTGGCTAAGCATAAGGCAGGGGCACAAGTGCTGGCTAGGCATAAGGCAGGGGCACAAGTGCTGGCTAGGCATAAGGCAGGGGCACAAGTGATGGCTAGGCATAAGGCAGGGGCACAAGTGCTGGCTAGGCATAAGGCAGGGGCACAAGTGCAGGCTAGGCATAAGGCAGGGGCACAAGTGCAGGCTAGGCATAAGGCAGGGGCACAAGTGCTGGCTAGGCATAAGGCAGGGGTACAAGTGCTGCCTAGGCATCAGGCAGGGGCAAAAGTGCTGGCTAGGCATAAGGCAGGGGCAAAAGTGCTGGCTAGGCATAAGGCAGGGGCACAAATGCAGGCTAGGCATAAGGCAGGGGCACAAATGCAGGCTAGGCATAAGGCAGGGGCACAAGTGCAGGATAGGCATAAGGCAGGGGCACAAGTGGTGGCTAGGCATAAGGCAGTGGCACAAGTGCTGGCTAGGCATAAGGCAGGGGCACAAGTGCTGGCTAGGCATAAGGCAGGGGCACAAGTGCGGACTAGGCTTTAGGCAGGGGCACAAGTGCTGGCTAGGCATAAGGCAGGGGCACAAGTGCTGGCTAGGCATAAGGCAGGGGCTCAAGTGCGGGCTAGGCTTTAGGCAGGGGCACAAGTACAAACTAAGCATAAGGCAGAGGCACAAGTGCAAGCTAGGCATAAGGCAGGGGCACCTATGCAGGCTAGGCTTAAGGCAGGGGCACAAGTGATGGCTACACATAAGGCATACAGCTAACTCTTTGCACTCTTTGCATAAAGGGATAGGCACCCTTAGGGGTGAAGAGCTAGCTTTCACCCCTCTACTCTGTACTTTGTTGTTCAGTGCGGAGCCAGTCCATAACCCCCATGCTCCAAGCGACCAGGCACATCTTGTCTGTCCTCCGTAAATGGGTAATGCCTTCGTCCCCAATTACAGTCGTGCATGTGCATTCAGACGGGACAAGAGCGAAGAGCGTAAAGCCTGCCCTGTGTGCATAACCAACATGAAGCTAAAGACAAAAAAACAATAATGCAAGGGGCTCAAAAGTGCTGGCTAGGCATAAGGCAGGGGCACAAGTGCTGGCTAGGCATAAGGCAGGGGCACAAGTGCTGGCTAGGCATAAGGCAGGGACACAAGTGCTGGCAAGGCATAAGGCAGGGGCACAAGTGCGGGCTAGGCATAAGGCAGGGGCACAAGTGCGGGCTAGGCATAAGGCAGGGGCACAAGTGCGGGCTAGACATAAGGCAGGGGCACAAGTGCGGGCTAGGCATAAGGCAGGGGCACAAGTGCAGGCTAGGCATAAGGCAGGGGCACAAGTGCAGGCTAGGCATAAGGCAGGGGCACAAGTGCAGGCTAGGCATAAGGCAGGGGCACAAGTGCAGGCTAGGCATAAGGCCTGGGGCACAAGTGCAGGCTAGGCATAAGGCAGGGGGCACAAGTGCAGGCTAGGCATAAGGCAGGGGGCACAAGTGCAGGCTAGGCATAAGGCAGGGGCACAAGTGCAGGCTAGGCATAAGGCAGGGGCACAAGTGCAGGCTAGGCATAAGGCAGGGCACAAGTGCGGGCTAGGCATAAGGCAGGGCACAAGTGCGGGCTAGGCATAAGGCAGGGCACAAGTGCGGGCTGGGCATAAGGCAGGGGCACAAGTGCGGGCTAGGCTTTAGGCAGGGGCACAAGTGCAAACTAAGCATAAGGCAGAGGCACAAGGGCAGGCTACGCATAAGGCAGAAGCACAAGTGCAGGCTAGGCATAAGGCAGGGGCACAAGTGCAGGCTAGGCATAAGGCAGGGGCACAAGTGCAGGCTAGGCATAAGGCAGGGGCACAAGTGCAGGCTAGGCATAAGGCAGGGGCACAAGTGCTGGCTAGGCATAAGGCAGGGGCACGAGTGCTGGCTAGGCATAAGGCAGGGGCACGAGTGCTGGCTAGGCATAAGGCAGGGGCACGAGTGCTGGCTAGGCATAAGGCAGGGGCACGAGTGCTGGCTAGGCATAAGGCAGGGGCACGAGTGCTGGCTAGGCATAAGGCAGGGGCACGAGTGCTGGCTAGGCATAAGGCAGGGGCACAAGTGCAGGCTAGGCATAAGGCAGGGGCACAAGTGCAGGCTAGGCATAAGGCAGGGGCACAAGTGCGGGCTAGGCATAAGGCAGGGGCACAATTGCGGGCTAGGCTTTCGGCAGGGGCACAATTGCGGGCTAGGCTTTCGGCAGGGGCACAAGTGCAAACTAAGCATAAGGCAGAGGCACAAGGGCAGGCTAGGCATATGGCAGAAGCACAAGTGCAGGCTAGGCATAAGGCAGGGGCACAAGTGCAGGCTAGGCATAAGGCAGGGGCACAAGTGCAGGCTAGGCATAAGGCAGGAGCACAAGTGCAGGATAGGCATAAGACAGGGGCACAAGTGCAGGCTAGGCATAAGGCAGGGGCACAAGTGCAGGCTAGGCATAAGGCAGGGGCACAAGTGCTGGCTAGGCATAAGGCAGGGGCACAAGTGCTGGCTAGGCATAAGGCAGGGGCACAATTGCTGGCTAGGCATAAGGCAGGGGCACAAGTGCGGGCTAGGCATAAGGCAGGGGCACAAGTGCGGGCTAGGCATAAGGCAGGGGCACAAGTGCGGGCTAGCCATAAGGCAGGGGCACAAGTGCGGGCTAGGCATAAGGCAGGGGCACAAGTGCGGGCTAGGCATAAGGCAGGGGCACAAGTGCGGGCTAGGCAAAAAGGCAGGGGCACAAGTGCGGGCTAGGCATAAGGCAGGGGCACAAGTGCTGCCTAGGCATCAGGCAGGGGCAAAAGTGCTGGCTAGGCATAGGGCAGGGGCAAAAGTGCTGGCTAGGCATAAGGCAGGGGCACAAATGCAGGCTAGGCATAAGGCAGGGGCACAAGTGCAGGCTAGGCATAAGGCAGGGGCAAAAGTGCTGGCTAGGCATAAGGCAGGGGCACAAGTGGTGGCTAGGCATAAGGCAGGGGCACAAGTGCTGGCTAGGCATAAGGCAGGGGCACAAGTGCTGGCTAGGCATAAGGCAGGGGCACAAGTGCGGGCTAGGCATAAGGCAGGGGCACAAGTGCGGGCTAGGCATAAGGCAGGGGCACAAGTGCAGGCTAGGCATAAGGCAGGGGCACAAGTGCAGGCTAGGCATAAGGCAGGGGCACAAGTGCAGGCTAGGCATAAGGCAGGGGCACAAGTGCAGGCTAGGCATAAGGCAGGGGCACAAGTGCAGGCTAGGCATAAGGCAGGGGCACAAGTGCAGGCTAGGCATAAGGCAGGGGGCACAAGTGCAGGCTAGGCATAAGGCAGGGGCACAAGTGCAGGCTAGGTATAAGGCAGGGGCACAAGTGCAGGCTAGGCATAAGGCAGGGGCACAAGTGCTGGCTAGGCATAAGGCAGGGGCACAAGTGCTGGCTAGGCATAAGGCAGGGGCACAAGTGCTGGCTAGGCATAAGGCAGGGGCACAAGTGCTGGCTAGGCATAAGGCAGGGGCACGAGTGCTGGCTAGGCATAAGGCAGGGGCACGAGTGCTGGCTAGGCATAAGGCAGGGGCACGAGTGCTGGCTAGGCATAAGGCAGGGGCACGAGTGCTGGCTAGGCATAAGGCAGGGGCACGAGTGCTGGCTAGGCATAAGGCAGGGGCACGAGTGCTGGCTAGGCATAAGGCAGGGGCACAAGTGCAGGCTAGGCATAAGCCAGGGGCACAAGTGCAGGCTAGGCATAAGGCAGGGGCACAAGTGCAGGCTAGGCATAAGGCAGGGCACAAGTGCGGGCTAGGCATAAGGCAGGGGCACAATTGCAGGCTAGGCTTTCGGCAGGGGCACAAGTGCAAACTAAGCATAAGGCAGAGGCACAAGGGCAGGCTAGGCATATGGCAGAAGCACAAGTGCAGGCTAGGCATAAGGCAGGGGCACAAGTGCAGGCTAGGCATAAGGCAGGGGCACAAGTGCAGGCTAGGCATAAGGCAGGAGCACAAGTGCAGGATAGGCATAAGACAGGGGCACAAGTGCAGGCTAGGCATAAGGCAGGGGCACAAGTGCAGGCTAGGCATAAGGCAGGGGCACAAGTGCTGGCTAGGCATAAGGCAGGGGCACAAGTGCTGGCTAGGCATAAGGCAGGGGCACAAGTGCTGGCTAGGCATAAGGCAGGGGCACAAGTGCGGGCTAGGCATAAGGCAGGGGCACAAGTGCGGGCTAGCCATAAGGCAGGGGCACAAGTGCGGGCTAGGCATAAGGCAGGGGCACAAGTGCGGGCTAGGCATAAGGCAGGGGCACAAGTGCGGGCTAGGCATAAGGCAGGGGCACAAGTGCGGGCTAGGCATAAGGCAGGGGCACAAGTGCGGGCTAGCCATAAGGCAGGGGCACAAGTGCGGGCTAGGCATAAGGCAGGGGCACGAGTGCTGGCTAGGCATAAGGCAGGGGCACGAGTGCTGGCTAGGCATAAGGCAGGGGCACGAGTGCTGGCTAGGCATAAGGCAGGGGCACGAGTGCTGGCTAGGCATAAGGCAGGGGCACGAGTGCTGGCTATGCATAAGGCAGGGGCACAAGTGCTGGCTAGGCATAAGGCAGGGGCACGAGTGCTGGCTAGGCATAAGGCAGGGGCACGAGTGCTGGCTAGGCATAAGGCAAGGGCACAAGTGCTGGCTAGGCATAAGGCAGGGGCACGAGTGCTGGCTAGGCATAAGGCAGGGGCACGAGTGCAGGCTAGGCATAAGGCAGGGGAACGATTGCAGGCTAGGCATAAGGCAGGGGAACGAGTGCAGGCTAGGCATAAGGCATGGGCACGAGTGCAGGCTAGGCATAAGGCAGGGGCACGAGTGCTGGCTAGGCATAAGGCAGGGGCACAAGTGCTGGCTAGGCATAAGGCAGGGGCACAAGTGCTGGCTAGGCATAAGGCAGGGGCACAAGTGCTGGCTAGGCGTAAGGCAGGGGCACAAGTGCGGGCTAGTCTTTAGGCAGGGGCACAAGTGCAAACTAAGCATAAGGCAGAGGCACAAGTGCAGGCTAGGCATAAGGCAGAGGCACAAGTGCAGGCTAGGCATAAGGCAGGGGCACAAGTGCAGGCTAGGCATAAGGCAGGGGCACAAGTGCTGGCTAGGCATAAGGCAGGGGCACAAATGCTGGCTAGGCATAAGGCAGGAGCACAAGTGCAGGCTAGGCATCAGACAGGGGCACAAGTGCAGGCTAGGCATAAGGCAGGGGCACAAGTGCTGGCTAGGCATAAGGCAGGGGCACAAATGCTGGCTAGGCATAAGGCAGGGGCACAAGTGCTGGCTAGGCATAAGGCAGGGGCACAAGTGCAGGCTAGGCATAAGGCAGGGGCACAAGTGCAGGCTAGGCATAAGGCAGGGCACAAGTGCGGGCTAGGCATAAGGCAGGGGCACAATTGCGGGCTAGGCTTTCGGCAGGGGCACAAGTGCAAACTAAGCATAAGGCAGAGGCACAAGGGCAGGCTAGGCATATGGCAGAAGCACAAGTGCAGGCTAGGCATAAGGCAGGGGCACAAGTGCAGGCTAGGCATAAGGCAGGGGCACAAGTGCTGGCTAGGCATAAGGCAGGGGCACAAGTGCTGGCTAGGCATAAGGCAGGGGCACAAGTGCTGGCTAGGCATAAGGCAGGGGCACAAGTGCTGGCTAGGCTTAAGGCAGGGCACAGGTGCGGGCTAGGCATAAGGCAGGGGCACAAGTGTGGGCTAGGCATAAGGCAGGGGCACAAGTGCGGGCTAGGCATAAGGCAGGGGCACAAGTGCGGGCTAGGCATAAGGCAGGGGCACAAGTGCGGGCTAGGCATAAGGCAGGGGCACAAGTGCGGGCTAGGCATAAGGCAGGGGCACAAGTGCGGGCTAGGCATAAGGCAGGGGCACAAGTGCTGGCTAGGCATAAGGCAGGGGCACAAGTGCTGGCTAGGCATAAGGCAGGGGCACAAGTGCGGGCTAGGCTTTAGGCAGGGGCACAAGTACAAACTAAGCATAAGGCAGAGGCACAAGTGCAAGCTAGGCATAAGGCAGGGGCACCTATGCAGGCTAGGCTTAAGGCAGGGGCACAAGTGATGGCTACACATAAGGCATACAGCTAACTCTTTGCACTCTGCATAAAGGGATAGGCACCCTTGGGGGTGAAGAGCTAGCTTTCACCCCTCTACTCTGTACTTTGTTGTTCAGTGCAAAGCCAGTCCATAACCCCCATGCTCCAAGCGACCAGGCACATCTTGTCTGTCCTCCGTAAATGGGTAATGCCTTCGTCCCCAATTACAGTCGTGCATGTGCATTCAGACGGGACAAGAGCGAAGAGCGTAAAGCCTGCCCTGTGTGCATAACCAACATGAAGCTAAAGACAAAAAAACAATAATGCAAGGGGCTCAAAAGTGCTGGCTAGGCATAAGGCAGGGGCACAAGTGCTGGCTAGGCATAAGGCAGGGGCACAAGTGCTGGCTAGGCATAAGGCAGGGACACAAGTGCTGGCTAGGCATAAGGCAGGGACACAAGTGCTGGCTAGGCATAAGGCAGGGGCACAAGTGCGGGCTAGGCATAAGGCAGGGGCACAAGTGCGGGCTAGGCATAAGGCAGGGGCACAAGTGCGGGCTAGGCATAAGGCAGGGGCACAAGTGCAGGCTAGGCATAAGGCAGGGGCACAAGTGCAGGCTAGGCATAAGGCAGGGGCACAAGTGCAGGCTAGGCATAAGGCAGGGGCACAAGTGCTGGCTAGGCATAAGGCAGGGGCACAAGTGCAGGCTAGGCATAAGGCAGGGGCACAAGTGCAGGCTAGGCATAAGGCAGGGGCACAAGTGCAGGCTAGGCATAAGGCAGGGGCATAAGGCAGGGGCACAAGTGCAGGCTAGGCATAAGGCAGGGGCACAAGTGCGGGCTAGGCTTTAGGCAGGGGCACAAGTACAAACTAAGCATAAGGCAGAGGCACAAGTGCAAGCTAGGCATAAGGCAGGGGCACCTATGCAGGCTAGGCTTAAGGCAGGGGCACAAGTGATGGCTACACATAAGGCATACAGCTAACTCTTTGCACTCTTTGCATAAAGGGATAGGCACCCTTAGGGGTGAAGAGCTAGCTTTCACCCCTCTACTCTGTACTTTGTTGTTCAGTGCAAAGCCAGTCCATAACCCCCATGCTCCAAGCGACCAGGCACATCTTGTCTGTCCTCCGTAAATGGGTAATGCCTTCGTCCCCAATTACAGTCGTGCATGTGCATTCAGACGGGACAAGAGCGAAGAGCGTAAAGCCTGCCCTGTGTGCATAACCAACATGAAGCTAAAGACAAAAAAACAATAATGCAAGGGGCTCAAAAGTGCTGGCTAGGCATAAGGCAGGGGCACAAGTGCTGGCTAGGCATAAGGCAGGGGCACAAGTGCTGGCTAGGCATAAGGCAGGGACACAAGTGCTGGCTAGGCATAAGGCAGGGACACAAGTGCTGGCTAGGCATAAGGCAGGGGCACAAGTGCGGGCTAGGCATAAGGCAGGGGCACAAGTGCGGGCTAGGCATAAGGCAGGGGCACAAGTGCGGGCTAGGCATAAGGCAGGGGCACAAGTGCAGGCTAGGCATAAGGCAGGGGCACAAGTGCAGGCTAGGCATAAGGCAGGGGCACAAGTGCAGGCTAGGCATAAGGCAGGGGCACAAGTGCTGGCTAGGCATAAGGCAGGGGCACAAGTGCAGGCTAGGCATAAGGCAGGGGCACAAGTGCAGGCTAGGCATAAGGCAGGGGCACAAGTGCAGGCTAGGCATAAGGCAGGGGCATAAGGCAGGGGCACAAGTGCAGGCTAGGCATAAGGCAGGGACACCTATGCAGGCTAGGCTTAAGGCAGGGGCACAAGTGATGGCTACACATAAGGCATACAGCTAACTCTTTGCACTCTTTGCATAAAGGGATAGGCACCCTTAGGGGTGAAGAGCTAGCTTTCACCCCTCTACTCTGTACTTTGTTGTTCAGTGCGGAGCCAGTCCATAACCCCCATGCTCCAAGCGACCAGGCACATCTTGTCTGTCCTCCGTAAATGGGTAATGCCTTCGTCCCCAATTACAGTCGTGCATGTGCATTCAGACGGGACAAGAGCGAAGAGCGTAAAGCCAGCCCTGTGTGCATAACCAACATGAAGCTAAAGACAAAAAAACAATAATGCAAGGGGCTCAAAAGTGCTGGCTAGGCATAAGGCAGGGGCACAAGTGCTGGCTAGGCATAAGGCAGGGGCACAAGTGCTGGCTAGGCATAAGGCAGGGACACAAGTGCTGGCTAGGCATAAGGCAGGGGCACAAGTGCGGGCTAGGCATAAGGCAGGGGCACAAGTGCGGGCTAGGCATAAGGCAGGGGCACAAGTGCGGGCTAGGCATAAGGCAGGGGCACAAGTGCAGGCTAGGCATAAGGCAGGGGCACAAGTGCTGGCTAGGCATAAGGCAGGGGCACAAGTGCAGGCTAGGCATAAGGCAGGGGCACAAGTGCAGGCTAGGCATAAGGCAGGGGCACAAGTGCAGGCTAGGCATAAGGCAGGGGCACAAGTGCAGGCTAGGCATAAGGCAGGGGCATAAGGCAGGGGCACAAGTGCAGGCTAGGCATAAGGCAGGGGCACAAGTGCAGGCTAGGCATAAGGCAGGGGCACAAGTGCTGGCTAGGCATAAGGCAGGGGCACAAGTGCTGGCTAGGCATAAGGCAGGGGCACAAGTGCTGGCTAGGCATAAGGCAGGGGCACAAGTGCTGGCTAGGCATAAGGCAGGGGCACAAGTGCTGGCTAGGCATAAGGCAGGGGCACAAGTGCTGGCTAGGCATAAGGCAGGGGCACAAGTGCTGGCTAGGCATAAGGCAGGGGCACAAGTGCTGGCTAGGCGTAAGGCAGGGGCACAAGTGCTGGCTAGGCGTAAGGCAGGGGCACAAGTGCTGGCTAGGCGTAAGGCAGGGGCACAAGTGCTGGCTAGGCGTAAGGCAGGGGCACAAGTGCTGGCTAGGCGTAAGGCAGGGGCACAAGTGCTGGCTAGGCGTAAGGCAGGGGCACAAGTGCTGGCTAGGCGTAAGGCAGGGGCACAAGTGCTGGCTAGGCGTAAGGCAGGGGCACAAGTGCTGGCTAGGCGTAAGGCAGGGGCACAAGTGCTGGCTAGGCATAAGGCAGGGGCACAAGTGCAAACTAAGCATAAGGCAGAGGCACAAGTGCAGGCTAGGCATAAGGCAGGGGCACAAGTGCAGGCTAGACATAAGGCAGGAGCACAAGTGCAGGCTAGACATAAGACAGGGGCACAAGTGCTGGCTAGGCATAAGGCAGGGGCACAAGTGCTGGCTAGGCATAAGGCAGGGGCACAAGTGCTGGCTAGGCATAAGGCAGGGACACAAGTGCTGGCTAGGCATAAGGCAGGGGCACAAGTGCGGGCTAGGCATAAGGCAGGGGCACAAGTGCGGGCTAGGCATAAGGCAGGGGCACAAGTGCGGGCTAGACATAAGGCAGGGGCACAAGTGCGGGCTAGGCATAAGGCAGGGGCACAAGTGCAGGCTAGGCATAAGGCAGGGGCACAAGTGCAGGCTAGGCATAAAGCAGGGGCACAAGTGCAGGCTAGGCATAAGGCAGGGCACAAGTGCAGGCTAGGCATAAGGCAGGGCACAAGTGCAGGCTAGGCATAAGGCAGGGGCACAAGTGCGGGCTAGGCATAAGGCAGGGGCACAAGTGCGGGCTAGGCATAAGGCAGGGGCACAAGTGCAAACTAAGCATAAGGCAGAGGCACAAGTGCAGGCTAGGCATAAGGCAGAAGCACAAGTGCAGGCTAGGCATAAGGCAGGGGCACAAGTGCTGGCTAGGCATAAGGCAGGGGCACAAGTGCTGGCTAGGCATAAGGCAGGGGCACAAGTGCAGGCTAGGCATAAGGCAGGGCACAAGTGCAGGCTAGGCATAAGGCAGGGCACAAGTGGAGGCTAGGCATAAGGCAGGGGCACAAGTGCGGGCTAGGCATAAGGCAGGGGCACAAGTGCGGGCTAGGCATAAGGCAGGGGCACAAGTGCAAACTAAGCATAAGGCAGAGGCACAAGTGCAGGCTAGGCATAAGGCAGAAGCACAAGTGCAGGCTAGGCATAAGGCAGGGGCACAAGTGCTGGCTAGGCATAAGGCAGGGGCACAAGTGCTGGCTAGGCATAAGGCAGGGGCACAAGTGCAGGCTGGGCATAAGGCAGGGGCACAAGTGCAGGCTAGGCATAAGGCAGGGGCACAAGTGCAGGCTAGGCATAAGGCAGGGGCACAAGTGCAGGCTAGGCATAAGGCAGGGGCACAAGTGAAAACTAAGCATAAGGCAGAGGCACAAGTGCAGGCTAGGCATAAGGCAGAAGCACAAGTGCAGGCTAGGCATAAGGCAGGGGCACAAGTGCTGGCTAGGCATAAGGCAGGGGCACAAGTGCAGGCTAGGCATAAGGCAGGGGCACAAGTGCAGGCTAGGCATAAGGCAGGGGCACAAGTGCAGGCTAGGCATAAGGCAGGGGCTCAAGTGCGGGCTAGGCATAAGGCAGGGGCACAAGTGCGGGCTAGGCATAAGGCAGGGGCACAAGTGCGGGCTAGGCATACGGCAGGGGCACAAGTGCGGGCTAGGCATAAGGCAGGGGCACAAGTGCAGGCTAGGCATAAGGCAGGGGCACAAGTGCAGGCTAGGCATAAGGCAGGGGCACAAGTGCAGGCTAGGCATAAGGCAGGGGCACAAGTGCAGGCTAGGCATAAAGCAGGGGCACAAGTGCAGGCTAGGCATAAGGCAGGGCACAAGTGCAGGCTAGGCATAAGGCAGGGCACAAGTGCAGGCTAGGCATAAGGCAGGGGCACAAGTGCGGGCTAGGCATAAGGCAGGGGCACAAGTGCAAACTAAGCATAAGGCAGAGGCACAAGTGCAGGCTAGGCATAAGGCAGAAGCACAAGTGCAGGCTAGGCATAAGGCAGGGGCACAAGTGCTGGCTAGGCATAAGGCAGGGGCACAAGTGATGGCTAGGCATAAGGCAGGGGCACAAGTGCTGGCTAGGCATAAGGCAGGGGCACAAGTGCGGGCTAGGCATAAGGCAGGGGCACAAGTGCGGGCTAGGCATAAGGCAGGGGCACAAGTGCTGGCTAGGCATAAGGCAGGGGCACAAGTGCTGGCTAGGCATAAGGCAGGGGCACAAGTGCGGACTAGGCTTTAGGCAGGGGCACAAGTGCTGGCTAGGCATAAGGCAGGGGCACAAGTGCTGGCTAGGCATAAGGCAGGGGCACAAGTGCGGGCTAGGCTTTAGGCAGGGGCACAAGTACAAACTAAGCAAAAGGCAGAGGCACAAGTGCAAGCTAGGCATAAGGCAGGGGCACCTATGCAGGCTAGGCTTAAGGCAGGGGCACAAGTGATGGCTACACATAAGGCATACAGCTAACTCTTTGCACTCTTTGCATAAAGGGATAGGCAACCTTAGGGGTGAAGAGCTAGCTTTCACCCCTCTACTCTGTACTTTGTTGTTCAGTGCAAAGCCAGTCCATAACCCCCATGCTCCAAGCGACCAGGCACATCTTGTCTGTCCTCCGTAAATGGGTAATGCCTTCGTCCCCAATTAAAGTCGTGCATGTGCATTCAGACGGGACAAGAGCGAAGAGCGTAAAGCCTGCCCTGTGTGCATAACCAACATGAAGCTAAAGACAAAAAAACAATAATGCAAGGGGCTCAAAAGTGCTGGCTAGGCATAAGGCAGGGGCACAAGTGCTGGCTAGGCATAAGGCAGGGGCACAAGTGCTGGCTAGGCATAAGGCAGGGACACAAGTGCTGGCTAGGCATAAGGCAGGGGCACAAGTGCGGGCTAGGCATAAGGCAGGGGCACAAGTGCGGGCTAGGCATAAGGCAGGGGCACAAGTGCGGGCTAGGCATAAGGCAGGGGCACAAGTGCGGGCTAGGCATAAGGCAGGGGCACAAGTGCAGGCTAGGCATAAGGCAGGGGCACAAGTGCAGGCTAGGCATAAGGCAGGGGCACAAGTGCAGGCTAGGCATAAGGCAGGGGCACAAGTGCAGGCTAGGCATAAGGCAGGGGCACAAGTGCAGGCTAGGCATAAGGCAGGGGCACAAGTGCAGGCTAGGCATAAGGCAGGGGCACAAGTGCAGGCTAGGCATAAGGCAGGGGCACCTATGCAGGCTAGGCTTAAGGCAGGGGCACAAGTGATGGCTACACATAAGGCATACAGCTAACTCTTTGCACTCTTTGCATAAAGGGATAGGCACCCTTAGGGGTGAAGAGCTAGCTTTCACCCCTCTACTCTGTACTTTGTTGTTCAGTGCGGAGCCAGTCCATAACCCCCATGCTCCAAGCGACCAGGCACATCTTGTCTGTCCTCCGTAAATGGGTAATGCCTTCGTCCCCAATTACAGTCGTGCATGTGCATTCAGACGGGACAAGAGCGAAGAGCGTAAAGCCTGCCCTGTGTGCATAACCAACATGAAGCTAAAGACAAAAAAACAATAATGCAAGGGGCTCAAAAGTGCTGGCTAGGCATAAGGCAGGGGCACAAGTGCTGGCTAGGCATAAGGCAGGGGCACAAGTGCTGGCTAGGCATAAGGCAGGAACACAAGTGCTGGCAAGGCATAAGGCAGGGGCACAAGTGCAGGCTAGGCATAAGGCAGGGGCACAAGTGCTGGCTAGGCATAAGGCAGGGGCACAAGTGCTGGCTAGGCATAAGGCAGGGGCACAAGTGCTGGCTAGGCATAAGGCAGGGGCACAAGTGCTGGCTAAGCATAAGGCAGGGGCACAAGTGCTGGCTAGGCATAAGGCAGGGGCACAAGTGCTGGCTAGGCATAAGGCAGGGGCACAAGTGATGGCTAGGCATAAGGCAGGGGCACAAGTGCT
The DNA here is from genome assembly GCF_032444005.1 of Ranitomeya imitator. Taxonomy (NCBI): domain Eukaryota; kingdom Metazoa; phylum Chordata; class Amphibia; order Anura; family Dendrobatidae; genus Ranitomeya; species Ranitomeya imitator. The sequence continues at coordinate 661,704,370 of NC_091283.1, forward strand.
GGCTAGGCATAAGGCAGGGGCACAAGTGCAGGCTAGGCATAAGGCAGGGGCACAAGTGCAGGCTAGGCATAAGGCAGGGGCACAAGTGCTGGCTAGGCATAAGGCAGGGGTACAAGTGCTGCCTAGGCATCAGGCAGGGGCAAAAGTGCTGGCTAGGCATAAGGCAGGGGCAAAAGTGCTGGCTAGGCATAAGGCAGGGGCACAAATGCAGGCTAGGCATAAGGCAGGGGCACAAATGCAGGCTAGGCATAAGGCAGGGGCACAAGTGCAGGATAGGCATAAGGCAGGGGCACAAGTGGTGGCTAGGCATAAGGCAGTGGCACAAGTGCTGGCTAGGCATAAGGCAGGGGCACAAGTGCTGGCTAGGCATAAGGCAGGGGCACAAGTGCGGACTAGGCTTTAGGCAGGGGCACAAGTGCTGGCTAGGCATAAGGCAGGGGCACAAGTGCTGGCTAGGCATAAGGCAGGGGCTCAAGTGCGGGCTAGGCTTTAGGCAGGGGCACAAGTACAAACTAAGCATAAGGCAGAGGCACAAGTGCAAGCTAGGCATAAGGCAGGGGCACCTATGCAGGCTAGGCTTAAGGCAGGGGCACAAGTGATGGCTACACATAAGGCATACAGCTAACTCTTTGCACTCTTTGCATAAAGGGATAGGCACCCTTAGGGGTGAAGAGCTAGCTTTCACCCCTCTACTCTGTACTTTGTTGTTCAGTGCGGAGCCAGTCCATAACCCCCATGCTCCAAGCGACCAGGCACATCTTGTCTGTCCTCCGTAAATGGGTAATGCCTTCGTCCCCAATTACAGTCGTGCATGTGCATTCAGACGGGACAAGAGCGAAGAGCGTAAAGCCTGCCCTGTGTGCATAACCAACATGAAGCTAAAGACAAAAAAACAATAATGCAAGGGGCTCAAAAGTGCTGGCTAGGCATAAGGCAGGGGCACAAGTGCTGGCTAGGCATAAGGCAGGGGCACAAGTGCTGGCTAGGCATAAGGCAGGGACACAAGTGCTGGCAAGGCATAAGGCAGGGGCACAAGTGCGGGCTAGGCATAAGGCAGGGGCACAAGTGCGGGCTAGGCATAAGGCAGGGGCACAAGTGCGGGCTAGACATAAGGCAGGGGCACAAGTGCGGGCTAGGCATAAGGCAGGGGCACAAGTGCAGGCTAGGCATAAGGCAGGGGCACAAGTGCAGGCTAGGCATAAGGCAGGGGCACAAGTGCAGGCTAGGCATAAGGCAGGGGCACAAGTGCAGGCTAGGCATAAGGCCTGGGGCACAAGTGCAGGCTAGGCATAAGGCAGGGGGCACAAGTGCAGGCTAGGCATAAGGCAGGGGGCACAAGTGCAGGCTAGGCATAAGGCAGGGGCACAAGTGCAGGCTAGGCATAAGGCAGGGGCACAAGTGCAGGCTAGGCATAAGGCAGGGCACAAGTGCGGGCTAGGCATAAGGCAGGGCACAAGTGCGGGCTAGGCATAAGGCAGGGCACAAGTGCGGGCTGGGCATAAGGCAGGGGCACAAGTGCGGGCTAGGCTTTAGGCAGGGGCACAAGTGCAAACTAAGCATAAGGCAGAGGCACAAGGGCAGGCTACGCATAAGGCAGAAGCACAAGTGCAGGCTAGGCATAAGGCAGGGGCACAAGTGCAGGCTAGGCATAAGGCAGGGGCACAAGTGCAGGCTAGGCATAAGGCAGGGGCACAAGTGCAGGCTAGGCATAAGGCAGGGGCACAAGTGCAGGCTAGGCATAAGGCAGGGGCACAAGTGCTGGCTAGGCATAAGGCAGGGGCACAAGTGCTGGCTAGGCATAAGGCAGGGGCACGAGTGCTGGCTAGGCATAAGGCAGGGGCACGAGTGCTGGCTAGGCATAAGGCAGGGGCACGAGTGCTGGCTAGGCATAAGGCAGGGGCACGAGTGCTGGCTAGGCATAAGGCAGGGGCACGAGTGCTGGCTAGGCATAAGGCAGGGGCACAAGTGCAGGCTAGGCATAAGGCAGGGGCACAAGTGCAGGCTAGGCATAAGGCAGGGGCACAAGTGCAGGCTAGGCATAAGGCAGGGCACAAGTGCGGGCTAGGCATAAGGCAGGGGCACAATTGCGGGCTAGGCTTTCGGCAGGGGCACAAGTGCAAACTAAGCATAAGGCAGAGGCACAAGGGCAGGCTAGGCATATGGCAGAAGCACAAGTGCAGGCTAGGCATAAGGCAGGGGCACAAGTGCAGGCTAGGCATAAGGCAGGGGCACAAGTGCAGGCTAGGCATAAGGCAGGAGCACAAGTGCAGGATAGGCATAAGACAGGGGCACAAGTGCAGGCTAGGCATAAGGCAGGGGCACAAGTGCAGGCTAGGCATAAGGCAGGGGCACAAGTGCTGGCTAGGCATAAGGCAGGGGCACAAGTGCTGGCTAGGCATAAGGCAGGGGCACAATTGCTGGCTAGGCATAAGGCAGGGGCACAAGTGCGGGCTAGGCATAAGGCAGGGGCACAAGTGCGGGCTAGGCATAAGGCAGGGGCACAAGTGCGGGCTAGCCATAAGGCAGGGGCACAAGTGCGGGCTAGGCATAAGGCAGGGGCACAAGTGCGGGCTAGGCATAAGGCAGGGGCACAAGTGCGGGCTAGGCATAAGGCAGGGGCACAAGTGCGGGCTAGGCATAAGGCAGGGGCACAAGTGCTGCCTAGGCATCAGGCAGGGGCAAAAGTGCTGGCTAGGCATAAGGCAGGGGCAAAAGTGCTGGCTAGGCATAAGGCAGGGGCACAAATGCAGGCTAGGCATAAGGCAGGGGCACAAGTGCAGGCTAGGCATAAGGCAGGGGCAAAAGTGCTGGCTAGGCATAAGGCAGGGGCACAAGTGGTGGCTAGGCATAAGGCAGGGGCACAAGTGCTGGCTAGGCATAAGGCAGGGGCACAAGTGCTGGCTAGGCATAAGGCAGGGGCACAAGTGCGGGCTAGGCATAAGGCAGGGGCACAAGTGCGGGCTAGGCATAAGGCAGGGGCACAAGTGCAGGCTAGGCATAAGGCAGGGGCACAAGTGCAGGCTAGGCATAAGGCAGGGGCACAAGTGCAGGCTAGGCATAAGGCAGGGGCACAAGTGCAGGCTAGGCATAAGGCAGGGGCACAAGTGCAGGCTAGGCATAAGGCAGGGGCACAAGTGCAGGCTAGGCATAAGGCAGGGGGCACAAGTGCAGGCTAGGCATAAGGCAGGGGCACAAGTGCAGGCTAGGTATAAGGCAGGGGCACAAGTGCAGGCTAGGCATAAGGCAGGGGCACAAGTGCTGGCTAGGCATAAGGCAGGGGCACAAGTGCTGGCTAGGCATAAGGCAGGGGCACAAGTGCTGGCTAGGCATAAGGCAGGGGCACAAGTGCTGGCTAGGCATAAGGCAGGGGCACGAGTGCTGGCTAGGCATAAGGCAGGGGCACGAGTGCTGGCTAGGCATAAGGCAGGGGCACGAGTGCTGGCTAGGCATAAGGCAGGGGCACGAGTGCTGGCTAGGCATAAGGCAGGGGCACGAGTGCTGGCTAGGCATAAGGCAGGGGCACGAGTGCTGGCTAGGCATAAGGCAGGGGCACAAGTGCAGGCTAGGCATAAGCCAGGGGCACAAGTGCAGGCTAGGCATAAGGCAGGGGCACAAGTGCAGGCTAGGCATAAGGCAGGGCACAAGTGCGGGCTAGGCATAAGGCAGGGGCACAATTGCAGGCTAGGCTTTCGGCAGGGGCACAAGTGCAAACTAAGCATAAGGCAGAGGCACAAGGGCAGGCTAGGCATATGGCAGAAGCACAAGTGCAGGCTAGGCATAAGGCAGGGGCACAAGTGCAGGCTAGGCATAAGGCAGGGGCACAAGTGCAGGCTAGGCATAAGGCAGGAGCACAAGTGCAGGATAGGCATAAGACAGGGGCACAAGTGCAGGCTAGGCATAAGGCAGGGGCACAAGTGCAGGCTAGGCATAAGGCAGGGGCACAAGTGCTGGCTAGGCATAAGGCAGGGGCACAAGTGCTGGCTAGGCATAAGGCAGGGGCACAAGTGCTGGCTAGGCATAAGGCAGGGGCACAAGTGCGGGATAGGCATAAGGCAGGGGCACAAGTGCGGGCTAGCCATAAGGCAGGGGCACAAGTGCGGGCTAGGCATAAGGCAGGGGCACAAGTGCGGGCTAGGCATAAGGCAGGGGCACAAGTGCGGGCTAGGCATAAGGCAGGGGCACAAGTGCGGGCTAGGCATAAGGCAGGGGCACAAGTGCGGGCTAGCCATAAGGCAGGGGCACAAGTGCGGGCTAGGCATAAGGCAGGGGCACGAGTGCTGGCTAGGCATAAGGCAGGGGCACGAGTGCTGGCTAGGCATAAGGCAGGGGCACGAGTGCTGGCTAGGCATAAGGCAGGGGCACGAGTGCTGGCTAGGCATAAGGCAGGGGCACGAGTGCTGGCTATGCATAAGGCAGGGGCACAAGTGCTGGCTAGGCATAAGGCAGGGGCACGAGTGCTGGCTAGGCATAAGGCAGGGGCACGAGTGCTGGCTAGGCATAAGGCAAGGGCACAAGTGCTGGCTAGGCATAAGGCAGGGGCACGAGTGCTGGCTAGGCATAAGGCAGGGGCACGAGTGCAGGCTAGGCATAAGGCAGGGGAACGAGTGCAGGCTAGGCATAAGGCAGGGGAACGAGTGCAGGCTAGGCATAAGGCATGGGCACGAGTGCAGGCTAGGCATAAGGCAGGGGCACGAGTGCTGGCTAGGCATAAGGCAGGGGCACAAGTGCTGGCTAGGCATAAGGCAGGGGCACAAGTGCTGGCTAGGCGTAAGGCAGGGGCACAAGTGCGGGCTAGTCTTTAGGCAGGGGCACAAGTGCAAACTAAGCATAAGGCAGAGGCACAAGTGCAGGCTAGGCATAAGGCAGAGGCACAAGTGCAGGCTAGGCATAAGGCAGGGGCACAAGTGCAGGCTAGGCATAAGGCAGGGGCACAAGTGCAGGCTAGGCATAAGGCAGGAGCACAAGTGCAGGCTAGGCATCAGACAGGGGCACAAGTGCAGGCTAGGCATAAGGCAGGGGCACAAGTGCTGGCTAGGCATAAGGCAGGGGCACAAATGCTGGCTAGGCATAAAGCAGGGGCACAAGTGCTGGCTAGGCATAAGGCAGGGGCACAAGTGCTGGCTAGGCATAAGGCAGGGGCACAAGTGCTGGCTAGGCATAAGGCAGGGGCACAAGTGCTGGCTAGGCATAAGGCAGGGGCACAAGTGCTGGCTAGGCTTAAGGCAGGGCACAGGTGCGGGCTAGGCATAAGGCAGGGGCACAAGTGTGGGCTAGGCATAAGGCAGGGGCACAAGTGCGGGCTAGGCATAAGGCAGGGGCACAAGTGCGGGCTAGGCATAAGGCAGGGGCACAAGTGCGGGCTAGGCATAAGGCAGGGGCACAAGTGCGGGCTAGGCATAAGGCAGGGGCACAAGTGCGGGCTAGGCATAAGGCAGGGGCACAAGTGCTGGCTAGGCATAAGGCAGGGGCACAAGTGCTGGCTAGGCATAAGGCAGGGGCACAAGTGCGGGCTAGGCATAAGGCAGGGGCACAAGTGCGGGCTAGGCTTTAGGCAGGGGCACAAGTACAAACTAAGCATAAGGCAGAGGCACAAGTGCAAGCTAGGCATAAGGCAGGGGCACCTATGCAGGCTAGGCTTAAGGCAGGGGCACAAGTGATGGCTACACATAAGGCATACAGCTAACTCTTTGCACTCTTTGCATAAAGGGATAGGCAACCTTAGGGGTGAAGAGCTAGCTTTCACCCCTCTACTCTGTACTTTGTTGTTCAGTGCAAAGCCAGTCCATAACCCCCATGCTCCAAGCGACCAGGCACATCTTGTCTGTCCTCCGTAAATGGGTAATGCCTTCGTCCCCAATTACAGTCGTGCATGTGCATTCAGACGGGACAAGAGCGAAGAGCGTAAAGCCTGCCCTGTGTGCATAACCAACATGAAGCTAAAGACAAAAAAACAATAATGCAAGGGGCTCAAAAGTGCTGGCTAGGCATAAGGCAGGGGCACAAGTGCTGGCTAGGCATAAGGCAGGGGCACAAGTGCTGGCTAGGCATAAGGCAGGGACACAAGTGCTGGCTAGGCATAAGGCAGGGACACAAGTGCTGGCTAGGCATAAGGCAGGGGCACAAGTGCGGGCTAGGCATAAGGCAGGGGCACAAGTGCGGGCTAGGCATAAGGCAGGGGCACAAGTGCGGGCTAGGCATAAGGCAGGGGCACAAGTGCAGGCTAGGCATAAGGCAGGGGCACAAGTGCAGGCTAGGCATAAGGCAGGGGCACAAGTGCAGGCTAGGCATAAGGCAGGGGCACAAGTGCTGGCTAGGCATAAGGCAGGGGCACAAGTGCAGGCTAGGCATAAGGCAGGGGCACAAGTGCAGGCTAGGCATAAGGCAGGGGCACAAGTGCAGGCTAGGCATAAGGCAGGGGCATAAGGCAGGGGCACAAGTGCAGGCTAGGCATAAGGCAGGGACACCTATGCAGGCTAGGCTTAAGGCAGGGGCACAAGTGATGGCTACACATAAGGCATACAGCTAACTCTTTGCACTCTTTGCATAAAGGGATAGGCACCCTTAGGGGTGAAGAGCTAGCTTTCACCCCTCTACTCTGTACTTTGTTGTTCAGTGCGGAGCCAGTCCATAACCCCCATGCTCCAAGCGACCAGGCACATCTTGTCTGTCCTCCGTAAATGGGTAATGCCTTCGTCCCCAATTACAGTCGTGCATGTGCATTCAGACGGGACAAGAGCGAAGAGCGTAAAGCCAGCCCTGTGTGCATAACCAACATGAAGCTAAAGACAAAAAAACAATAATGCAAGGGGCTCAAAAGTGCTGGCTAGGCATAAGGCAGGGGCACAAGTGCTGGCTAGGCATAAGGCAGGGGCACAAGTGCTGGCTAGGCATAAGGCAGGGACACAAGTGCTGGCTAGGCATAAGGCAGGGGCACAAGTGCGGGCTAGGCATAAGGCAGGGGCACAAGTGCGGGCTAGGCATAAGGCAGGGGCACAAGTGCGGGCTAGGCATAAGGCAGGGGCACAAGTGCAGGCTAGGCATAAGGCAGGGGCACAAGTGCTGGCTAGGCATAAGGCAGGGGCACAAGTGCAGGCTAGGCATAAGGCAGGGGCACAAGTGCAGGCTAGGCATAAGGCAGGGGCACAAGTGCAGGCTAGGCATAAGGCAGGGGCATAAGGCAGGGGCACAAGTGCAGGCTAGGCATAAGGCAGGGGCACAAGTGCAGGCTAGGCATAAGGCAGGGGCACAAGTGCTGGCTAGGCATAAGGCAGGGGCACAAGTGCTGGCTAGGCATAAGGCAGGGGCACAAGTGCTGGCTAGGCATAAGGCAGGGGCACAAGTGCTGGCTAGGCATAAGGCAGGGGCACAAGTGCTGGCTAGGCATAAGGCAGGGGCACAAGTGCTGGCTAGGCATAAGGCAGGGGCACAAGTGCTGGCTAGGCATAAGGCAGGGGCACAAGTGCTGGCTAGGCATAAGGCAGGGGCACAAGTGCTGGCTAGGCGTAAGGCAGGGGCACAAGTGCTGGCTAGGCGTAAGGCAGGGGCACAAGTGCTGGCTAGGCGTAAGGCAGGGGCACAAGTGCTGGCTAGGCGTAAGGCAGGGGCACAAGTGCTGGCTAGGCGTAAGGCAGGGGCACAAGTGCTGGCTAGGCGTAAGGCAGGGGCACAAGTGCTGGCTAGGCGTAAGGCAGGGGCACAAGTGCTGGCTAGGCGTAAGGCAGGGGCACAAGTGCTGGCTAGGCGTAAGGCAGGGGCACAAGTGCTGGCTAGGCGTAAGGCAGGGGCACAAGTGCAAACTAAGCATAAGGCAGAGGCACAAGTGCAGGCTAGGCATAAGGCAGGGGCACAAGTGCAGGCTAGACATAAGGCAGGAGCACAAGTGCAGGCTAGACATAAGACAGGGGCACAAGTGCTGGCTAGGCATAAGGCAGGGGCACAAGTGCTGGCTAGGCATAAGGCAGGGGCACAAGTGCTGGCTAGGCATAAGGCAGGGACACAAGTGCTGGCTAGGCATAAGGCAGGGGCACAAGTGCGGGCTAGGCATAAGGCAGGGGCACAAGTGCCGGCTAGGCATAAGGCAGGGGCACAAGTGCGGGCTAGACATAAGGCAGGGGCACAAGTGCAGGCTAGGCATAAGGCAGGGGCACAAGTGCGGGCTAGGCATAAGGCAGGGGCACAAGTGCGGGCTAGGCATAAGGCAGGGGCACAAGTGCAGGCTAGGCATAAGGCAGGGGCACAAGTGCAGGCTAGGCATAAGGCAGGGGCACAAGTGCAGGCTAGGCATAAGGCAGGGGGCACAAGTGCAGGCTAGGCATAAGGCAGGGGGCACAAGTGCAGGCTAGGCATAAGGCAGGGGCACACGTGCAGGCTAGGCATAAGGCAGGGGCACAAGTGCAGGCTAGGCATAAGGCAGGGCACAAGTGCGGGCTAGGCATAAGGCAGGGCACAAGTGCGGGCTAGGCATAAGGCAGGGGCACAAGTGCGGGCTAGGCTTTAGGCAGGGGCACAAGTGCTGGCTAGGCGTAAGGCAGGGGCACAAGTGCAAACTAAGCATAAGGCAGAGGCACAAGTGCAGGCTAGGCATAAGGCAGGGGCACAAGTGCAGGCTAGACATAAGGCAGGAGCACAAGTGCAGGCTAGGCATAAGACAGGGGCACAAGTGCTGGCTAGGCATAAGCCAGGGGCACAAGTGCTGGCTAGGCATAAGGCAGGGGCACAAGTGCTGGCGAGGCATAAGGCAGGGACACAAGTGCTGGCTAGGCATAAGGCAGGGGCACAAGTGTGGGCTAGGCATAAGGCAGGGGCACAAGTGCGGGCTAGGCATAAGGCAGGGGCACAAGTGCGGGCTAGACATAAGGCAGGGGCACAAGTGCGGGCTAGGCATAAGGCAGGGGCACAAGTGCAGGCTAGGCATAAGGCAGGGGCACAAGTGCAGGCTAGGCATAAGGCAGGGGCACAAGTGCAGGCTAGGCATAAGGCAGGGGCACAAGTGCAGGCTAGGCATAAGGCAGGGGCACAAGTGCAGGCTAGGCATAAGGCAGGGGCACAAGTGCAGGCTAGGCATAAGGCAGGGGGCACAAGTGCAGGCTAGGCATAAGGCAGGGGGCACAAGTGCAGGCTAGGCATAAGGCAGGGGCACACGTGCAGGCTAGGCATAAGGCAGGGGCACAAGTGCAGGCTAGGCATAAGGCAGGGCACAAGTGCGGGCTAGGCATAAGGCAGGGCACAAGTGCGGGCTAGGCATAAGGCAGGGGCACAAGTGCGGGCTAGGCTTTAGGCAGGGGCACAAGTGCAAACTAAGCATAAGGCAGAGGCACAAGGGCAGGCTAGGCATATGGCAGAAGCACAAGTGCAGGCTAGGCATAAGGCAGGGGCACAAGTGCAGGCTAGGCATAAGGCAGGGGCACAAGTGCAGGCTAGGCATAAGGCAGGAGCACAAGTGCAGGATAGGCATAAGACAGGGGCACAAGTGCAGGCTAGGCATAAGGCAGGGGCACAAGTGCAGGCTAGGCATAAGGCAGGGGCACAAGTGCTGGCTAGGCATAAGGCAGGGGCACAAGTGCTGGCTAGGCATAAGGCAGGGGCACAAGTGCTGGCTAGGCATAAGGCAGGGGCACAAGTGCTGGCTAGGCATAAGGCAGGGGCACAAGTGCTGGCTAGGCGTAAGGCAGGGGCACAAGTGCTGGCTAGGCGTAAGGCAGGGGCACAAGTGCTGGCTAGGCGTAAGGCAGGGGCACAAGTGCTGGCTAGGCGTAAGGCAGGGGCACAAGTGCTGGCTAGGCGTAAGGCAGGGGCACAAGTGCGGGCTAGGCATAAGGCAGGGGCACAAGTGCGGGCTAGGCATAAGGCAGGGGCACAAGTGCAGGCTAGGCATAAGGCAGGGGCACAAGTGCAGGCTAGGCATAAGGCAGGGGCACAAGTGCTGGCTAGGCATAAGGCAGGGGCACAAGTGCAGGCTAGGCATAAGGCAGGGCACAAGTGCAGGCTAGGCATAAGGCAGGGCACAAGTGTGGGCTAGGCATAAGGCAGGGCACAAGTGCGGGCTAGGCATCAGGCAGGGGCACAAGTGCTGGCTAGGCATAAGGCAGGGGCACAAGTGCTGGCTAGGCATAAGGCAGGGGCACAAGTGCTGGCTAGGCATGAGGCAGGGGCACAAGTGCTGGCTAGGCATAAGGCAGGGCACAAGTGCGGGCTAGGCATCAGGCAGGGGCACAAGTGCTGGCTAGGCATAAGGCAGGGGCACAAGTGCTGGCTAGGCATAAGGCAGGGGCACAAGTGCTGGCTAGGCATGAGGCAGGGGCACAAGTGCTGGCTAGGCATGAGGCAGGGGCACAAGTGCTGGCTAGGCATAAGGCAGGGGCACAAGTGCTGGCTAGGCATAAGGCAGGGGCACAAGTGCTGGCTAGGCATAAGGCAGGGGCACAAGTGCTGGCTAGGCATGAGGCAGGGGCACAAGTGCTGGCTAGGCATAAGGCAGGGGCACAAGTGCTGGCTAGGCATAAGGCAGGGGCACAAGTGCAGGCTAGGCATAAGGCAGGGGGCACAAGTGCAGGCTAGGCATAAGGCAGGGGCACACGTGCAGGCTAGGCATAAGGCAGGGGCACAAGTGCAGGCTAGGCATAAGGCAGGGCACAAGTGCGGGCTAGGCATAAGGCAGGGCACAAGTGCGGGCTAGGCATAAGGCAGGGGCACAAGTGCGGGCTAGGCTTTAGGCAGGGGCACAAGTGCAAACTAAGCATAAGGCAGAGGCACAAGGGCAGGCTAGGCATATGGCAGAAGCACAAGTGCAGGCTAGGCATAAGGCAGGGGCACAAGTGCAGGCTAGGCATAAGGCAGGGGCACAAGTGCAGGCTAGGCATAAGGCAGGGGCACAAGTGCAGGATAGGCATAAGACAGGGGCACAAGTGCAGGCTAGGCATAAGGCAGGGGCACAAGTGCAGGCTAGGCATAAGGCAGGGGCACAAGTGCTGGCTAGGCATAAGGCAGGGGCACAAGTGCTGGCTAGGCATAAGGCAGGGGCACAAGTGCTGGCTAGGCATAAGGCAGGGGCACAAGTGCTGGCTAGGCATAAGGCAGGGGCACAAGTGCTGGCTAGGCATAAGGCAGGGGCACAAGTGCTGGCTAGGCGTAAGGCAGGGGCACAAGTGCTGGCTAGGCATAAGGCAGGGGCACAAGTGCTGGCTAGGCGTAAGGCAGGGGCACAAGTGCTGGCTAGGCGTAAGGCAGGGGCACAAGTGCTGGCTAGGCGTAAGGCAGGGGCACAAGTGCTGGCTAGGCGTAAGGCAGGGGCACAAGTGCGGGCTAGGCATAAGGCAGGGGCACAAGTGCGGGCTAGGCATAAGGCAGGGGCACAAGTGCAGGCTAGGCATAAGGCAGGGGCACAAGTGCTGGCTAGGCATAAGGCAGGGGCACAAGTGCAGGCTAGGCATAAGGCAGGGCACAAGTGCAGGCTAGGCATAAGGCAGGGCACAAGTGCAGGCTAGGCATAAGGCAGGGCACAAGTGCGGGCTAGGCATAAGGCAGGGCACAAGTGCGGGCTAGGCATAAGGCAGGGCACAAGTGCGGGCTAGGCATCAGGCAGGGGCACAAGTGCTGGCTAGGCATAAGGCAGGGGCACAAGTGCTGGCTAGGCATAAGGCAGGGGCACAAGTGCTGGCTAGGCATGAGGCAGGGGCACAAGTGCTGGCTAGGCATAAGGCAGGGGCACAAGTGCTGGCTAGGCATAAGGCAGGGGCACAAGTGCTGGCTAGGCATGAGGCAGGGGCACAAGTGCTGGCTAGGCATAAGGCAGGGGCACAAGTGCTGGCTAGGCATAAGGCAGGGGCACAAGTGCTGGCTAGGCATAAGGCAGGGGCACAAGTGCTGGCTAGGCATAAGGCAGGGGCACAAGTGCGGGCTAGTTTTTAGGCAGGGGCACAAGTGCAAACTAAGCATAGAGCAGAGGCACAAGTGCAGGCTAGGCATAAGGCAGGGGCACAAGTGCTGGCTAGGCATAAGGCAGGGGCACAAGTGCTGGCTAGGCATAAGGCAGGGGCACAAGTGCTGGCTAGGCATGAGGCAGGGGCACAAGTGCTGGCTAGGCGTAAGGCAGGGGCACAAGTGCTGGCTAGGCGTAAGGCAGGGGCACAAGTGCGGGCTAGTCTTTAGGCAGGGGCACAAGTGCAAACTAAGCATAAGGCAGAGGCACAAGTGCAGGCTAGGCATAAGACAGGGGCACAAGTGCAGGCTAGGCTTAAGGCAGGAGCACAAGTGCAGGCTAGGCATAAGACAGGGGCACAAGTGCAGGCTAGGCATAAGGCAGGGGCACAAGTGCAGGCAAGGCATAAGGCAGGGGCACAAGTGCTGGCTAGGCATAAGGCAGGGGCACAAGTGCGGGCTAGGCATAAGGCAGGGGCACAAGTGCGGGCTAGGCATAAGGCAGGGGCACAAGTGCGGGCTAGGCATAAGGCAGGGGCACAAGTGCAGGCTAGGCATAAGGCAGGGGCACACGTGCAGACTAGGCATAAGGCAGGGGCACAAGTGCAGGCTAGGCGTAAGGCAGGGGCACAAGTGCTGGCTAGGCGTAAGGCAGGGGCACAAGTGCTGGCTAGGCGTAAGGCAGGGGCACAAGTGCTGGCTAGGCGTAAGGCAGGGGCACAAGTGCTGGCTAGGCGTAAGGCAGGGGCACAAGTGCTGGCTAGGCGTAAGGCAGGGGCACAAGTGCGGGCTAGGCATAAGGCAGGGGCACAAGTGCGGGCTAGGCATAAGGCAGGGGCACAAGTGCAGGCTAGGCATAAGGCAGGGGCACAAGTGCTGGCTAGGCATAAGGCAGGGCACAAGTGCGGGCTAGGCATAAGGCAGGGCACAAGTGCGGGCTAGGCATCAGGCAGGGGCACAAGTGCTGGCTAGGCATGAGGCAGGGGCACAAGTGCTGGCTAGGCATAAGGCAGGGGCACAAGTGCTGGCTAGGCATAAGGCAGGGGTACAAGTGCTGGCTAGGCATAAGGCAGGGGCACAAGTGCTGGATAGGCGTAAGGCAGGGGCACAAGTGCTGGCTAGGCGTAAGGCAGGGGCACAAGTGCTGGCTAGGCGTAAGGCAGGGGCACAAGTGCTGGCTAGGCGTAAGGCAGGGGCACAAGTGCTGGCTAGGCGTAAGGCAGGGGCACAAGTGCTGGCTAGGCGTAAGGCAGGGGCACAAGTGCTGGCTAGGCGTAAGGCAGGGGCACAAGTGCTGGCTAGGCGTAAGGCAGGGGCACAAGTGCTGGCTAGGCATAAGGCAGGGGCACAAGTGCAGGCTAGGCATAAGGCAGGGGCACAAGTGCTGGCTAGGCATAAGGCAGGGGCACCTATGCAGGCTAGGCTTAAGGCAGGGGCACAAGTGATGGCTACACATAAGGCATACAGCTAACTCTTTGCACTCTTTGCATAAAGGGATAGGCACCCTTAGGGGTGAAGAGCTAGCTTTCACCCCTCTACTCTGTACTTTGTTGTTCAGTGCAAAGCCAGTCCATAACCCCCATGCTCCAAGCGACCAGGCACATCTTGTCTGTCCTCCGTAAATGGGTAATGCCTTCGTCCCCAATTACAGTCGTGCATGTGCATTCAGACGGGACAAGAGCGAAGAGCGTAAAGCGTGCCCTGTGTGCATAACCAACATGAAGCTAAAGACAAAAAAACAATAATGCAAGGGGCTCAAAAGTGCTGGCTAGGCATAAGGCAGGGGCACAAGTGCTGGCTAGGCATAAGGCAGGGGCACAAGTGCTGGCTAGGCATAAGGCAGGGACACAAGTGCTGGCTAGGCATAAGGCAGGGGCACAAGTGCGGGCTAGGCATAAGGCAGGGGCACAAGTGCGGGCTAGGCATAAGGCAGGGGCACAAGTGCGGGATAGGCATAAGGCAGGGGCACAAGTGCAGGCTAGGCATAAGGCAGGGGCACAAGTGCAGGCTAGGCATAAGGCAGGGGCACAAGTGCAGGCTAGGCATAAGGCAGGGGCACAAGTGCAGGCTAGGCATAAGGCAGGGGCACAAGTGCAGGCTAGGCATAAGGCAGGGGCACAAGTGCAGGCTAGGCATAAGGCAGGGGCACCTATGCAGGCTAGGCTTAAGGCAGGGGCACAAGTGATGGCTACACATAAGGCATACAGCTAACTCTTTGCACTCTTTGCATAAAGGGATAGGCACCCTTAGGGGTGAAGAGCTAGCTTTCACCCCTCTACTCTGTACTTTGTTGTTCAGTGCGGAGCCAGTCCATAACCCCCATGCTCCAAGCGACCAGGCACATCTTGTCTGTCCTCCGTAAATGGGTAATGCCTTCGTCCACAATTACAGTCGTGCATGTGCATTCAGACGGGACAAGAGCGAAGAGCGTAAAGCCTGCCCTGTGTGCATAACCAACATGAAGCTAAAGACAAAAAAACAATAATGCAAGGGGCTCAAAAGTGCTGGCTAGGCATAAGGCAGGGGCACAAGTGCTGGCTAGGCATAAGGCAGGGGCACAAGTGCTGGCTAGGCATAAGGCAGGGGCACAAGTGCTGGCTAGGCAGAAGGCAGGGGCACAAGTGCGGGCTAGGCATAAGGCAGGGGCACAAGTGCGGGCTAGGCATAAGGCAGGGGCACAAGTGCGGGCTAGGCATAAGGCAGGGGCACAAGTGCGGGCTAGGCATAAGGCAGGGGCACAAGTGCGGGCTAGGCATAAGGCAGGGGCACAAGTGCGGGCTAGGCATAAGGCAGGGGCACAAGTGCGGGCTAGGCATAAGGCAGGGGCACAAGTGCGGGCTAGGCATAAGGCAGGGGCACAAGTGCGGGCTAGGCATAAGGCAGGGGCACAAGTGCGGGCTAGGCAGAAGGCAGGGGCACAAGTGCGGGCTAGGCAGAAGGCAGGGGCACAAGTGCGGGCTAGGCAGAAGGCAGGGGCACAAGTGCGGGCTAGGCAGAAGGCAGGGGCACAAGTGCGGGCTAGGCAGAAGGCAGGGGCACAAGTGCGGGCTAGGCAGAAGGCAGGGGCACAAGTGCGGGCTAGGCAGAAGGCAGGGGCACAAGTGCGGGCTAGGCAGAAGGCAGGGGCACAAGTGCGGGCTAGGCAGAAGGCAGGGGCACAAGTGCGGGCTAGGCAGAAGGCAGGGGCACAAGTGCGGGCTAGGCAGAAGGCAGGGGCACAAGTGCTGGCTAGGCAGAAGGCAGGGGCACAAGTGCTGGCTAGGCATAAGGCAGGGGCACAAGTGCTGGCTAGGCATAAGGCAGGGGCACAAGTGCTGGCTAGGCATAAGGCAGGGGCACAAGTGCTGGCTAGGCATAAGGCAGGGGCACAAGTGCTGGCTAGGCGTAAGGCAGGGGCACAAGTGCTGGCTAGGCGTAAGGCAGGGGCACAAGTGCTGGCTAGGCGTAAGGCAGGGGCACAAGTGCAAACTAAGCATAAGGCAGAGGCACAAGTGCAGGCTAGGCATAAGGCAGGGGCACAAGTGCAGGCTAGACATAAGGCAGGAGCACAAGTGCAGGCTAGGCATAAGACAGGGGCACAAGTGCTGGCTAGGCATAAGGCAGGGGCACAAGTGCTGGCTAGGCATAAGGCAGGGGCACAAGTGCTGGCTAGGCATAAGGCAGGGGCACAAGTGCTGGCTAGGCATAAGGCAGGGGCACAAGTGCTGGCTAGGCATAAGGCAGGGGCACAAGTGCTGGCTAGGCATAAGGCAGGGGCACAAGTGCGGGCTAGGCATAAGGCAGGGGCACAAGTGCAGGCTAGGCATAAGGCAGGGGCACAAGTGCGGGCTAGACATAAGGCAGGGGCACAAGTGCGGGCTAGGCATAAGGCAGGGGCACAAGTGCGGGCTAGGCATAAGGCAGGGGCACAAGTGCTGGCTAGGCATAAGGCAGGAGCACAAGTGCAGGCTAGGCATAAGGCAGGGGCACAAGTGCTGGCTAGGCATAAGGCAGGGGCACAAGTGCTGGCTAGGCATAAGGCAGGGGCACAAGTGCTGGCTAGGCATAAGGCAGGGGCACAAGTGCTGGCTAGGCATAAGGCAGGGGCACAAGTGCTGGCTAGGCATAAGGCAGGGGCACAAGTGCTGGCTAGGCATAAGGCAGGGGCACAAGTGCGGGCTAGGCATAAGGCAGGGGCACAAGTGCGGGCTAGGCATAAGGCAGGGGCACAAGTGCGGGCTAGGCATAAGGCAGGGGCACAAGTGCGGGCTAGGCATAAGGCAGGGGCACAAGTGCGGGCTAGGCATAAGGCAAGGGCACAAGTGCAGGCTAGGCATAAGGCAGGGGCACAAGTGCAGGCTAGGCATAAGGCAGGAGCACAAGTGCAGGCTAGGCATAAGGCAGGGGCACAAGTGCAGGCTAGGCATAAGGCAGGGGCACAAGTGCAGGCTAGGCATAAGGCAGGGCACAAGTGCGGGCTAGGCATAAGGCAGGGGCACAAGTGCAGGCTAGGCATAAGGCAGGGGCACAAGTGCAGGCTAGGCATAAGGCAGGGCACAAGTGCGGGCTAGGCATAAGGCAGGGGCACAAGTGCGGGCTAGGCATAAGGCAGGGGCACAAGTGCGGGCTAGGCATAAGGCAGGGGCACAAGTGCTGGCTAGGCATAAGGCAGGGGCACAAGTGCTGGCTAGGCATAAGGCAGGGGCACAAGTGCTGGCTAGGCATAAGGCAGGGGCACAAGTGCTGGCTAGGCATAAGGCAGGGGCACAAGTGCTGGCTAGGCATAAGGCAGGGGCACAAGTGCTGGCTAGGCATAAGGCAGGGGCACAAGTGCTGGCTAGGCATAAGGCAGGGGCACAAGTGCTGGCTAGGCATAAGGCAGGGGATCAAGTGCGGGCTAGTTTTTAGGCAGGGGCACAAGTGCAAACTAAGCATAGGGCAGAGGCACAAGTGCAGGCTAGGCATAAGGCAGGGGCACAAGTGCAGGCTAGGCATAAGGCAGGAGCACAAGTGCAGGCTAGGCATAAGACAGGGGCACAAGTGCAGGATAGGCATAAGGCAGGGGCACAAGTGCAGGCTAGGCATAAGGCAGGGGCACAAGTGCAGGCTAGGCATAAGGCAGGGGCACAAGTGCTGGCTAGGCATAAGGCAGGGGCACAAGTGCTGGCTAGGCATAAGGCAGGGGCACAAGTGCTGGCTAGGCATAAGGCAGGGGCACAAGTGCTGGCTAGGCATAAGGCAGGGGCACAAGTGCTGGCTAGGCATAAGGCAGGGGCACAAGTGCTGGCTAGGCATAAGGCAGGGGCACAAGTGCTGGCTAGGCATAAGGCAGGGGCACAAGTGCTGGCTAGGCGTAAGGCAGGGGCACAAGTGCTGGCTAGGCGTAAGGCAGGGGCACAAGTGCTGGCTAGGCGTAAGGCAGGGGCACAAGTGCTGGCTAGGCGTAAGGCAGGGGCACAAGTGCTGGCTAGGCGTAAGGCAGGGGCACAAGTGCTGGCTAGGCGTAAGGCAGGGGCACAAGTGCTGGCTAGGCGTAAGGCAGGGGCACAAGTGCTGGCTAGGCGTAAGGCAGGGGCACAAGTGCTGGCTAGGCGTAAGGCAGGGGCACAAGTGCTGGCTAGGCGTAAGGCAGGGGCACAAGTGCTGGCTAGGCGTAAGGCAGGGGCACAAGTGCTGGCTAGGCGTAAGGCAGGGGCACAAGTGCAAACTAAGCATAAGGCAGAGGCACAAGTGCAGGCTAGGCATAAGGCAGGGGCACAAGTGCAGGCTAGACATAAGGCAGGAGCACAAGTGCAGGCTAGGCATAAGACAGGGGCACAAGTGCTGGCTAGGCATGAGGCAGGGGCACAAGTGCTGGCTAGGCATAAGGCAGGGGCACAAGTGCTGGCTAGGCATAAGGCAGGGGCACAAGTGCGGGCTAGTTTTTAGGCAGGGGCACAAGTGCAAACTAAGCATAGAGCAGAGGCACAAGTGCAGGCTAGGCATAAGGCAGGGGCACAAGTGCTGGCTAGGCATAAGGCAGGGGCACAAGTGCTGGCTAGGCATAAGGCAGGGGCACAAGTGCTGGCTAGGCATGAGGCAGGGGCACAAGTGCTGGCTAGGCATAAGGCAGGGGCACAAGTGCTGGCTAGGCGTAAGGCAGGGGCACAAGTGCGGGCTAGTCTTTAGGCAGGGGCACAAGTGCAAACTAAGCATAAGGCAGAGGCACAAGTGCAGGCTAGGCATAAGACAGGGGCACAAGTGCAGGCTAGGCATAAGGCAGGAGCACAAGTGCAGGCTAGGCATAAGACAGGGGCACAAGTGCAGGCTAGGCATAAGGCAGGGGCACAAGTGCAGGCAAGGCATAAGGCAGGGGCACAAGTGCTGGCTAGGCATAAGGCATGGGCACAAGTGCGGGCTAGGCATAAGGCAGGGGCACAAGTGCGGGCTAGGCATAAGGCAGGGGCACAAGTGCAGGCTAGGCATAAGGCAGGGGCACACGTGCAGGCTAGGCATATGGCAGGGGCACACGTGCAGGCTAGGCATATGGCAGGGGCACACGTGCAGGCTAGGCATATGGCAGGGGCACGAGTGCTGGCTAGGCATAAGGCAGGGGCACGAGTGCTGGCTAGGCATAAAGCAGGGGCACGAGTGCTGGCTAGGCATAAGGCAGGGGCACGAGTGCTGGCTAGGCATAAGGCAGGGGCACAAGTGCTGGCTAGGCATGAGGCAGGGGCACAAGTGCTGGCTAGGCATAAGGCAGGGGCACAAGTGCTGGCTAGGCATAAGGCAGGGGCACAAGTGCTGGCTAGGCATAAGGCAGGGGCACAAGTGCTGGATAGGCGTAAGGCAGGGGCACAAGTGCTGGCTAGGCGTAAGGCAGGGGCACAAGTGCTGGCTAGGCGTAAGGCAGGGGCACAAGTGCTGGCTAGGCGTAAGGCAGGGGCACAAGTGCGGGCTAGGCATAAGGCAGGGGCACAAGTGCTGGCTAGGCATAAGGCAGGGGCACAAGTGCTGGCTAGGCATAAGGCAGGGGCACAAGTGCTGGCTAGGCATAAGGCAGGGGCACAAGTGCTGGCTAGGCATAAGGCAGGGGCACAAGTGCTGGCGAGGCATAAGGCAGGGGCACAAGTGCTGGCTAGGCATAAGGCAGGGGCACAAGTGCTGGCTAGGCATAAGGCAGGGGCACAAGTGCTGGCTAGGCATAAGGCAGGGGCACAAGTGCAGGCTAGGCATAAGGCAGGGGCACAAGTGCTGGCTAGGCATAAGGCAGGGGTACAAGTGCTGCCTAGGCATCAGGCAGGGGCAAAAGTGCTGGCTAGGCATAAGGCGGGGCAAAAGTGCTGGCTAGGCATAAGGCAGGGGCACAAATGCAGGCTAGGCATAAGGCAGGGGCACAAGTGCAGGATAGGCATAAGGCAGGGGCACAAGTGGTGGCTAGGCATAAGGCAGGGGCACAAGTGCTGGCTAGGCATAAGGCAGGGGCACAAGTGCTGGCTAGGCATAAGGCAGGGGCACAAGTGCGGGCTAGGCTTTAGGCAGGGGCTTAAGTGCTGGCTAGGCATAAGGCAGGGGCACAAGTGCTGGCTAGGCATAAGGCAGGGGCACAAGTGCGGGCTAGGCTTTAGGCAGGGGCACAAGTACAAACTAAGCATAAGGCAGAGGCACAAGTGCAAGCTAGGCATAAGGCAGGGGCACCTATGCAGGCTAGGCTTAAGGCAGGGGCACAAGTGATGGCTACACATAAGACATACAGCTAACTCTTTGCACTCTTTGCATAAAGGGATAGGCACCCTTAGGGGTGAAGAGCTAGCTTTCACCCCTCTACTCTGTACTTTGTTGTTCAGTGCAAAGCCAGTCCATAACCCCCATGCTCCAAGCGACCAGGCACATCTTGTCTGTCCTCCGTAAATGGGTAATGCCTTCGTCCCCAATTACAGTCGTGCATGTGCATTCAGACGGGACAAGAGCGAAGAGCGTAAAGCCTGCCCTGTGTGCATAACCAACATGAAGCTAAAGACAAAAAAACAATAATGCAAGGGGCTCAAAAGTGCTGGCTAGGCATAAGGCAGGGGCACAAGTGCTGGCTAGGCATAAGGCAGGGGCACAAGTGCTGGCTAGGCATAAGGCAGGGACACAAGTGCTGGCTAGGCATAAGGCAGGGGCACAAGTGCGGGCTAGGCATAAGGCAGGGGCACAAGTGCGGGCTAGGCATAAGGCAGGGGCACAAGTGCGGGATAGGCATAAGGCAGGGGCACAAGTGCAGGCTAGGCATAAGGCAGGGGCACAAGTGCAGGCTAGGCATAAGGCAGGGGCACAAGTGCAGGCTAGGCATAAGGCAGGGGCACAAGTGCAGGCTAGGCATAAGGCAGGGGCACAAGTGCAGGCTAGGCATAAGGCAGGGGCACAAGTGCAGGCTAGGCATAAGGCAGGGGCACAAGTGATGGCTACACATAAGGCATACAGCTAACTCTTTGCACTCTTTGCATAAAGGGATAGGCACCCTTAGGGATGAAGAGCTAGCTTTCACCCCTCTACTCTGTACTTTGTTGTTCAGTGCGGAGCCAGTCCATAACCCCCATGCTCCAAGCGACCAGGCACATCTTGTCTGTCCTCCGTAAATGGGTAATGCCTTCGTCCACAATTACAGTCGTGCATGTGCATTCAGACGGGACAAGAGCGAAGAGCGTAAAGCCTGCCCTGTGTGCATAACCAACATGAAGCTAAAGACAAAAAAACAATAATGCAAGGGGCTCAAAAGTTCTGGCTAGGCATAAGGCAGGGGCACAAGTGCTGGCTAGGCATAAGGCAGGGGCACAAGTGCTGGCTAGGCATAAGGCAGGGGCACAAGTGCGGGCTAGGCTTAAGGCAGGGGCACAAGTGCGGGCTAGGCATAAGGCAGGGGCACAAGTGCGGGCTAGGCATAAGGCAGGGGCACAAGTGCGGGCTAGCCATAAGGCAGGGGCACAAGTGCGGGCTAGGCATAAGGCAGGGGCACAAGTGCGGGCTAGGCATAAGGCAGGGGCACAAGTGCGGGCTAGGCATAAGGCAGGGGCACAAGTGCGGGCTAGGCATAAGGCAGGGGCACAAGTGCGGGCTAGGCATAAGGCAGGGGCACAAGTGCGGGCTAGGCAGAAGGCAGGGGCACAAGTGCGGGCTAGGCAGAAGGCAGGGGCACAAGTGCGGGCTAGGCAGAAGGCAGGGGCACAAGTGCGGGCTAGGCAGAAGGCAGGGGCACAAGTGCGGGCTAGGCAGAAGGCAGGGGCACAAGTGCGGGCTAGGCAGAAGGCAGGGGCACAAGTGCGGGCTAGGCAGAAGGCAGGGGCACAAGTGCGGGCTAGGCAGAAGGCAGGGGCACAAGTGCGGGCTAGGCAGAAGGCAGGGGCACAAGTGCGGGCTAGGCATAAGGCAGGGGCACAAGTGCTGGCTAGGCATAAGGCAGGGGCACAAGTGCAGGCTAGGCATAAGGCAGGGCACAAGTGCAGGCTAGGCATAAGGCAGGGCACAAGTGCGGGCTAGGCATAAGGCAGGGCACAAGTGCGGGCTAGGCATCAGGCAGGGGCACAAGTGCTGGCTAGGCATAAGGCAGGGGCACAAGTGCTGGCTAGGCATAAGGCAGGGGCACAAGTGCTGGCTAGGCATAAGGCAGGGGCACAAGTGCTGGCTAGGCATGAGGCAGGGGCACAAGTGCTGGCTAGGCATAAGGCAGGGGCACAAGTGCTGGCTAGGCATAAGGCAGGGGCACAAGTGCTGGCTAGGCATAAGGCAGGGGCACAAGTGCTGGCTAGGCATGAGGCAGGGGCACAAGTGCTGGCTAGGCATGAGGCAGGGGCACAAGTGCTGGCTAGGCATAAGGCAGGGGCACAAGTGCTGGCTAGGCATAAGGCAGGGGCACAAGTGCTGGCTAGGCATAAGGCAGGGGCACAAGTGCTGGCTAGGCATAAGGCAGGGGCACAAGTGCGGGCTAGTTTTTAGGCAGGGGCACAAGTGCAAACTAAGCATAGAGCAGAGGCACAAGTGCAGGCTAGGCATAAGGCAGGGGCACAAGTGCTGGCTAGGCATAAGGCAGGGGCACAAGTGCTGGCTAGGCATAAGGCAGGGGCACAAGTGCTGGCTAGGCATGAGGCAGGGGCACAAGTGCTGGCTAGGCGTAAGGCAGGGGCACAAGTGCTGGCTAGGCGTAAGGCAGGGGCACAAGTGCGGGCTAGTCTTTAGGCAGGGGCACAAGTGCAAACTAAGCATAAGGCAGAGGCACAAGTGCAGGCTAGGCATAAGACAGGGGCACAAGTGCAGGCTAGGCATAAGGCAGGAGCACAAGTGCAGGCTAGGCATAAGACAGGGGCACAAGTGCAGGCTAGGCATAAGGCAGGGGCACAAGTGCAGGCAAGGCATAAGGCAGGGGCACAAGTGCTGGCTAGGCATAAGGCAGGGGCACAAGTGCGGGCTAGGCATAAGGCAGGGGCACAAGTGCGGGCTAGGCATAAGGCAGGGGCACGAGTGCTGGCAAGGCATAAGGCAGGGTCACGAGTGCTGGCTAGGCATAAGGCAGGGGCACGAGTGCTGGCTAGGCATAAGGCAGGGGCACGAGTGCTGGCTAGGCATAAGGCAGGGGCACGAGTGCTGGCTAGGCATAAGGCAGGGGCACGAGTGCTGGCTAGGCATAAGGCAGGGGCACGAGTGCTGGCTAGGCATAAGGCAGGGGCACGAGTGCTGGCTAGGCATAAGGCAGGGGCACGAGTGCTGGCTAGGCATAAGGCAAGGGCACGAGTGCTGGCTAGGCATAAGGCAGGGGCACGAGTGCTGGCTAGGCATAAGGCAGGGGCACGAGTGCAGGCTAGGCATAAGGCAGGGGCACGAGTGCAGGCTAGGCATAAGGCAGGGGCACGAGTGCAGGCTAGGCATAAGGCAGGGGCACGAGTGCAGGCTAGGCATAAGGCAGGGGCACACGTGCAGGCTAGGCATAAGGCAGGGGCACAAGTGCAGGCTAGGCATAAGGCAGGGGCACACGTGCAGGCTAGGCATAAGGCAGGGGCACAAGTGCAGGCTAGGCATAAGGCAGGGGCACAAGTGCAGGCTAGGCATAAGGCAGGGGCACACGTGCAGGCTAGGCATATGGCAGGGGCACACGTGCAGGCTAGGCATATGGCAGGGGCACGAGTGCTGGCTAGGCATAAGGCAGGGGCACGAGTGCTGGCTAGGCATAAAGCAGGGGCACGAGTGCTGGCTAGGCATAAAGCAGGGGCACGAGTGCTGGCTAGGCATAAGGCAGGGGCACGAGTGCTGGCTAGGCATAAGGCAGGGGCACAAGTGCTGGCTAGGCATGAGGCAGGGGCACAAGTGCTGGCTAGGCATAAGGCAGGGGCACAAGTGCTGGCTAGGCATAAGGCAGGGGCACAAGTGCTGGCTAGGCGTAAGGCAGGGGCACAAGTGCTGGATAGGCGTAAGGCAGGGGCACAAGTGCTGGATAGGCGTAAGGCAGGGGCACAAGTGCTGGCTAGGCGTAAGGCAGGGGCACAAGTGCTGGCTAGGCGTAAGGCAGGGGCACAAGTGCTGGCTAGGCGTAAGGCAGGGGCACAAGTGCGGGCTAGGCATAAGGCAGGGGCACAAGTGCGGGCTAGGCATAAGGCAGGGGCACAAGTGCAGGCTAGGCATAAGGCAGGGGCACAAGTGCTGGCTAGGCATAAGGCAGGGGCACAAGTGCAGGCTAGGCATAAGGCAGGGCACAAGTGCAGGCTAGGCATAAGGCAGGGCACAAGTGCGGGCTAGGCATAAGGCAGGGCACAAGTGCGGGCTAGGCATCAGGCAGGGGCACAAGTGCTGGCTAGGCATAAGGCAGGGGCACAAGTGCTGGCTAGGCATAAGGCAGGGGCACAAGTGCTGGCTAGGCATGAGGCAGGGGCACAAGTGCTGGCTAGGCATAAGGCAGGGGCACAAGTGCTGGCTAGGCATAAGGCAGGGGCACAAGTGCTGGCTAGGCATAAGGCAGGGGCACAAGTGCTGGCTAGGCATAAGGCAGGGGCACAAGTGCTGGCTAGGCATGAGGCAGGGGCACAAGTGCTGGCTAGGCATAAGGCAGGGGCACAAGTGCTGGCTAGGCATAAGGCAGGGGCACAAGTGCTGGCTAGGCATAAGGCAGGGGCACAAGTGCTGGCTAGGCATAAGGCAGGGGCACAAGTGCTGGCTAGGCATAAGGCAGGGGCACAAGTGCGGGCTAGTTTTTAGGCAGGGGCACAAGTGCAAACTAAGCATAGAGCAGAGGCACAAGTGCAGGCTAGGCATAAGGCAGGGGCACAAGTGCTGGCTAGGCATAAGGCAGGGGCACAAGTGCTGGCTAGGCATAAGGCAGGGGCACAAGTGCTGGCTAGGCATGAGGCAGGGGCACAAGTGCTGGCTAGGCGTAAGGCAGGGGCACAAGTGCTGGCTAGGCGTAAGGCAGGGGCACAAGTGCGGGCTAGTCTTTAGGCAGGGGCACAAGTGCAAACTAAGCATAAGGCAGAGGCACAAGTGCAGGCTAGGCATAAGACAGGGGCACAAGTGCAGGCTAGGCATAAGGCAGGAGCACAAGTGCAGGCTAGGCATAAGACAGGGGCACAAGTGCAGGCTAGGCATAAGGCAGGGGCACAAGTGCAGGCAAGGCATAAGGCAGGGGCACAAGTGCTGGCTAGGCATAAGGCAGGGGCACAAGTGCGGGCTAGGCATAAGGCAGGGGCACAAGTGCGGGCTAGGCATAAGGCAGGGGCACAAGTGCAGGCTAGGCATAAGGCAGGGGCACACGTGCAGGCTAGGCATAAGGCAGGGGCACAAGTGCAGGCTAGGCATAAGGCAGGGGCACACATGCAGGCTAGGCATATGGCAGGGGCACACGTGCAGGCTAGGCATATGGCAGGGGCACGAGTGCTGGCTAGGCATAAGGCAGGGGCACGAGTGCTGGCTAGGCATAAAGCAGGGGCACGAGTGCTGGCTAGGCATAAGGCAGGGGCACGAGTGCTGGCTAGGCATAAGGCAGGGGCACAAGTGCTGGCTAGGCATGAGGCAGGGGCACAAGTGCTGGCTAGGCATAAGGCAGGGGCACAAGTGCTGGCTAGGCATAAGGCAGGGGCACAAGTGCTGGCTAGGCATAAGGCAGGGGCACAAGTGCGGGCTAGGCATAAGGCAGGGGCACAAGTGCGGGCTAGGCATAAGGCAGGGGCACAAGTGTGGGCTAGGCATAAGGCAGGGGCACAAGTGCGGGCTAGGCATAAGGCAGGGGCACAAGTGCGGGCTAGGCATAAGGCAGGGGCACATGTGCAGGCTAGGCATAAGGAAGGCACAAGTGCAGGCTAGGCATAAGGCAGGGGCACACGTGCAGGCTAGGCATATGGCAGGGGCACGAGTGCTGGCTAGGCATAAGGCAGGGGCACGAGTGCTGGCTAGGCATAAGGCAGGGGCACGAGTGCTGGCTAGGCATAAGGCAGGGGCACGAGTGCTGGCTAGGCATAAGGCAGGGGCACGAGTGCTGGCTAGGCATAAGGCAGGGGCACGAGTGCTGGCTAGGCATAAGGCAGGGGCACAAGTGCTGGCTAGGCATAAGGCAGGGGCACAAGTGCTGGCTAGGCATAAGGCAGGGGCACAAGTGCTGGCTAGGCATAAGGCAGGGGCACAAGTGCTGGCTAGGCATAAGGCAGGGGCACAAGTGCTGGCTAGGCATAAGGCAGGGGCACAAGTGCGGGCTAGGCATAAGGCAGGGGCACAAGTGCGGGCTAGGCATAAGGCAGGGGCACAAGTGCGGGCTAGGCATAAGGCAGGGGCACAAGTGCGGGCTAGGCATAAGGCAGGGGCACAAGTGCAGGCTAGGCATAAGGCAGGGGCACAAGTGCAGGCTAGGCATATGGCAGGGGCACACGTGCAGGCTAGGCATAAGGCAGGGGCACAAGTGCAGGCTAGGCATAAGGCAGGGGCACACGTGCAGGCTAGGCATAAGGCAGGGGCACACGTGCAGGCTAGGCATAAGGCAGGGGCACACGTGCAGGCTAGGCATAAGGCAGGGGCACACGTGCAGGCTAGGCATAAGGCAGGCGCACGAGTGCAGGCTAGGCATAAGGTAGGGGCACGAGTGCAGGCTAGGCATAAGGCAGGGGCACGAGTGCAGGCTAGGCATAAGGCAGGGGCACGAGTGCTGGCAAGGCATAAGGCAGGGTCACGAGTGCTCGCTAGGCATAAGGCAGGGGCACGAGTGCTGGCTAGGCATAAGGCAGGGGCACGAGTGCTGGCTAGGCATAAGGCAGGGGCACGAGTGCTGGCTAGGCATAAGGCAGGGGCACGAGTGCTGGCTAGGCATAAGGCAAGGGCACGAGTGCTGGCTAGGCATAAGGCAAGGGCACGAGTGCTGGCTAGGCATAAGGCAGGGGCACGAGTGCTGGCTAGGCATAAGGCAGGGGCACGAGTGCAGGCTAGGCATAAGGCAGGGGCACGAGTGCAGGCTAGGCATAAGGCAGGGGCACGAGTGCAGGCTAGGCATAAGGCAGGGGCACGAGTGCAGGCTAGGCATAAGGCAGGGGCACGAGTGCAGGCTAGGCATAAGGCAGGGGCACGAGTGCAGGCTAGGCATAAGGCAGGGGCACGAGTGCAGGCTAGGCATAAGGCAGGGGCACAAGTGCGGGCTAGTCTTTAGGCATTGGCACAAGTGCAGGCTAGGCATAAGGCAGGGGCACAAGTGCAGGCTAGGCATAAGACAGGGGCACAAGTGCAGGCTAGGCATAAGGCAGGAGCACAAGTGCAGGCTAGGCATAAGACAGGGGCACAAGTGCAGGCTAGGCATAAGGCATGGGCACAAGTGCAGGCTAGGCATAAGGCAGGGGAACAAGTGCTGGCTAGGCATAAGGCAGGGGAACAAGTGCTGGCTAGGCATAAGGCAGGGGCACAACTGCTGGCTAGGCATAAGGCAGGGGCACAAGTGCGGGCTAGGCATAAGGCAGGGGCACAAGTGCAGGCTAGGCATAAGGCAGGGGCACAAGTGCGGGCTAGGCATAAGGCAGGGGCACAAGTGCGGGCTAGGCATAAGGCAGGGGCACAAGTGCTGGCTAGGCGTAAGGCAGGGGCACAAGTGCTGGCTAGGCATAAGGCAGGGGCACAAGTGCTGGCTAGGCATAAGGCAGGGGCACAAGTGCTGGCTAGGCATAAGGCAGGGGCACAAGTGCAAACTAAGCATAAGGCAGAGGCACAAGTGCAGGCTAGGCATAAGGCAGGGGCACAAGTGCAGGCTAGGCATAAGGCAGGAGCACATGTGCAGGCTAGGCATAAGACAGGGGCACAATGCAGGCTAGGCATAAGGCAGGGGCACAAGTGCTGGCTAGGCATAAGGCAGGGGCACAAGTGCAGGCTAGGCATAAGGCAGGGGCACAAGTGCTGGCTAGGCATAAGGCAGGGGCACAAGTGCTGGCTAGGCATAAGGCAGGGGCACAAGTGCGGGCTAGGCATAAGGCAGGGGCACAAGTGCGGGCTAGGCATAAGGCAGGGGCACAAGTGCAGGCTAGGCATAAGGCAGGGGCACAAGTGCAGGCTAGGTATAAGGCAGGGGCACACGTGCAGGCTAGGCATAAGGCAGGGGCACACGTGCAGGCTAGGCATAAGGCAGGGGCACAAGTGCAGGCTAGGCATAAGGCAGGGGCACAAGTGCAGGCTAGGCATAAGGCAGGGGCACGAGTGCAGGCTAGGCATAAGGCAGGGGCACGAGTGCTGGCTAGGCATAAGGCAGGGGCACGAGTGCTGGCTAGGCATAAGGCAGGGGCACGAGTGCTGGCTAGGCATAAGGCAGGGGCACGAGTGCTGGCTAGGCATAAGGCAGGGGCACGAGTGCTGGCTAGGCATAAGGCAGGGGCACGAGTGCTGGCTAGGCATAAGGCAGGGGCACGAGTGCTGGCTAGGCATAAGGCAGGGGCACGAGTGCTGGCTAGGCATAAGGCAGGGGCACGAGTGCTGGCTAGGCATAAGGCAGGGGCACGAGTGCAGGCTAGGCATAAGGCAGGGGCAAAAGTGCGGGCTAGGCTTTAGGCAGGGGCACAAGTGCAAACTAGGCATAAGGCAGGGGCACGTGTGCTGGCTAGGCATAAGGCAGGGGCACGAGTGCTGGCTAGGCATAAGGCAGGGGCACGAGTGCTGGCTAGGCATAAGGCAAGGGCACGAGTGCTGGCTAGGCATAAGGCAGGGGCATGAGTGCTGGCTAGGCATAAGGCAGGGGCACAAGTGCGGGCTAGGCATAAGGCAGGGGCAAAAGTGCGGGCTAGGCTTTAGGCAGGGGCACAAGTGCAAACTAAGCATAAGGCAGAGGAACAAGTGCAGGCTAGGCATAAGGCAGGGGCACAAGTGCTGGCTAGGCATAAGGCAGGGGCACAAGTGCTGGCTAGGCATAAGGCAGGGGCACAAGTGCTGGCTAGGCATAAGGCAGGGGCACAAGTGCTGGCTAGGCATAAGGCAGGGGCACAAGTGCTGGCTAGGCATAAGGCAGGAGCACAAGTGCTGCCTAGGCATAAGGCTGGGGCACAAGTGCTGGCTAGGCATAAGGCAGGGTCACAAGTGCTGGCTAGGCATAAGGCAGGGGCACAAGTGCTGGCTAGGCATAAGGCAGGGGCACAAGTGCTGGTTAGGCATAAGGCAGGGGCACAAGTGCTGACTAGGCATAAGGCAGGGGCACAAGTGCAGGCTAGGCATAAGGCAGGGGCACAAGTGCAGGCTAGGCATAAGGCAGGGGCACAAGTGCAGGCTAGGCATAAGGCAGGGGCACAAGTGCAGGCTAGGCATAAGGCAGGGGCACAAGTGCAGGCTAGGCATAAGGCAGGGGCACAAGTGCAGGCTAGGCATAAGGCAGGGGCACAAGTGCAGGCTAGGCATAAGGCATACGGCTAACTCTTTGCACTCTTTGCATAAAGGGATAGGCACCCTTAGGGGTGAAGAGCTAGCTTTCACCCCTCTACTCTGTACTTTGTTGTACAGTGCGGAGCCACTCCATAACCCCCATGCTCCAAGCGACCAGGCACATCTTGTCTGTCCTCCGTAAATGGGTAATGCCTTCGTCCCCAATTACAGTCGTGCATGTGCATTCAGACGGGACAAGAGCGAAGAGCGTAAAGCCTGCCCTGTGTGCATAACCAACATGAAGCTAAAGACAAAAAAAAATAATGCAAGGGGCTCAAAAGTGCTGGCTAGGCATAAGGCAGGGGCACAAGTGCGGGCTAGGCATAAGGCAGGGGCACAAGTGCGGGCTAGGCATAAGGCAGGGGCACAAGTGCGGGCTAGGCATAAGGCAGGGGCACAAGTGCGGGCTAGGCATAAGGCAGGGGCACAAGTGCTGGCTAGGCATAAGGCAGGGGCACAAGTGCAGGCTAGGCATAAGGCAGGGGCACAAGTGCAGGCTAGGCATAAGGCAGGGGCACAAGTGCAGGCTAGGCATAAGGCAGGGGCACAAGTGCAGGCTAGGCATAAGGCAGGGGGCACAAGTGCAGGCTAGGCATAAGGCAGGGGCACAAGTGCAGGCTAGGCATAAGGCAGGGGCACAAGTGCAGGCTAGGCATAAGGCAGGGGCACAAGTGCAGGCTAGGCATAAGGCAGGGGCACAAGTGCAGGCTAGGCATAAGGCAGGGGCACAAGTGCAGGCTAGGCATAAGGCAGGGGCACAAGTGCAGGCTAGGCATAAGGCAGGGGCACAAGTGCAGGCTAGGCATAAGGCAGGGGCACAAGTGCTGGCTAGGCATAAGGCAGGGGCACAAGTGCTGGCTAGGCATAAGGCAGGGGCACAAGTGCTGGCTAGGCATAAGGCAGGGGCACAAGTGCTGGCTAGGCATAAGGCAGGGGCACAAGTGCTGGCTAGGCATAAGGCAGGGGCACAAGTGCTGGCTAGGCATAAGGCAGGGGCTCAAGTGCTGGCTAGGCATAAGGCAGGGGCACAAGTGCTGGCTAGGCATAAGGCAGGGGCACAAGTGCTGGCTAGGCATAAGGCAGGGGCACAAGTGCTGGCTAGGCATAAGGCAGGGGCACAAGTGCTGGCTAGGCATAAGGCAGGGGCACAAGTGCTGGCTAGGCATAAGGCAGGGGCACAAGTGCTGGCTAGGCATAAGGCAGGGGCACAAGTGCAGGCTAGGCATAAGGCAGGGGCACAAGTGCAGGCTAGGCATAAGGCAGGGGCACAAGTGCAAACTAAGCATAAGGCAGAGGCACAAGTGCAGGCTAGGCATAAGGCAGGGGCACAAGTGCTGGCAAGGCATAAGGCAGGGGCACAAATGCAGGCTAGGCATAAG
Source organism: Ranitomeya imitator (assembly GCF_032444005.1). NCBI lineage: Eukaryota > Metazoa > Chordata > Amphibia > Anura > Dendrobatidae > Ranitomeya > Ranitomeya imitator. Next base: position 661,734,513 of record NC_091283.1, read on the forward strand.
GCAGGGGCACAAGTGCAGGCTAGGCATAAGGCAGGGGCACAAGTGCAAACTAAGCATAAGGCAGAGGCACAAGTGCAGGCTAGGCATAAGGCAGGGGCACAAGTGCTGGCTAGGCATAAGGCAGGGGCACAAGTGCAGGCTAAGCATAAGGCAGGGGCACAAGTGCTGGCTAGGCATAAGGCAGGGGCACAAGTGCTGGCTAGGCATAAGGCAGGGGCACAAGTGCTGGCTAGGCATAAGGCAGGGGCACAAGTGCTGGCGAGGCATAAGGCAGGGGCACAAGTGCTGGCTAGGCATAAGGCAGGGGCACAAGTGCTGGCTAGGCATAAGGCAGGGGCACAAGTGCTGGCTAGGCATAAGGCAGGGGCACAAGTGCAGGCTAGGCATAAGGCAGGGGCACAAGTGCTGGCTAGGCATAAGGCAGGGGCACAAGTGCGGGCTAGGCTTTAGGCAGGGGCTTAAGTGCTGGCTAGGCATAAGGCAGGGGCACAAGTGCTGGCTAGGCATAAGGCAGGGGCACAAGTGCGGGCTAGGCTTTAGGCAGGGGCACAAGTACAAACTAAGCATAAGGCAGAGGCACAAGTGCAAGCTAGGCATAAGGCAGGGGCACCTATGCAGGCTAGGCTTAAGGCAGGGGCACAAGTGATGGCTACACATAAGGCATACAGCTAACTCTTTGCACTCTTTGCATAAAGGGATAGGCACCCTTAGGGGTGAAGAGCTAGCTTTCACCCCTCTACTCTGTACTTTGTTGTTCAGTGCAAAGCCAGTCCATAACCCCCATGCTCCAAGCGACCAGGCACATCTTGTCTGTCCTCCGTAAATGGGTAATGCCTTCGTCCCCAATTACAGTCGTGCATGTGCATTCAGACGGGACAAGAGCGAAGAGCGTAAAGCCTGCCCTGTGTGCATAACCAACATGAAGCTAAAGACAAAAAAACAATAATGCAAGGGGCTCAAAAGTGCTGGCTAGGCATAAGGCAGGGGCACAAGTGCTGGCTAGGCATAAGGCAGGGACACAAGTGCTGGCTAGGCATAAGGCAGGGGCACAAGTGCGGGCTAGGCATAAGGCAGGGGCACAAGTGCGGGCTAGGCATAAGGCAGGGGCACAAGTGCGGGCTAGGCATAAGGCAGGGGCACAAGTGCAGGCTAGGCATAAGGCAGGGGCACAAGTGCAGGCTAGGCATAAGGCAGGGGCACAAGTGCAGGCTAGGCATAAGGCAGGGGCACAAGTGCAGGCTAGGCATAAGGCAGGGGCACAAGTGCAGGCTAGGCATAAGGCAGGGGCACCTATGCAGGCTAGGCTTAAGGCAGGGGCACAAGTGATGGCTACACATAAGGCATACAGCTAACTCTTTGCACTCTTTGCATAAAGGGATAGGCACCCTTAGGGGTGAAGAGCTAGCTTTCACCCCTCTACTCTGTACTTTGTTGTTCAGTGCGGAGCCAGTCCATAACCCCCATGCTCCAAGCGACCAGGCACATCTTGTCTGTCCTCCGTAAATGGGTAATGCCTTCGTCCACAATTACAGTCGTGCATGTGCATTCAGACGGGACAAGAGCGAAGAGCGTAAAGCCTGCCCTGTGTGCATAACCAACATGAAGCTAAAGACAAAAAAACAATAATGCAAGGGGCTCAAAAGTGCTGGCTAGGCATAAGGCAGGGGCACAAGTGCTGGCTAGGCATAAGGCAGGGGCACAAGTGCTGGCTAGGCATAAGGCAGGGGCACAAGTGCGGGCTAGGCTTAAGGCAGGGGCACAAGTGCGGGCTAGGCATAAGGCAGGGGCACAAGTGCGGGCTAGGCATAAGGCAGGGGCACAAGTGCGGGCTAGGCATAAGGCAGGGGCACAAGTGCGGGCTAGGCATAAGGCAGGGGCACAAGTGCGGGCTAGGCATAAGGCAGGGGCACAAGTGCGGGCTAGGCATAAGGCAGGGGCACAAGTGCGGGCTAGGCATAAGGCAGGGGCACAAGTGCGGGCTAGGCATAAGGCAGGGGCACAAGTGCGGGCTAGGCATAAGGCAGGGGCACAAGTGCGGGCTAGGCAGAAGGCAGGGGCACAAGTGCGGGCTAGGCAGAAGGCAGGGGCACAAGTGCGGGCTAGGCAGAAGGCAGGGGCACAAGTGCGGGCTAGGCAGAAGGCAGGGGCACAAGTGCGGGCTAGGCAGAAGGCAGGGGCACAAGTGCGGGCTAGGCAGAAGGCAGGGGCACAAGTGCGGGCTAGGCAGAAGGCAGGGGCACAAGTGCTGGCTAGGCAGAAGGCAGGGGCACAAGTGCTGGCTAGGCATAAGGCAGGGGCACAAGTGCGGGCTAGGCATAAGGCAGGGGCACAAGTGCGGGCTAGGCATAAGGCAGGGGCACAAGTGCAGGCTAGGCATAAGGCAGGAGCACAAGTGCAGGCTAGGCATAAGGCAGGGGCACAAGTGCAGGCTAGGCATAAGGCAGGGGCACAAGTGCGGGCTAGGCATAAGGCAGGGCACAAGTGCGGGCTAGGCATAAGGCAGGGGCACAAGTGCGGGCTAGGCATAAGGCAGGGGCACAAGTGCGGGCTAGGCATAAGGCAGGGGCACAAGTGCTGGCTAGGCATAAGGCAGGGGCACAAGTGCTGGCTAGGCATAAGGCAGGGGCACAAGTGCTGGCTAGGCATAAGGCAGGGGCACAAGTGCTGGCTAGGCATAAGGCAGGGGCACAAGTGCTGGCTAGGCATAAGGCAGGGGCACAAGTGCTGTCTAGGCATAAGGCAGGGGCACAAGTGCTGGCTAGGCATAAGGCAGGGGCACAAGTGCTGGCTAGGCATAAGGCAGGGGCACAAGTGCTGGCTAGGCATAAGGCAGGGGCACAAGTGCTGGCTAGGCATAAGGCAGGGGATCAAGTGCGGGCTAGTTTTTAGGCAGGGGCACAAGTGCAAACTAAGCATAGGGCAGAGGCACAAGTGCAGGCTAGGCATAAGGCAGGGGCACAAGTGCAGGCTAGGCATAAGGCAGGAGCACAAGTGCAGGCTAGGCATAAGACAGGGGCACAAGTGCAGGCTAGGCATAAGGCAGGGGCACAAGTGCAGGCTAGGCATAAGGCAGGGGCACAAGTGCAGGCTAGGCATAAGGCAGGGGCACAAGTGCTGGCTAGGCATAAGGCAGGGGCACAAGTGCTGGCTAGGCATAAGGCAGGGGCACAAGTGCTGGCTAGGCATAAGGCAGGGGCACAAGTGCTGGCTAGGCATAAGGCAGGGGCACAAGTGCTGGCTAGGCATAAGGCAGGGGCACAAGTGCTGGCTAGGCATAAGGCAGGGGCACAAGTGCTGGCTAGGCATAAGGCAGGGGCACAAGTGCTGGCTAGGCATAAGGCAGGGGCACAAGTGCTGGCTAGGCATAAGGCAGGGGCACAAGTGCTGGCTAGGCATAAGGCAGGGGCACAAGTGCTGGCTAGGCATAAGGCAGGGGCACAAGTGCTGGCTAGGCGTAAGGCAGGGGCACAAGTGCTGGCTAGGCGTAAGGCAGGGGCACAAGTGCTGGCTAGGCGTAAGGCAGGGGCACAAGTGCTGGCTAGGCGTAAGGCAGGGGCACAAGTGCTGGCTAGGCGTAAGGCAGGGGCACAAGTGCTGGCTAGGCGTAAGGCAGGGGCACAAGTGCTGGCTAGGCGTAAGGCAGGGGCACAAGTGCTGGCTAGGCGTAAGGCAGGGGCACAAGTGCTGGCTAGGCGTAAGGCAGGGGCACAAGTGCAAACTAAGCATAAGGCAGAGGCACAAGTGCAGGCTAGGCATAAGGCAGGGGCACAAGTGCAGGCTAGACATAAGGCAGGAGCACAAGTGCAGGCTAGGCATAAGACAGGGGCACAAGTGCTGGCTAGGCATAAGGCAGGGGCACAAGTGCTGGCTAGGCATAAGGCAGGGGCACAAGTGCTGGCTAGGCATAAGGCAGGGACACAAGTGCTGGCTAGGCATAAGGCAGGGGCACAAGTGCGGGCTAGGCATAAGGCAGGGGCACAAGTGCGGGCTAGGCATAAGGCAGGGGCACAAGTGCGGGCTAGACATAAGGCAGGGGCACAAGTGCGGGCTAGGCATAAGGCAGGGGCACAAGTGCAGGCTAGGCATAAGGCAGGGGCACAAGTGCAGGCTAGGCACAAGTGCAGGCTAGGCATAAGGCTGGGGCACAAGTGCAGGCTAGGCATAAGGCAGGGGCACAAGTGCAGGCTAGGCATAAGGCAGGGGCACAAGTGCAGGCTAGGCATAAGGCAGGGGGCACAAGTGCAGGCTAGGCATAAGGCAGGGGGCACAAGTGCAGGCTAGGCATAAGGCAGGGGGCACAAGTGCAGGCTAGGCATAAGGCAGGGGGCACACGTGCAGGCTAGGCATAAGGCAGGGGCACAAGTGCAGGCTAGGCATAAGGCAGGGCACAAGTGCGGGCTAGGCATAAGGCAGGGCACAAGTGCGGGCTAGGCATAAGGCAGGGGCACAAGTGCGGGCTAGGCTTTAGGCAGGGGCACAAGTGCAAACTAAGCATAAGGCAGAGGCACAAGGGCAGGCTAGGCATATGGCAGAAGCACAAGTGCAGGCTAGGCATAAGGCAGGGGCACAAGTGCAGGCTAGGCATAAGGCAGGGGCACAAGTGCAGGCTAGGCATAAGGCAGGAGCACAAGTGCAGGCTAGGCATAAGACAGGGGCACAAGTGCAGGCTAGGCATAAGGCAGGGGCACAAGTGCAGGCTAGGCATAAGGCAGGGGCACAAGTGCTGGCTAGGCATAAGGCAGGGGCACAAGTGCTGGCTAGGCATAAGGCAGGGGCACAAGTGCTGGCTAGGCATAAGGCAGGGGCACAAGTGCTGGCTAGGCATAAGGCAGGGGCACAAGTGCTGGCTAGGCATAAGGCAGGGGCACAAGTGCTGGCTAGGCGTAAGGCAGGGGCACAAGTGCTGGCTAGGCGTAAGGCAGGGGCACAAGTGCTGGCTAGGCGTAAGGCAGGGGCACAAGTGCTGGCTAGGCGTAAGGCAGGGGCACAAGTGCTGGCTAGGCGTAAGGCAGGGGCACAAGTGCTGGCTAGGCGTAAGGCAGGGGCACAAGTGCTGGCTAGGCGTAAGGCAGGGGCACAAGTGCTGGCTAGGCGTAAGGCAGGGGCACAAGTGCGGGCTAGGCATAAGGCAGGGGCACAAGTGCGGGCTAGGCATAAGGCAGGGGCACAAGTGCAGGCTAGGCATAAGGCAGGGGCACAAGTGCTGGCTAGGCATAAAGCAGGGGCACAAGTGCAGGCTAGGCATAAGGCAGGGCACAAGTGCAGGCTAGGCATAAGGCAGGGCACAAGTGCGGGCTAGGCATAAGGCAGGGCACAAGTGCGGGCTAGGCATCAGGCAGGGGCACAAGTGCTGGCTAGGCATAAGGCAGGGGCACAAGTGCTGGCTAGGCATAAGGCAGGGGCACAAGTGCTGGCTAGGCATAAGGCAGGGGCACAAGTGCTGGCTAGGCATGAGGCAGGGGCACAAGTGCTGGCTAGGCATAAGACAGGGGCACAAGTGCTGGCTAGGCATAAGGCAGGGGCACAAGTGCTGGCTAGGCATAAGGCAGGGGCACAAGTGCTGGCTAGGCATAAGGCAGGGGCACAAGTGCTGGCTAGGCATAAGGCAGGGGCACAAGTGCTGGCTAGGCATAAGGCAGGGGCACAAGTGCTGGCTAGGCATAAGGCAGGGGCACAAGTGCTGGCTAGGCATAAGGCAGGGGCACAAGTGCGGGCTAGTTTTTAGGCAGGGGCACAAGTGCAAACTAAGCATAGAGCAGAGGCACAAGTGCAGGCTAGGCATAAGGCAGGGGCACAAGTGCTGGCTAGGCATAAGGCAGGGGCACAAGTGCTGGCTAGGCGTAAGGCAGGGGCACAAGTGCTGGCTAGGCGTAAGGCAGGGGCACAAGTGCTGGCTAGGCGTAAGGCAGGGGCACAAGTGCGGGCTAGTCTTTAGGCAGGGGCACAAGTGCAAACTAAGCATAAGGCAGAGGCACAAGTGCAGGCTAGGCATAAGACAGGGGCACAAGTGCAGGCTAGGCATAAGGCAGGAGCACAAGTGCAGGCTAGGCATAAGACAGGGGCACAAGTGCAGGCTAGGCATAAGGCAGGGGCACAAGTGCAGGCAAGGCATAAGGCAGGGGCACAAGTGCTGGCTAGGCATAAGGCAGGGGCACAAGTGCGGGCTAGGCATAAGGCAGGGGCACAAGTGCGGGCTAGGCATAAGGCAGGGGCACAAGTGCAGGCTAGGCATAAGGCAGGGGCACACGTGCAGGCTAGGCATAAGGCAGGGGCACAAGTGCAGGCTAGGCATAAGGCAGGGGCACACGTGCAGGCTAGGCATATGGCAGGGGCACACGTGCAGGCTAGGCATATGGCAGGGGCACGAGTGCTGGCTAGGCATAAGGCAGGGGCACGAGTGCTGGCTAGGCATAAAGCAGGGGCACGAGTGCTGGCTAGGCATAAAGCAGGGGCACGAGTGCTGGCTAGGCATAAGGCAGGGGCACGAGTGCTGGCTAGGCATAAGGCAGGGGCACAAGTGCTGGCTAGGCATGAGGCAGGGGCACAAGTGCTGGCTAAGCGTAAGGCAGGGGCACAAGTGCTGGCTAGGCGTAAGGCAGGGGCACAAGTGCTGGATAGGCGTAAGGCAGGGGCACAAGTGCTGGCTAGGCGTAAGGCAGGGGCACAAGTGCTGGCTAGGCGTAAGGCAGGGGCACAAGTGCTGGCTAGGCGTAAGGCAGGGGCACAAGTGCGGGCTAGGCATAAGGCAGGGGCACAAGTGCGGGCTAGGCATAAGGCAGGGGCACAAGTGCAGGCTAGGCATAAGGCAGGGGCACAAGTGCTGGCTAGGCATAAGGCAGGGGCACAAGTGCAGGCTAGGCATAAGGCAGGGCACAAGTGCAGGCTAGGCATAAGGCAGGGCACAAGTGCGGGCTAGGCATCAGGCAGGGGCACAAGTGCTGGCTAGGCATAAGGCAGGGGCACAAGTGCTGGCTAGGCATAAGGCAGGGGCACAAGTGCTGGCTAGGCATGAGGCAGGGGCACAAGTGCTGGCTAGGCATGAGGCAGGGGCACAAGTGCTGGCTAGGCATAAGGCAGGGGCACAAGTGCTGGCTAGGCATAAGGCAGGGGCACAAGTGCTGGCTAGGCATGAGGCAGGGGCACAAGTGCTGGCTAGGCATAAGGCAGGGGCACAAGTGCTGGCTAGGCATAAGGCAGGGGCACAAGTGCTGGCTAGGCATAAGGCAGGGGCACAAGTGCTGGCTAGGCATAAGGCAGGGGCACAAGTGCTGGCTAGGCATAAGGCAGGGGCACAAGTGCGGGCTAGTTTTTAGGCAGGGGCACAAGTGCAAACTAAGCATAGAGCAGAGGCACAAGTGCAGGCTAGGCATAAGGCAGGGGCACAAGTGCTGGCTAGGCATAAGGCAGGGGCACAAGTGCTGGCTAGGCATAAGGCAGGGGCACAAGTGCTGGCTAGGCATAAGGCAGGGGCACAAGTGCTGGCTAGGCATGAGGCAGGGGCACAAGTGCTGGCTAGGCGTAAGGCAGGGGCACAAGTGCTGGCTAGGCGTAAGGCAGGGGCACAAGTGCGGGCTAGTCTTTAGGCAGGGGCACAAGTGCAAACTAAGCATAAGGCAGAGGCACAAGTGCAGGCTAGGCATAAGACAGGGGCACAAGTGCAGGCTAGGCATAAGGCAGGAGCACAAGTGCAGGCTAGGCATAAGACAGGGGCACAAGTGCAGGCTAGGCATAAGGCAGGGGCACAAGTGCAGGCAAGGCATAAGGCAGGGGCACAAGTGCTGGCTAGGCATAAGGCAGGGGCACAAGTGCGGGCTAGGCATAAGGCAGGGGCACAAGTGCGGGCTAGGCATAAGGCAGGGGCACAAGTGCAGGCTAGGCATAAGGCAGGGGCACACGTGCAGGCTAGGCATAAGGCAGGGGCACACGTGCAGGCTAGGCATAAGGCAGGGGCACACGTGCAGGCTAGGCATATGGCAGGGGCACACGTGCAGGCTAGGCATATGGCAGGGGCACGAGTGCTGGCTAGGCATAAGGCAGGGGCACGAGTGCTGGCTAGGCATAAAGCAGGGGCACGAGTGCTGGCTAGGCATAAGGCAGGGGCACGAGTGCTGGCTAGGCATAAGGCAGGGGCACAAGTGCTGGCTAGGCATGAGGCAGGGGCACAAGTGCTGGCTAGGCATAAGGCAGGGGCACAAGTGCTGGCTAGGCATAAGGCAGGGGCACAAGTGCTGGCTAGGCATAAGGCAGGGGCACAAGTGCTGGCTAGGCATAAGGCAGGGGCACAAGTGCTGGCTAGGCATAAGGCAGGGGCACAAGTGCTGGCTAGGCATAAGGCAGGGGCACAAGTGCTGGCTAGGCATAAGGCAGGGGCACAAGTGCTGGCTAGGCATAAGGCAGGGGCACAAGTGCTGGCTAGGCATAAGGCAGGGGCACAAGTGCGGGCTAGTTTTTAGGCAGGGGCACAAGTGCAAACTAAGCATAGGGCAGAGGCACAAGTGCAGGCTAGGCATAAGGCAGGGGCACAAGTGCTGGCTAGGCATAAGGCAGGGGCACAAGTGCTGGCTAGGCATGAGGCAGGGGCACAAGTGCTGGCTAGGCGTAAGGCAGGGGCACAAGTGCTGGCTAGGCGTAAGGCAGGGGCACAAGTGCTGGCTAGTCTTTAGGCAGGGGCACAAGTGCAAACTAAGCATAAGGCAGAGGCACAAGTGCAGGCTAGGCATAAGACAGGGGCACAAGTGCAGGTTAGGCATAAGGCAGGAGCACAAGTGCAGGCTAGGCATAAGACAGGGGCACAAGTGCAGGCTAGGCATAAGGCAGGGGCACAAGTGCAGGCAAGGCATAAGGCAGGGGCACAAGTGCTGGCTAGGCATAAGGCAGGGGCACAAGTGCTGGCTAGGCATGAGGCAGGGGCACAAGTGCTGGCTAGGCATGAGGCAGGGGCACAAGTGCTGGCTAGGCATGAGGCAGGGGCACAAGTGCTGGCTAGGCATGAGGCAGGGGCACAAGTGCTGGCTAGGCATAAGGCAGGGGCACAAGTGCTGGCTAGGCATAAGGCAGGGGCACAAGTGCTGGCTAGGCGTAAGGCAGGGGCACAAGTGATGGCTAGGCGTAAGGCAGGGGCACAAGTGCTGGCTAGGCGTAAGGCAGGGGCACAAGTGCTGGCTAGGCGTAAGGCAGGGGCACAAGTGCTGGCTAGGCGTAAGGCAGGGGCACAAGTGCTGGCTAGGCGTAAGGCAGGGGCACAAGTGCGGGCTAGTCTTTAGGCAGGGGCACAAGTGCAAACTAAGCATAAGGCAGAGGCACAAGTGCAGGCTAGGCATAAGGCAGGGGCACAAGTGCAGGCTAGGCATAAGGCAGGAGCACAAGTGCAGGCTAGACATAAGACAGGGGCACAAGTGCAGGCAAGGCATAAGGCAGGGGCACAAGTGCTGGCTAGGCATAAGGCAGGGGCACAAGTGCTGGCTAGGCATAAGGCAGGGGCACAAGTGCTGGCTAGGCATAAGGCAGGGGCACAAGTGCTGGCTAGGCATAAGGCAGGGGCACAAGTGCTGGCTAGGCATAAGGCAGGGGCACAAGTGCGGGCTAGGCATAAGGCAGGGGCACAAGTGCGGGCTAGGCATAAGGCAGGGGCACAAGTGCGGGCTAGGCATAAGGCAGGGGCACAAGTGCGGGCTAGGCATAAGGCAGGGGCACAAGTGCAGGCTAGGCATAAGGCAGGGGCACAAGTGCAGGCTAGGCATATGGCAGGGGCACACGTGCAGGCTAGGCATAAGGCAGGGGCACACGTGCAGGCTAGGCATAAGGCAGGGGCACACGTGCAGGCTAGGCATAAGGCAGGGGCACAAGTGCTGGCTAGGCATAAGGCAGGGGCACAAGTGCTGGCTAGGCATAAGGCAGGGGCACAAGTGCTGGCTAGGCATCAGGCAGGGGCACAAGTGCTGGCTAGGCATAAGGCAGGGGCACAAGTGCTGGCTAGGCATAAGGCAGGGGCACAAGTGCGGGCTAGGCATAAGGCAGGGGCACAAGTGCGGGCTAGGCATAAGGCAGGGGCACAAGTGCGGGCTAGGCATAAGGCAGGGGCACAAGTGCGGGCTAGGCATAAGGCAGGGGCACAAGTGCAGGCTAGGCATAAGGCAGGGGCACAAGTGCAGGCTAGGCATAAGGCAGGGGCACAAGTGCAGGCTAGGCATATGGCAGGGGCACACGTGCAGGCTAGGCATAAGGCAGGGGCACACGTGCAGGCTAGGCATAAGGCAGGGGCACACGTGCAGGTTAGGCATAAGGCAGGGGCACACGTGCAGGTTAGGCATAAGGCAGGGGCACACGTGCAGGCTAGGCATAAGGCAGGGGCACACGTGCAGGCTAGGCATAAGGCAGGGGCACACGTGCAGGCTAGGCATAAGGCAGGGGCACGAGTGCAGGCTAGGCATAAGGCAGGGGCACGAGTGCAGGCTAGGCATAAGGCAGGGGCACGAGTGCTGGCAAGGCATAAGGCAGGGGCACGAGTGCTGGCTAGGCATAAGGCAGGGGCACGAGTGCTGGCTAGGCATAAGGCAGGGGCACGAGTGCTGGCTAGGCATAAGGCAAGGGCACGAGTGCTGGCTAGGCATAAGGCAAGGGCACGAGTGCTGGCTAGGCATAAGGCAGGGGCACGAGTGCTGGCTAGGCATAAGGCAGGGGCACGAGTGCAGGCTAGGCATAAGGCAGGGGCACGAGTGCAGGCTAGGCATAAGGCAGGGGCACGAGTGCAGGCTAGGCATAAGGCAGGGGCACGAGTGCAGGCTAGGCATAAGGCAGGGGCACGAGTGCTGGCTAGGCATAAGGCAGGGGCACAAGTGCTGGCTAGGCATAAGGCAGGGGCACAAGTGCTGGCTAGGCATGAGGCAGGGGCACAAGTGCTGGCTAGGCATGAGGCAGGGGCACAAGTGCTGGCTAGGCATGAGGCAGGGGCACAAGTGCTGGCTAGGCATAAGGCAGGGGCACAAGTGCAGGCTAGGCATAAGGCAGGGCACAAGTGCAGGCTAGGCATAAGGCAGGGCACAAGTGCGGGCTAGGCATAAGGCAGGGCACAAGTGCGGGCTAGGCATAAGGCAGGGCACAAGTGCGGGCTAGGCATCAGGCAGGGGCACAAGTGCTGGCTAGGCATAAGGCAGGGGCACAAGTGCTGGCTAGGCATAAGGCAGGGGCACAAGTGCTGGCTAGGCATAAGGCAGGGGCACAAGTGCTGGCTAGGCATGAGGCAGGGGCACAAGTGCTGGCTAGGCATAAGGCAGGGGCACAAGTGCTGGCTAGGCATAAGGCAGGGGCACAAGTGCTGGCTAGGCATAAGGCAGGGGCACAAGTGCTGGCTAGGCATAAGGCAGGGGCACAAGTGCTGGCTAGGCATGAGGCAGGGGCACAAGTGCTGGCTAGGCATGAGGCAGGGGCACAAGTGCTGGCTAGGCATAAGGCAGGGGCACAAGTGCTGGCTAGGCATAAGGCAGGGGCACAAGTGCTGGCTAGGCATAAGGCAGGGGCACAAGTGCTGGCTAGGCATAAGGCAGGGGCACAAGTGCTGGCTAGGCATAAGGCAGGGGCACAAGTGCGGGCTAGTTTTTAGGCAGGGGCACAAGTGCAAACTAAGCATAGAGCAGAGGCACAAGTGCAGGCTAGGCATAAGGCAGGGGCACAAGTGCTGGCTAGGCATAAGGCAGGGGCACAAGTGCTGGCTAGGCATAAGGCAGGGGCACAAGTGCTGGCTAGGCATGAGGCAGGGGCACAAGTGCTGGCTAGGCGTAAGGCAGGGGCACAAGTGCTGGCTAGGCGTAAGGCAGGGGCACAAGTGCGGGCTAGTCTTTAGGCAGGGGCACAAGTGCAAACTAAGCATAAGGCAGAGGCACAAGTGCAGGCTAGGCATAAGACAGGGGCACAAGTGCAGGCTAGGCATAAGGCAGGAGCACAAGTGCAGGCTAGGCATAAGACAGGGGCACAAGTGCAGGCTAGGCATAAGGCAGGGGCACAAGTGCAGGCAAGGCATAAGGCAGGGGCACAAGTGCAGGCAAGGCATAAGGCAGGGGCACAAGTGCTGGCTAGGCATAAGGCAGGGGCACAAGTGCGGGCTAGGCATAAGGCAGGGGCACGAGTGCGGGCTAGGCATAAGGCAGGGGCACGAGTGCTGGCAAGGCATAAGGCAGGGTCACGAGTGCTGGCTAGGCATAAGGCAGGGGCACGAGTGCTGGCTAGGCATAAGGCAGGGGCACGAGTGCTGGCTAGGCATAAGGCAGGGGCACGAGTGCTGGCTAGGCATAAGGCAGGGGCACGAGTGCTGGCTAGGCATAAGGCAGGGGCACGAGTGCTGGCTAGGCATAAGGCAAGGGCACGAGTGCTGGCTAGGCATAAGGCAAGGGCACGAGTGCTGGCTAGGCATAAGGCAGGGGCACGAGTGCTGGCTAGGCATAAGGCAGGGGCACGAGTGCAGGCTAGGCATAAGGCAGGGGCACGAGTGCAGGCTAGGCATAAGGCAGGGGCACGAGTGCAGGCTAGGCATAAGGCAGGGGCACGAGTGCAGGCTAGGCATAAGGCAGGGGCACACGTGCAGGCTAGGCATAAGGCAGGGGCACAAGTGCAGGCTAGGCATAAGGCAGGGGCACACGTGCAGGCTAGGCATAAGGCAGGGGCACAAGTGCAGGCTAGGCATAAGGCAGGGGCACACGTGCAGGCTAGGCATATGGCAGGGGCACACGTGCAGGCTAGGCATATGGCAGGGGCACGAGTGCTGGCTAGGCATAAGGCAGGGGCACGAGTGCTGGCTAGGCATAAAGCAGGGGCACGAGTGCTGGCTAGGCATAAAGCAGGGGCACGAGTGCTGGCTAGGCATAAGGCAGGGGCACGAGTGCTGGCTAGGCATAAGGCAGGGGCACGAGTGCTGGCTAGGCATGAGGCAGGGGCACAAGTGCTGGCTAGGCATAAGGCAGGGGCACAAGTGCTGGCTAGGCGTAAGGCAGGGGCACAAGTGCTGGCTAGGCGTAAGGCAGGGGCACAAGTGCTGGATAGGCGTAAGGCAGGGGCACAAGTGCTGGCTAGGCGTAAGGCAGGGGCACAAGTGCTGGCTAGGCGTAAGGCAGGGGCACAAGTGCTGGCTAGGCGTAAGGCAGGGGCACAAGTGCGGGCTAGGCATAAGGCAGGGGCACAAGTGCGGGCTAGGCATAAGGCAGGGGCACAAGTGCAGGCTAGGCATAAGGCAGGGGCACAAGTGCTGGCTAGGCATAAGGCAGGGGCACAAGTGCAGGCTAGGCATAAGGCAGGGGCACAAGTGCAGGCTAGGCATAAGGCAGGGCACAAGTGCAGGCTAGGCATAAGGCAGGGCACAAGTGCGGGCTAGGCATCAGGCAGGGGCACAAGTGCTGGCTAGGCATAAGGCAGGGGCACAAGTGCTGGCTAGGCATAAGGCAGGGGCACAAGTGCTGGCTAGGCATAAGGCAGGGGCACAAGTGCGGGCTAGTTTTTAGGCAGGGGCACAAGTGCAAACTAAGCATAGAGCAGAGGCACAAGTGCAGGCTAGGCATAAGGCAGGGGCACAAGTGCTGGCTAGGCATAAGGCAGGGGCACAAGTGCTGGCTAGGCATAAGGCAGGGGCACAAGTGCTGGCTAGGCATGAGACAGGGGCACAAGTGCTGGCTAGGCGTAAGGCAGGGGCACAAGTGCTGGCTAGGCGTAAGGCAGGGGCACAAGTGCGGGCTAGTCTTTAGGCAGGGGCACAAGTGCAAACTAAGCATAAGGCAGAGGCACAAGTGCAGGCTAGGCATAAGACAGGGGCACAAGTGCAGGCTAGGCATAAGGCAGGAGCACAAGTGCAGGCTAGGCATAAGACAGGGGCACAAGTGCAGGCTAGGCATAAGGCAGGGGCACAAGTGCAGGCAAGGCATAAGGCAGGGGCACAAGTGCTGGCTAGGCATAAGGCAGGGGCACAAGTGCGGGCTAGGCATAAGGCAGGGGCACAAGTGCGGGCTAGGCATAAGGCAGGGGCACAAGTGCAGGCTAGGCATAAGGCAGGGGCACACGTGCAGGCTAGGCATAAGGCAGGGGCACAAGTGCAGGCTAGGCATAAGGCAGGGGCACACGTGCAGGCTAGGCATATGGCAGGGGCACACGTGCAGGCTAGGCATATGGCAGGGGCACGAGTGCTGGCTAGGCATAAGGCAGGGGCACGAGTGCTGGCTAGGCATAAAGCAGGGGCACGAGTGCTGGCTAGGCATAAGGCAGGGGCACGAGTGCTGGCTAGGCATAAGGCAGGGGCACAAGTGCTGGCTAGGCATGAGGCAGGGGCACAAGTGCTGGCTAGGCATAAGGCAGGGGCACAAGTGCTGGCTAGGCATAAGGCAGGGGCACAAGTGCTGGCTAGGCATAAGGCAGGGGCACAAGTGCTGGATAGGCATAAGGCAGGGGCACAAGTGCTGGCTAGGCATAAGGCAGGGGCACAAGTGCTGGCTAGGCATAAGGCAGGGGCACAAGTGCTGGCTAGGCATAAGGCAGGGGCACAAGTGCTGGCTAGGCATGAGGCAGGGGCACAAGTGCTGGCTAGGCGTAAGGCAGGGGCACAAGTGCTGGCTAGGCGTAAGGCAGGGGCACAAGTGCTGGCTAGTCTTTAGGCAGGGGCACAAGTGCAAACTAAGCATAAGGCAGAGGCACAAGTGCAGGCTAGGCATAAGACAGGGGCACAAGTGCAGGTTAGGCATAAGGCAGGAGCACAAGTGCAGGCTAGGCATAAGACAGGGGCACAAGTGCAGGCTAGGCATAAGACAGGGGCACAAGTGCAGGCTAGGCATAAGGCAGGGGCACAAGTGCAGGCAAGGCATAAGGCAGGGGCACAAGTGCTGGCTAGGCATAAGGCAGGGGCACAAGTGCGGGCTAGGCATAAGGCAGGGGCACAAGTGCGGGCTAGGCATAAGGCAGGGGCACAAGTGCGGGCTAGGCATAAGGCAGGGGCACAAGTGCGGGCTAGGCATAAGGCAGGGGCACAAGTGCGGGCTATGCATAAGGCAGGGGCACAAGTGCGGGCTAGGCATAAGGCAGGGGCACAAGTGCGGGCTAGGCATAAGGCAGGGGCACAAGTGCGGGCTAGGCATAAGGCAGGGGCACAAGTGCGGGCTAGGCATAAGGCAGGGGCACAAGTGCGGGCTAGGCATAAGGCAGGGGCACATGTGCAGGCTAGGCATAAGGAAGGCACAAGTGCAGGCTAGGCATAAGGCAGGGGCACACGTGCAGGCTAGGCATATGGCAGGGGCACGAGTGCTGGCTAGGCATAAGGCAGGGGCACGAGTGCTGGCTAGGCATAAGGCAGGGGCACGAGTGCTGGCTAGGCATAAGGCAGGGGCACGAGTGCTGGCTAGGCATAAGGCAGGGGCACGAGTGCTGGCTAGGCATAAGGCAGGGGCACGAGTGCTGGCTAGGCATAAGGCAGGGGCACGAGTGCTGGCTAGGCATAAGGCAGGGGCACGAGTGCTGGCTAGGCATAAGGCAGGGGCACGAGTGCTGGCTAGGCATAAGGCAGGGGCACGAGTGCTGGCTAGGCATAAGGCAGGGGCACGAGTGCTGGCTAGGCATAAGGCAGGGGCACAAGTGCTGGCTAGGCATAAGGCAGGGGCACAAGTGCTGGCTAGGCATGAGGCAGGGGCACAAGTGCTGGCTAGGCATGAGGCAGGGGCACAAGTGCTGGCTAGGCATGAGGCAGGGGCACAAGTGCTGGCTAGGCATAAGGCAGGGGCACAAGTGCTGGCTAGGCATAAGGCAGGGGCACAAGTGCTGGCTAGGCATAAGGCAGGGGCACAAGTGATGGCTAGGCGTAAGGCAGGGGCACAAGTGCTGGCTAGGCGTAAGGCAGGGGCAAAAGTGCTGGCTAGGCGTAAGGCAGGGGCACAAGTGCTGGCTAGGCGTAAGGCAGGGGCACAAGTGCTGGCTAGGCGTAAGGCAGGGGCACAAGTGCTGGCTAGGCGTAAGGCAGGGGCACAAGTGCTGGCTAGGCGTAAGGCAGGGGCACAAGTGCTGGCTAGGCGTAAGGCAGGGGCACAAGTGCGGGCTAGTCTTTAGGCAGGGGCACAAGTGCAAACTAAGCATAAGGCAGAGGCACAAGTGCAGGCTAGGCATAAGGCAGGGGCACAAGTGCAGGCTAGGCATAAGGCAGGAGCACAAGTGCAGGCTAGACATAAGACAGGGGCACAAGTGCAGGCTAGGCATAAGGCAGGGGCACAAGTGCTGGCTAGGCATAAGGCAGGGGCACAAGTGCTGGCTAGGCATAAGGCAGGGGCACAAGTGCTGGCTAGGCATAAGGCAGGGGCACAAGTGCTGGCTAGGCATAAGGCAGGGGCACAAGTGCTGGCTAGGCATAAGGCAGGGGCACAAGTGCTGGCTAGGCATAAGGCAGGGGCACAAGTGCGGGCTAGGCATAAGGCAGGGGCACAAGTGCAGGCTAGGCATAAGGCAGGGGCACAAGTGCAGGCTAGGCATAAGACAGGGGCACAAGTGCAGGCTAGGCATAAGGCAGGAGCACAAGTGCAGGCTAGGCATAAGACAGGGGCACAAGTGCAGGCTAGGCATAAGGCAGGGGCACAAGTGCAGGCTAGGCATAAGGCAGGGGAACAAGTGCTGGCTAGGCATAAGGCAGGGGAACAAGTGCTGGCTAGGCATAAGGCAGGGGCACAACTGCTGGCTAGGCATAAGGCAGGGGCACAAGTGCGGGCTAGGCATAAGGCAGGGGCACAAGTGCGGGCTAGGCATAAGGCAGGGGCACAAGTGCGGGCTAGGCATAAGGCAGGGGCACAAGTGCGGGCTAGGCATAAGGCAGGGGCACAAGTGCTGGCTAGGCGTAAGGCAGGGGCACAAGTGCTGGCTAGGCATAAGGCAGGGGCACAAGTGCTGGCTAGGCATAAGGCAGGGGCACAAGTGCTGGCTAGGCATAAGGCAGGGGCACAAGTGCAAACTAAGCATAAGGCAGAGGCACAAGTGCAGGCTAGGCATAAGGCAGGGGCACAAGTGCAGGCTAGGCATAAGGCAGGAGCACATGTGCAGGCTAGGCATAAGACAGGGGCACAATGCAGGCTAGGCATAAGGCAGGGGCACAAGTGCTGGCTAGGCATAAGGCAGGGGCACAAGTGCAGGCTAGGCATAAGGCAGGGGCACAAGTGCTGGCTAGGCATAAGGCAGGGGCACAAGTGCTGGCTAGGCATAAGGCAGGGGCACAAGTGCGGGCTAGGCATAAGGCAGGGGCACAAGTGCGGGCTAGGCATAAGGCAGGGGCACAAGTGCAGGCTAGGCATAAGGCAGGGGCACAAGTGCAGGCTAGGCATAAGGCAGGGGCACACGTGCAGGCTAGGCATAAGGCAGGGGCACACGTGCAGGCTAGGCATAAGGCAGGGGCACACGTGCAGGCTAGGCATAAGGCAGGGGCACACGTGCAGGCTAGGCATAAGGCAGGGGCACAAGTGCAGGCTAGGCATAAGGCAGGGGCACAAGTGCAGGCTAGGCATAAGGCAGGGGCACAAGTGCAGGCTAGGCATAAGGCAGGGGCACAAGTGCAGGCTAGGCATAAGGCAGGGGCACGAGTGCTGGCTAGGCATAAGGCAGGGGCACGAGTGCTGGCTAGGCATAAGGCAGGGGCACGAGTGCTGGCTAGGCATAAGGCAGGGGCACGAGTGCTGGCTAGGCATAAGGCAGGGGCACGAGTGCTGGCTAGGCATAAGGCAGGGGCACGAGTGCTGGCTAGGCATAAGGCAGGGGCACGAGTGCTGGCTAGGCATAAGGCAGGGGCACGAGTGCTGGCTAGGCATAAGGCAGGGGCACGAGTGCTGGCTAGGCATAAGGCAGGGGCACGAGTGCTGGCTAGGCATAAGGCAGGGGCACGAGTGCTGGCTAGGCATAAGGCAGGGGCACGAGTGCTGGCTAGGCATAAGGCAGGGGCACGAGTGCTGGCTAGGCATAAGGCAGGGGCACGAGTGCTGGCTAGGCATAAGGCAGGGGCACGAGTGCAGGCTAGGCATAAGGCAGGGGCAAAAGTGCGGGCTAGGCTTTAGGCAGGGGCACAAGTGCAAACTAGGCATAAGGCAGGGGCACGTGTGCTGGCTAGGCATAAGGCAGGGGCACAAGTGCAGGCTAGGCATAAGGCAGGGGCATAAGGCAGGGGCACAAGTGCAGGCTAGGCATAAGGCAGGGACACAAGTGCAGGCTAGGCATAAGGCAGGGGCACAAGTGCAGGCTAGGCATAAGGCAGGGGCACAAGTGCAGGCTAGGCATAAGGCAGGGGCACAAGTGCTGGCTAGGCATAAGGCAGGGGCACAAGTGCTGGCTAGGCATAAGGCAGGGGCACAAGTGCTGGCTAGGCATAAGGCAGGGGCACAAGTGCTGGCTAGGCATAAGGCAGGGGCACAAGTGCTGGCTAGGCATAAGGCAGGGGCACAAGTGCTGGCTAGGCATAAGGCAGGGGCACAAGTGCTGGCTAGGCATAAGGCAGGGGCACAAGTGCTGGCTAGGCATAAGGCAGGGGCACAAGTGCTGGCTAGGCATAAGGCAGGGGCACAAGTGCTGGCTAGGCATAAGGCAGGGGCACAAGTGCTGGCTAGGCATAAGGCAGGGGCACAAGTGCTGGCTAGGCATAAGGCAGGGGCACAAGTGCAGGCTAGGCATAAGGCAGGGGCACAAGTGCAGGCTAGGCATAAGGCAGGGGCACAAGTGCAAACTAAGCATAAGGCAGAGGCACAAGTGCAGGCTAGGCATAAGGCAGGGGCACAAGTGCTGGCAAGGCATAAGGCAGGGGCACAAATGCAGGCTAGGCATAAGGCAGGGGCACAAGTGCAGGCTAGGCATAAGGCAGGGGCACAAGTGCAAACTAAGCATAAGGCAGAGGCACAAGTGCAGGCTAGGCATAAGGCAGGGGCACAAGTGCTGGCTAGGCATAAGGCAGGGGCACAAGTGCAGGCTAGGCATAAGGCAGGGGCACAAGTGCTGGCTAGGCATAAGGCAGGGGCACAAGTGCTGGCTAGGCATAAGGCAGGGGCACAAGTGCTGGCTAGGCATAAGGCAGGGGCACAAGTGCTGGCGAGGCATAAGGCAGGGGCACAAGTGCTGGCTAGGCATAAGGCAGGGGCACAAGTGCTGGCTAGGCATAAGGCAGGGGCACAAGTGCTGGCTAGGCATAAGGCAGGGGCACAAGTGCAGGCTAGGCATAAGGCAGGGGCACAAGTGCTGGCTAGGCATAAGGCAGGGGTACAAGTGCTGCCTAGGCATCAGGCAGGGGCAAAAGTGCTGGCTAGGCATAAGGCAGGGGCAAAAGTGCTGGCTAGGCATAAGGCAGGGGCACAAATGCAGGCTAGGCATAAGGCAGGGGCACAAGTGCAGGATAGGCATAAGGCAGGGGCACAAGTGGTGGCTAGGCATAAGGCAGGGGCACAAGTGCTGGCTAGGCATAAGGCAGGGGCACAAGTGCTGGCTAGGCATAAGGCAGGGGCACAAGTGCGGGCTAGGCTTTAGGCAGGGGCTTAAGTGCTGGCTAGGCATAAGGCAGGGGCACAAGTGCTGGCTAGGCATAAGGCAGGGGCACAAGTGCGGGCTAGGCTTTAGGCAGGGGCACAAGTACAAACTAAGCATAAGGCAGAGGCACAAGTGCAAGCTAGGCATAAGGCAGGGGCACCTATGCAGGCTAGGCTTAAGGCAGGGGCACAAGTGATGGCTACACATAAGGCATACAGCTAACTATTTGCACTCTTTGCATAAAGGGATAGGCACCCTTAGGGGTGAAGAGCTAGCTTTCACCCCTCTACTCTGTACTTTGTTGTTCAGTGCAAAGCCAGTCCATAACCCCCATGCTCCAAGCGACCAGGCACATCTTGTCTGTCCTCCGTAAATGGGTAATGCCTTCGTCCCCAATTACAGTCGTGCATGTGCATTCAGACGGGACAAGAGCGAAGAGCGTAAAGCCTGCCCTGTGTGCATAACCAACATGAAGCTAAAGACAAAAAAAACAATAATGCAAGGGGCTCAAAAGTGCTGGCTAGGCATAAGGCAGGGGCACAAATGCTGGCTAGGCATAAGGCAGGGGCACAAGTGCTGGCTAGGCATAAGGCAGGGACACAAGTGCTGGCTAGGCATAAGGCAGGGGCACAAGTGCGGGCTAGGCATAAGGCAGGGGCACAAGTGCGGGCTAGGCATAAGGCAGGGGCACAAGTGCGGGCTAGGCATAAGGCAGGGGCACAAGTGCAGGCTAGGCATAAGGCAGGGGCACAAGTGCAGGCTAGGCATAAGGCAGGGGCACAAGTGCAGGCTAGGCATAAGGCAGGGGCACAAGTGCAGGCTAGGCATAAGGCAGGGGCACAAGTGCAGGCTAGGCATAAGGCAGGGGCACCTATGCAGGCTAGGCTTAAGGCAGGGACACAAGTGATGGCTACACATAAGGCATACAGCTAACTCTTTGCACTCTTTGCATAAAGGGATAGGCACCCTTAGGGGTGAAGAGCTAGCTTTCACCCCTCTACTCTGTACTTTGTTGTTCAGTGCGGAGCCAGTCCATAACCCCCATGCTCCAAGCGACCAGGCACATCTTGTCTGTCCTCCGTAAATGGGTAATGCCTTCGTCCACAATTACAGTCGTGCATGTGCATTCAGACGGGACAAGAGCGAAGAGCGTAAAGCCTGCCCTGTGTGCATAACCAACATGAAGCTAAAGACAAAAAAACAATAATGCAAGGGGCTCAAAAGTGCTGGCTAGGCATAAGGCAGGGGCACAAGTGCTGGCTAGGCATAAGGCAGGGGCACAAGTGCGGGCTAGGCTTAAGGCAGGGGCACAAGTGCGGGCTAGGCATAAGGCAGGGGCACAAGTGCGGGCTAGGCATAAGGCAGGGGCACAAGTGCGGGCTAGCCATAAGGCAGGGGCACAAGTGCGGGCTAGGCATAAGGCAGGGGCACAAGTGCGGGCTAGGCATAAGGCAGGGGCACAAGTGCGGGCTAGGCATAAGGCAGGGGCACAAGTGCGGGCTAGGCATAAGGCAGGGGCACAAGTGCGGGCTAGGCATAAGGCAGGGGCACAAGTGCGGGCTAGGCATAAGGCAGGGGCACAAGTGCGGGCTAGGCATAAGGCAGGGGCACAAGTGCGGGCTAGGCATAAGGCAGGGGATCAAGTGCGGGCTAGTTTTTAGGCAGGGGCACAAGTGCAAACTAAGCATAGGGCAGAGGCACAAGTGCAGGCTAGGCATAAGGCAGGGGCACAAGTGCAGGCTAGGCATAAGGCAGGAGCACAAGTGCAGGCTAGGCATAAGACAGGGGCACAAGTGCAGGCTAGGCATAAGGCAGGGGCACAAGTGCAGGCTAGGCATAAGGCAGGGGCACAAGTGCAGGCTAGGCATAAGGCAGGGGCACAAGTGCTGGCTAGGCATAAGGCAGGGGCACAAGTGCTGGCTAGGCATAAGGCAGGGGCACAAGTGCTGGCTAGGCATAAGGCAGGGGCACAAGTGCTGGCTAGGCATAAGGCAGGGGCACAAGTGCTGGCTAGGCATAAGGCAGGGGCACAAGTGCTGGCTAGGCATAAGGCAGGGGCACAAGTGCTGGCTAGGCATAAGGCAGGGGCACAAGTGCTGGCTAGGCATAAGGCAGGGGCACAAGTGCTGGCTAGGCATAAGGCAGGGGCACAAGTGCTGGCTAGGCGTAAGGCAGGGGCACAAGTGCTGGCTAGGCGTAAGGCAGGGGCACAAGTGCTGGCTAGGCGTAAGGCAGGGGCACAAGTGCTGGCTAGGCGTAAGGCAGGGGCACAAGTGCTGGCTAGGCGTAAGGCAGGGGCACAAGTGCTGGCTAGGCGTAAGGCAGGGGCACAAGTGCTGGCTAGGCGTAAGGCAGGGGCACAAGTGCTGGCTAGGCGTAAGGCAGGGGCACAAGTGCTGGCTAGGCGTAAGGCAGGGGCACAAGTGCAAACTAAGCATAAGGCAGAGGCACAAGTGCAGGCTAGGCATAAGGCAGGGGCACAAGTGCAGGCTAGACATAAGGCAGGAGCACAAGTGCAGGCTAGGCATAAGACAGGGGCACAAGTGCTGGCTAGGCATAAGGCAGGGGCACAAGTGCTGGCTAGGCATAAGGCAGGGACACAAGTGCTGGCTAGGCATAAGGCAGGGACACAAGTGCTGGCTAGGCATAAGGCAGGGACACAAGTGCTGGCTAGGCATAAGGCAGGGGCACAAGTGCGGGCTAGGCATAAGGCAGGGGCACAAGTGCGGGCTAGGCATAAGGCAGGGGCACAAGTGCGGGCTAGACATAAGGCAGGGGCACAAGTGCGGGCTAGGCATAAGGCAGGGGCACAAGTGCAGGCTAGGCATAAGGCAGGGGCACAAGTGCAGGCTAGGCATAAGGCAGGGGCACAAGTGCAGGCTAGGCATAAGGCAGGGGCACAAGTGCAGGCTAGGCATAAGGCAGGGGCACAAGTGCAGGCTAGGCATAAGGCAGGGGGCACAAGTGCAGGCTAGGCATAAGGCAGGGGGCACACGTGCAGGCTAGGCATAAGGCAGGGGGCACACGTGCAGGCTAGGCATAAGGCAGGGGCACAAGTGCAGGCTAGGCATAAGGCAGGGCACAAGTGCGGGCTAGGCATAAGGCAGGGCACAAGTGCGGGCTAGGCATAAGGCAAGGGCACAAGTGCGGGCTAGGCTTTAGGCAGGGGCACAAGTGCAAACTAAGCATAAGGCAGAGGCACAAGGGCAGGCTAGGCATATGGCAGAAGCACAAGTGCAGGCTAGGCATAAGGCAGGGGCACAAGTGCAGGCTAGGCATAAGGCAGGGGCACAAGTGCAGGCTAGGCATAAGGCAGGAGCACAAGTGCAGGATAGGCATAAGACAGGGGCACAAGTGCAGGCTAGGCATAAGGCAGGGGCACAAGTGCAGGCTAGGCATAAGGCAGGGGCACAAGTGTTGGCTAGGCATAAGGCAGGGGCACAAGTGCTGGCTAGGCATAAGGCAGGGGCACAAGTGCTGGCTAGGCATAAGGCAGGGGCACAAGTGCTGGCTAGGCATAAGGCAGGGGCACAAGTGTTGGCTAGGCGTAAGGCAGGGGCACAAGTGCTGGCTAGGCGTAAGGCAGGGGCACAAGTGCTGGCTAGGCGTAAGGCAGGGGCACAAGTGCTGGCTAGGCGTAAGGCAGGGGCACAAGTGCTGGCTAGGCGTAAGGCAGGGGCACAAGTGCTGGCTAGGCGTAAGGCAGGGGCACAAGTGCTGGCTAGGCGTAAGGCAGGGGCACAAGTGCGGGCTAGGCGTAAGGCAGGGGCACAAGTGCAAACTAAGCATAAGGCAGAGGCACAAGTGCAGGCTAGGCATAAGGCAGGGGCACAAGTGCAGGCTAGACATAAGGCAGGAGCACAAGTGCAGGCTAGGCATAAGACAGGGGCACAAGTGCTGGCTAGGCATAAGGCAGGGGCACAAGTGCTGGCTAGGCATAAGGCAGGGACACAAGTGCTGGCTAGGCATAAGGCAGGGACACAAGTGCTGGCTAGGCATAAGGCAGGGACACAAGTGCTGGCTAGGCATAAGGCAGGGGCACAAGTGCGGGCTAGGCATAAGGCAGGGGCACAAGTGCGGGCTAGGCATAAGGCAGGGGCACAAGTGCGGGCTAGACATAAGGCAGGGGCACAAGTGCGGGCTAGGCATAAGGCAGGGGCACAAGTGCAGGCTAGGCATAAGGCAGGGGCACAAGTGCAGGCTAGGCATAAGGCAGGGGCACAAGTGCAGGCTAGGCATAAGGCAGGGGCACAAGTGCAGGCTAGGCATAAGGCAGGGGCACAAGTGCAGGCTAGGCATAAGGCAGGGGGCACAAGTGCAGGCTAGGCATAAGGCAGGGGGCACACGTGCAGGCTAGGCATAAGGCAGGGGGCACACGTGCAGGCTAGGCATAAGGCAGGGGCACAAGTGCAGGCTAGGCATAAGGCAGGGCACAAGTGCGGGCTAGGCATAAGGCAGGGCACAAGTGCGGGCTAGGCATAAGGCAGGGGCACAAGTGCGGGCTAGGCTTTAGGCAGGGGCACAAGTGCAAACTAAGCATAAGGCAGAGGCACAAGGGCAGGCTAGGCATATGGCAGAAGCACAAGTGCAGGCTAGGCATAAGGCAGGGGCACAAGTGCAGGCTAGGCATAAGGCAGGGGCACAAGTGCAGGCTAGGCATAAGGCAGGAGCACAAGTGCAGGATAGGCATAAGACAGGGGCACAAGTGCAGGCTAGGCATAAGGCAGGGGCACAAGTGCAGGCTAGGCATAAGGCAGGGGCACAAGTGCTGGCTAGGCATAAGGCAGGGGCACAAGTGCTGGCTAGGCATAAGGCAGGGGCACAAGTGCTGGCTAGGCATAAGGCAGGGGCACAAGTGCTGGCTAGGCATAAGGCAGGGGCACAAGAGTTGGCTAGGCGTAAGGCAGGGGCACAAGTGCTGGCTAGGCGTAAGGCAGGGGCACAAGTGCTGGCTAGGCATAAGGCAGGGGCACAAGAGTTGGCTAGGCGTAAGGCAGGGGCACAAGTGCTGGCTAGGCGTAAGGCAGGGGCACAAGTGCTGGCTAGGCGTAAGGCAGGGGCACAAGTGCAGGCTAGGCATAAGGCAGGGGCACAAGTGCTGGCTAGGCATAAGGCAGGGGCACAAGTGCAGTCTAGGCATAAGGCAGGGCACAAGTGCGGGCTAGGCATAAGGCAGGGCACAAGTGCGGGCTAGGCATAAGGCAGGGCACAAGTGCGGGCTAGGCATCAGGCAGGGGCACAAGTGCTGGCTAGGCATAAGGCAGGGGCACAAGTGCTGGCTAGGCATAAGGCAGGGGCACAAGTGCTGGCTAGGCATAAGGCAGGGGCACAAGTGCTGGCTAGGCATGAGGCAGGGGCACAAGTGCTGGCTAGGCATAAGGCAGGGGCACAAGTGCTGGCTAGGCATAAGGCAGGGGCACAAGTGCTGGCTAGGCATAAGGCAGGGGCACAAGTGCTGGCTAGGCATGAGGCAGGGGCACAAGTGCTGGCTAGGCATAAGGCAGGGGCACAAGTGCTGGCTAGGCATAAGGCAGGGGCACAAGTGCTGGCTAGGCATAAGGCAGGGGCACAAGTGCTGGCTAGGCATAAGGCAGGGGCACAAGTGCTGGCTAGGCATAAGGCAGGGGCACAAGTGCGGGCTAGTTTTTAGGCAGGGGCACAAGTGCAAACTAAGCATAGAGCAGAGGCACAAGTGCAGGCTAGGCATAAGGCAGGGGCACAAGTGCTGGCTAGGCATAAGGCAGGGGCACAAGTGCTGGCTAGGCATAAGGCAGGGGCACAAGTGCTGGCTAGGCATAAGGCAGGGGCACAAGTGCTGGCTAGGCATAAGGCAGGGGCACAAGTGCTGGCTAGGCATAAGGCAGGGGCACAAGTGCTGGCTAGGCATAAGGCAGGGGCACAAGTGCTGGCTAGGCATAAGGCAGGGGCACAAGTGCTGGCTAGGCGTAAGGCAGGGGCACAAGTGCTGGCTAGGCGTAAGGCAGGGGCACAAGTGCTGGCTAGGCGTAAGGCAGGGGCACAAGTGCTGGCTAGGCGTAAGGCAGGGGCACAAGTGCTGGCTAGGCGTAAGGCAGGGGCACAAGTGCTGGCTAGGCGTAAGGCAGGGGCACAAGTGCTGGCTAGGCGTAAGGCAGGGGCACAAGTGCTGGCTAGGCGTAAGGCAGGGGCACAAGTGCTGGCTAGGCGTAAGGCAGGGGCACAAGTGCAAACTAAGCATAAGGCAGAGGCACAAGTGCAGGCTAGGCATAAGGCAGGGGCACAAGTGCAGGCTAGACATAAGGCAGGAGCACAAGTGCAGGCTAGGCATAAAACAGGGGCACAAGTGCTGGCTAGGCATAAGGCAGGGGCACAAGTGCTGGCTAGGCATAAGGCAGGGACACAAGTGCTGGCTAGGCATAAGGCAGGGACACAAGTGCTGGCTAGGCATAAGGCAGGGGCACAAGTGCGGGCTAGGCATAAGGCAGGGGCACAAGTGCGGGCTAGGCATAAGGCAGGGGCACAAGTGCGGGCTAGACATAAGGCAGGGGCACAAGTGCGGGCTAGGCATAAGGCAGGGGCACAAGTTCAGGCTAGGCATAAGGCAGGGGCACAAGTGCAGGCTAGGCATAAGGCAGGGGCACAAGTGCAGGCTAGGCATAAGGCAGGGGCACAAGTGCAGGCTAGGCATAAGGCAGGGGCACAAGTGCAGGCTAGGCATAAGGCAGGGGGCACAAGTGCAGGCTAGGCATAAGGCAGGGGGCACACGTGCAGGCTAGGCATAAGGCAGGGGGCACACGTGCAGGCTAGGCATAAGGCAGGGGCACAAGTGCAGGCTAGGCATAAGGCAGGGCACAAGTGCGGGCTAGGCATAAGGCAGGGCACAAGTGCGGGCTAGGCATAAGGCAGGGGCACAAGTGCGGGCTAGGCTTTAGGCAGGGGCACAAGTGCAAACTAAGCATAAGGCAGAGGCACAAGGGCAGGCTAGGCATATGGCAGAAGCACAAGTGCAGGCTAGGCATAAGGCAGGGGCACAAGTGCAGGCTAGGCATAAGGCAGGGGCACAAGTGCAGGCTAGGCATAAGGCAGGAGCACAAGTGCAGGATAGGCATAAGACAGGGGCACAAGTGCAGGCTAGGCATAAGGCAGGGGCACAAGTGCAGGCTAGGCATAAGGCAGGGGCACAAGTGCTGGCTAGGCATAAGGCAGGGGCACAAGTGCTGGCTAGGCATAAGGCAGGGGCACAAGTGCTGGCTAGGCATAAGGCAGGGGCACAAGTGCTGGCTAGGCATAAGGCAGGGGCACAAGTGCTGGCTAGGCGTAAGGCAGGGGCACAAGTGCTGGCTAGGCGTAAGGCAGGGGCACAAGTGCTGGCTAGGCGTAAGGCAGGGGCACAAGTGCTGGCTAGGCGTAAGGCAGGGGCACAAGTGCTGGCTAGGCGTAAGGCAGGGGCACAAGTGCTGGCTAGGCGTAAGGCAGGGGCACAAGTGCGGGCTAGGCATAAGGCAGGGGCACAAGTGCGGGCTAGGCATAAGGCAGGGGCACAAGTGCAGGCTAGGCATAAGGCAGGGGCACAAGTGCTGGCTAGGCATAAGGCAGGGGCACAAGTGCAGGCTAGGCATAAGGCAGGGCACAAGTGCAGGCTAGGCATAAGGCAGGGCACAAGTGCGGGCTAGGCATAAGGCAGGGCACAAGTGCGGGCTAGGCATAAGGCAGGGCACAAGTGCGGGCTAGGCATCAGGCAGGGGCACAAGTGCTGGCTAGGCATAAGGCAGGGGCACAAGTGCTGGCTAGGCATAAGGCAGGGGCACAAGTGCTGGCTAGGCATAAGGCAGGGGCACAAGTGCTGGCTAGGCATGAGGCAGGGGCACAAGTGCTGGCTAGGCATAAGGCAGGGGCACAAGTGCTGGCTAGGCATAAGGCAGGGGCACAAGTGCTGGCTAGGCATAAGGCAGGGGCACAAGTGCTGGCTAGGCATGAGGCAGGGGCACAAGTGCTGGCTAGGCATAAGGCAGGGGCACAAGTGCTGGCTAGGCATAAGGCAGGGGCACAAGTGCTGGCTAGGCATAAGGCAGGGGCACAAGTGCTGGCTAGGCATAAGGCAGGGGCACAAGTGCTGGCTAGGCATAAGGCAGGGGCATAAGTGCGGGCTAGTTTTTAGGCAGGGGCACAAGTGCAAACTAAGCATAGAGCAGAGGCACAAGTGCAGGCTAGGCATAAGGCAGGGGCACAAGTGCTGGCTAGGCATAAGGCAGGGGCACAAGTGCTGGCTAGGCATAAGGCAGGGGCACAAGTGCTGGCTAGGCGTAAGGCAGGGGCACAAGTGCTGGCTAGGCGTAAGGCAGGGGCACAAGTGCTGGCTAGGCGTAAGGCAGGGGCACAAGTGCGGGCTAGTCTTTAGGCAGGGGCACAAGTGCAAACTAAGCATAAGGCAGAGGCACAAGTGCAGGCTAGGCATAAGACAGGGGCACAAGTGCAGGCTAGGCATAAGGCAGGAGCACAAGTGCAGGCTAGGCATAAGACAGGGGCACAAGTGCAGGCTAGGCATAAGGCAGGGGCACAAGTGCAGGCAAGGCATAAGGCAGGGGCACAAGTGCTGGCTAGGCATAAGGCAGGGGCACAAGTGCGGGCTAGGCATAAGGCAGGGGCACAAGTGCAGGCTAGGCATAAGGCAGAGGCACACGTGCAGGCTAGGCATAAGGCAGGGGCACAAGTGCAGGCTAGGCATAAGGCAGGGGCACACGTGCAGGCTAGGCATATGGCAGGGGCACACGTGCAGGCTAGGCATATGGCAGGGGCACGAGTGCTGGCTAGGCATAAGGCAGGGGCACGAGTGCTGGCTAGGCATAAAGCAGGGGCACGAGTGCTGGCTAGGCATAAAGCAGGGGCACGAGTGCTGGCTAGGCATAAGACAGGGGCACGAGTGCTGGCTAGGCATGAGGCAGGGGCACAAGTGCTGGCTAGGCATGAGGCAGGGGCACAAGTGCTGGCTAGGCATAAGGCAGGGGCACAAGTGCTGGCTAGGCATAAGGCAGGGGCACAAGTGCTGGCTAGGCGTAAGGCAGGGGCACAAGTGCTGGCTAGGCGTAAGGCAGGGGCACAAGTGCTGGCTAGGCGTAAGGCAGGGGCACAAGTGCTGGCTAGGCGTAAGGCAGGGGCACAAGTGCTGGCTAGGCGTAAGGCAGGGGCACAAGTGCGGGCTAGGCATAAGGCAGGGGCACAAGTGCGGGCTAGGCATAAGGCAGGGGCACAAGTGCTGGCTATGCATAAGGCAGGGGCACAAGTGCTGGCTAGGCATAAGGCAGGGGCACAAGTGCTGGCTAGGCATAAGGCAGGGGCACAAGTGCAGGCTAGGCATAAGGCAGGGGCACAAGTGCTGGCTAGTCTTTAGGCAGGGGCACAAGTGCAAACTAAGCATAAGGCAGAGGCACAAGTGCAGGCTAGGCATAAGACAGGGGCACAAGTGCAGGTTAGGCATAAGGCAGGGGCACAAGTGCGGGCTAGGCATAAGGCAGGGGCACAAGTGCTGGCTATGCATAAGGCAGGGGCACAAGTGCTGGCTAGGCATAAGGCAGGGGCACAAGTGCTGGCTAGGCATAAGGCAGGGGCACAAGTGCAGGCTAGGCATAAGGCAGGGGCACAAGTGCTGGCTAGTCTTTAGGCAGGGGCACAAGTGCAAACTAAGCATAAGGCAGAGGCACAAGTGCAGGCTAGGCATAAGACAGGGGCACAAGTGCAGGTTAGGCATAAGGCAGGAGCACAAGTGCAGGCTAGGCATAAGACAGGGGCACAAGTGCAGGCTAGGCATAAGGCAGGGGCACAAGTGCAGGCAAGGCATAAGGCAGGGGCACAAGTGCTGGCTAGGCATAAGGCAGGGGCACAAGTGCGGGCTAGGCATAAGGCAGGGGCACAAGTGCGGGCTAGGCATAAGGCAGGGGCACAAGTGCGGGCTAGGCATAAGGCAGGGGCACAAGTGCGGGCTAGGCATAAGGCAGGGGCACAAGTGCGGGCTAGGCATAAGGCAGGGGCACATGTGCAGGCTAGGCATAAGGAAGGCACAAGTGCAGGCTAGGCATAAGGCAGGGGCACACGTGCAGGCTAGGCATATGGCAGGGGCACGAGTGCTGGCTAGGCATAAGGCAGGGGCACGAGTGCTGGCTAGGCATAAGGCAGGGGCACGAGTGCTGGCTAGGCATAAGGCAGGGGCACGAGTGCTGGCTAGGCATAAGGCAGGGGCACGAGTGCTGGCTAGGCATAAGGCAGGGGCACGAGTGCTGGCTAGGCATAAGGCAGGGGCACGAGTGCTGGCTAGGCATAAGGCAGGGGCACGAGTGCTGGCTAGGCATAAGGCAGGGGCACAAGTGCTGGCTAGGCATAAGGCAGGGGCACAAGTGCTGGCTAGGCATGAGGCAGGGGCACAAGTGCTGGCTAGGCATGAGGCAGGGGCACAAGTGCTGGCTAGGCATAAGGCAGGGGCACAAGTGCTGGCTAGGCATAAGGCAGGGGCACAAGTGCTGGCTAGGCATAAGGCAGGGGCACAAGTGCTGGCTAGGCGTAAGGCAGGGGCACAAGTGATGGCTAGGCGTAAGGCAGGGGCACAAGTGCTGGCTAGGCGTAAGGCAGGGGCACAAGTGCTGGCTAGGCGTAAGGCAGGGGCACAAGTGCTGGCTAGGCGTAAGGCAGGGGCACAAGTGCTGGCTAGGCGTAAGGCAGGGGCACAAGTGCGGGCTAGTCTTTAGGCAGGGGCACAAGTGCAAACTAAGCATAAGGCAGAGGCACAAGTGCAGGCTAGGCATAAGGCAGGGGCACAAGTGCAGGCTAGGCATAAGGCAGGAGCACAAGTGCAGGCTAGGCATAAGGCAGGAGCACAAGTGCAGGCTAGGCATAAGACAGGGGCACAAGTGCAGGCTAGGCATAAGGCAGGGGCACAAGTGCAGGCTAGGCATAAGGCAGGGAAACAAGTGCTGGCTAGGCATAAGGCAGGGGAACAAGTGCTGGCTAGGCATAAGGCAGGGGCACAACTGCTGGCTAGGCATAAGGCAGGGGCACAAGTGCGGGCTAGGCATAAGGCAGGGGCACAAGTGCGGGCTAGGCATAAGGCAGGGGCACAAGTGCGGGCTAGGCATAAGGCAGGGGCACAAGTGCGGGCTAGGCATAAGGCAGGGGCACAAGTGCGGGCTAGGCATAAGGCAGGGGCACAAGTGCTGGCTAGGCGTAAGGCAGGGGCACAAGTGCTGGCTAGGCATAAGGCAGGGGCACAAGTGCTGGCTAGGCATAAGGCAGGGGCACAAGTGCTGGCTAGGCATAAGGCAGGGGCACAAGTGCAAACTAAGCATAAGGCAGAGGCACAAGTGCAGGCTAGGCATAAGGCAGGGGCACAAGTGCAGGCTAGGCATAAGGCAGGAGCACAAGTGCAGGCTAGGCATAAGACAGGGGCACAATGCAGGCTAGGCATAAGGCAGGGGCACAAGTGCTGGCTAGGCATAAGGCAGGGGCACAAGTGCAGGCTAGGCATAAGGCAGGGGCACAAGTGCTGGCTAGGCATAAGGCAGGGGCACAAGTGCTGGCTAGGCATAAGGCAGGGGCACAAGTGCGGGCTAGGCATAAGGCAGGGGCACAAGTGCGGGCTAGGCATAAGGCAGGGGCACAAGTGCAGGCTAGGCAT
The DNA here is from genome assembly GCF_032444005.1 of Ranitomeya imitator. NCBI lineage: Eukaryota > Metazoa > Chordata > Amphibia > Anura > Dendrobatidae > Ranitomeya > Ranitomeya imitator. Next base: position 661,765,651 of record NC_091283.1, read on the forward strand.
AAGGCAGGGGCACAAGTGCAGGCTAGGCATAAGGCAGGGGCACACGTGCAGGCTAGGCATAAGGCAGGGGCACACGTGCAGGCTAGGCATAAGGCAGGGGCACAAGTGCAGGCTAGGCATAAGGCAGGGGCACAAGTGCAGGCTAGGCATAAGGCAGGGGCACAAGTGCAGGCTAGGCATAAGGCAGGGGCACGAGTGCTGGCTAGGCATAAGGCAGGGGCACGAGTGCTGGCTAGGCATAAGGCAGGGGCACGAGTGCTGGCTAGGCATAAGGCAGGGGCACGAGTGCTGGCTAGGCATAAGGCAGGGGCACGAGTGCTGGCTAGGCATAAGGCAGGGGCACGAGTGCTGGCTAGGCATAAGGCAGGGGCACGAGTGCTGGCTAGGCATAAGGCAGGGGCACGAGTGCTGGCTAGGCATAAGGCAGGGGCACGAGTGCTGGCTAGGCATAAGGCAGGGGCACGAGTGCTGGCTAGGCATAAGGCAGGGGCACGAGTGCAGGCTAGGCATAAGGCAGGGGCAAAAGTGCGGGCTAGGCTTTAGGCAGGGGCACAAGTGCAAACTAGGCATAAGGCAGGGGCACGTGTGCTGGCTAGGCATAAGGCAGGGGCACGAGTGCTGGCTAGGCATAAGGCAGGGGCACGAGTGCTGGCTAGGCATAAGGCAAGGGCACGAGTGCTGGCTAGGCATAAGGCAGGGGCACGAGTGCTGGCTAGGCATAAGGCAGGGGCACAAGTGCGGGCTAGGCATAAGGCAGGGGCAAAAGTGCGGGCTAGGCTTTAGGCAGGGGCACAAGTGCAAACTAAGCATAAGGCAGAGGAACAAGTGCAGGCTAGGCATAAGGCAGGGGCACAAGTGCTGGCTAGGCATAAGGCAGGGGCACAAGTGCTGGCTAGGCATAAGGCAGGGGCACAAGTGCTGGCTAGGCATAAGGCAGGGGCACAAGTGCTGGCTAGGCATAAGGCAGGGGCACAAGTGCTGGCTAGGCATAAGGCAGGAGCACAAGTGCTGCCTAGGCATAAGGCTGGGGCACAAGTGCTGGCTAGGCATAAGGCAGGGTCACAAGTGCTGGCTAGGCATAAGGCAGGGGCACAAGTGCTGGATAGGCATAAGGCAGGGGCACAAGTGCTGGTTAGGCATAAGGCAGGGGCACAAGTGCTGACTAGGCATAAGGCAGGGGCACAAGTGCAGGCTAGGCATAAGGCAGGGGCACAAGTGCAGGCTAGGCATAAGGCAGGGGCACAAGTGCAGGCTAGGCATAAGGCAGGGGCACAAGTGCAGGCTAGGCATAAGGCAGGGGCACAAGTGCAGGCTAGGCATAAGGCAGGGGCACAAGTGCAGGCTAGGCATAAGGCAGGGGCACAAGTGCAGGCTAGGCATAAGGCAGGGGCACAAGTGCAGGCTAGGCATAAGGCATACGGCTAACTCTTTGCACTCTTTGCATAAAGGGATAGGCACCCTTAGGGGTGAAGAGCTAGCTTTCACCCCTCTACTCTGTACTTTGTTGTACAGTGCGGAGCCACTCCATAACCCCCATGCTCCAAGCGACCAGGCACATCTTGTCTGTCCTCCGTAAATGGGTAATGCCTTCGTCCCCAATTACAGTCGTGCATGTGCATTCAGACGGGACAAGAGCGAAGAGCGTAAAGCCTGCCCTGTGTGCATAACCAACATGAAGCTAAAGACAAAAAAAAATAATGCAAGGGGCTCAAAAGTGCTGGCTAGGCATAAGGCAGGGGCACAAGTGCGGGCTAGGCATAAGGCAGGGGCACAAGTGCGGGCTAGGCATAAGGCAGGGGCACAAGTGCGGGCTAGGCATAAGGCAGGGGCACAAGTGCAGGCTAGGCATAAGGCAGGGGCACAAGTGCTGGCTAGGCATAAGGCAGGGGCACAAGTGCAGGCTAGGCATAAGGCAGGGGCACAAGTGCAGGCTAGGCATAAGGCAGGGGCACAAGTGCGGGCTAGGCATAAGGCAGGGGCACAAGTGCGGGCTAGGCATAAGGCAGGGGCACAAGTGCGGGCTAGGCATAAGGCAGGGGCACAAGTGCGGGCTAGGCATAAGGCAGGGGCACAAGTGCGGGCTAGGCATAAGGCAGGGGCACAAGTGCGGGCTAGGCATAAGGCAGGGGCACAAGTGCAGGCTAGGCATAAGGCAGGGGCACAAGTGCAGGCTAGGCATAAGGCAGGGGCACAAGTGCGGGCTAGGCATATGGCAGGGGCACACGTGCAGGCTAGGCATAAGGCAGGGGCACACGTGCAGGCTAGGCATAAGGCAGGGGCACACGTGCAGGCTAGGCATAAGGCAGGGGCACGAGTGCAGGCTAGGCATAAGGCAGGGGCACGAGTGCAGGCTAGGCATAAGGCAGGGGCACGAGTGCTGGCAAGGCATAAGGCAGGGTCACGAGTGCTGGCTAGGCATAAGGCAGGGGCACGAGTGCTGGCTAGGCATAAGGCAGGGGCACGAGTGCTGGCTAGGCATAAGGCAGGGGCACGAGTGCTGGCTAGGCATAAGGCAAGGGCACGAGTGCTGGCTAGGCATAAGGCAAGGGCACGAGTGCTGGCTAGGCATAAGGCAGGGGCACGAGTGCTGGCTAGGCATAAGGCAGGGGCACGAGTGCTGGCTAGGCATAAGGCAGGGGCACGAGTGCTGGCTAGGCATAAGGCAGGGGCACGAGTGCAGGCTAGGCATAAGGCAGGGGCACGAGTGCAGGCTAGGCATAAGGCAGGGGCACGAGTGCAGGCTAGGCATAAGGCAGGGGCACGAGTGCAGGCTAGGCATAAGGCAGGGGCACGAGTGCAGGCTAGGCATAAGGCAGGGGCACGAGTGCAGGCTAGGCATAAGGCAGGGGCACGAGTGCAGGCTAGGCATAAGGCAGGGGCACGAGTGCAGGCTAAGCATAAGGCAGGGGCACAAGTGCGGGCTAGTCTTTAGGCATTGGCACAAGTGCAGGCTAGGCATAAGGCAGGGGCACAAGTGCAGGCTAGGCATAAGACAGGGGCACAAGTGCAGGCTAGGCATAAGGCAGGAGCACAAGTGCAGGCTAGGCATAAGACAGGGGCACAAGTGCAGGCTAGGCATAAGGCAGGGGCACAAGTGCAGGCTAGGCATAAGGCAGGGGAACAAGTGCTGGCTAGGCATAAGGCAGGGGAACAAGTGCTGGCTAGGCATAAGGCAGGGGCACAACTGCTGGCTAGGCATAAGGCAGGGGCACAAGTGCGGGCTAGGCATAAGACAGGGGCACAAGTGCGGGCTAGGCATAAGGCAGGGGCACAAGTGCGGGCTAGGCATAAGGCAGGGGCACAAGTGCGGGCTAGGCATAAGGCAGGGGCACAAGTGCTGGCTAGGCGTAAGGCAGGGGCACAAGTGCTGGCTAGGCATAAGGCAGGGGCACAAGTGCTGGCTAGGCATAAGGCAGGGGCACAAGTGCTGGCTAGGCATAAGGCAGGGGCACAAGTGCAAACTAAGCATAAGGCAGAGGCACAAGTGCAGGCTAGGCATAAGGCAGGGGCACAAGTGCAGGCTAGGCATAAGGCAGGAGCACAAGTGCAGGCTAGGCATAAGACAGGGGCACAATGCAGGCTAGGCATAAGGCAGGGGCACAAGTGCTGGCTAGGCATAAGGCAGGGGCACAAGTGCAGGCTAGGCATAAGGCAGGGGCACAAGTGCTGGCTAGGCATAAGGCAGGGGCACAAGTGCTGGCTAGGCATAAGGCAGGGGCACAAGTGCGGGCTAGGCATAAGGCAGGGGCACAAGTGCGGGCTAGGCATAAGGCAGGGGCACAAGTGCAGGCTAGGCATAAGGCAGGGGCACAAGTGCAGGCTAGGCATAAGGCAGGGGCACACGTGCAGGCTAGGCATAAGGCAGGGGCACACGTGCAGGCTAGGCATAAGGCAGGGGCACAAGTGCAGGCTAGGCATAAGGCAGGGGCACAAGTGCAGGCTAGGCATAAGGCAGGGGCACAAGTGCAGGCTAGGCATAAGGCAGGGGCACGAGTGCTGGCTAGGCATAAGGCAGGGGCACGAGTGCTGGCTAGGCATAAGGCAGGGGCACGAGTGCTGGCTAGGCATAAGGCAGGGGCACGAGTGCTGGCTAGGCATAAGGCAGGGGCACGAGTGCTGGCTAGGCATAAGGCAGGGGCACGAGTGCTGGCTAGGCATAAGGCAGGGGCACGAGTGCTGGCTAGGCATAAGGCAGGGGCACGAGTGCTGGCTAGGCATAAGGCAGGGGCACGAGTGCTGGCTAGGCATAAGGCAGGGGCACGAGTGCTGGCTAGGCATAAGGCAGGGGCACGAGTGCTGGCTAGGCATAAGGCAGGGGCACGAGTGCTGGCTAGGCATAAGGCAGGGGCACGAGTGCAGGCTAGGCATAAGGCAGGGGCAAAAGTGCGGGCTAGGCTTTAGGCAGGGGCACAAGTGCAAACTAGGCATAAGGCAGGGGCACGTGTGCTGGCTAGGCATAAGGCAGGGGCACGAGTGCTGGCTAGGCATAAGGCAGGGGCACGAGTGCTGGCTAGGCATAAGGCAAGGGCACGAGTGCTGGCTAGGCATAAGGCAGGGGCATGAGTGCTGGCTAGGCATAAGGCAGGGGCACAAGTGCGGGCTAGGCATAAGGCAGGGGCAAAAGTGCGGGCTAGGCTTTAGGCAGGGGCACAAGTGCAAACTAAGCATAAGGCAGAGGAACAAGTGCAGGCTAGGCATAAGGCAGGGGCACAAGTGCTGGCTAGGCATAAGGCAGGGGCACAAGTGCTGGCTAGGCATAAGGCAGGGGCACAAGTGCTGGCTAGGCATAAGGCAGGGGCACAAGTGCTGGCTAGGCATAAGGCAGGGGCACAAGTGCTGGCTAGGCATAAGGCAGGAGCACAAGTGCTGCCTAGGCATAAGGCTGGGGCACAAGTGCTGGCTAGGCATAAGGCAGGGTCACAAGTGCTGGCTAGGCATAAGGCAGGGGCACAAGTGCTGGCTAGGCATAAGGCAGGGGCACAAGTGCTGGTTAGGCATAAGGCAGGGGCACAAGTGCTGACTAGGCATAAGGCAGGGGCACAAGTGCAGGCTAGGCATAAGGCAGGGGCACAAGTGCAGGCTAGGCATAAGGCAGGGGCAAAAGTGCAGGCTAGGCATAAGGCAGGGGCACAAGTGCAGGCTAGGCATAAGGCAGGGGCACAAGTGCAGGCTAGGCATAAGGCAGGGGCACAAGTGCAGGCTAGGCATAAGGCAGGGGCACAAGTGCAGGCTAGGCATAAGGCAGGGGCACAAGTGCAGGCTAGGCATAAGGCATACGGCTAACTCTTTGCACTCTTTGCATAAAGGGATAGGCACCCTTAGGGGTGAAGAGCTAGCTTTCACCCCTCTACTCTGTACTTTGTTGTACAGTGCGGAGCCACTCCATAACCCCCATGCTCCAAGCGACCAGGCACATCTTGTCTGTCCTCCGTAAATGGGTAATGCCTTCGTCCCCAATTACAGTCGTGCATGTGCATTCAGACGGGACAAGAGCGAAGAGCGTAAAGCCTGCCCTGTGTGCATAACCAACATGAAGCTAAAGACAAAAAAAAATAATGCAAGGGGCTCAAAAGTGCTGGCTAGGCATAAGGCAGGGGCACAAGTGCGGGCTAGGCATAAGGCAGGGGCACAAGTGCGGGCTAGGCATAAGGCAGGGGCACAAGTGCGGGCTAGGCATAAGGCAGGGGCACAAGTGCTGGCTAGGCATAAGGCAGGGGCACAAGTGCAGGCTAGGCATAAGGCAGGGGCACAAGTGCAGGCTAGGCATAAGGCAGGGGCACAAGTGCAGGCTAGGCATAAGGCAGGGGGCACAAGTGCAGGCTAGGCATAAGGCAGGGGCACAAGTGCAGGCTAGGCATAAGGCAGGGGCACAAGTGCAGGCTAGGCATAAGGCAGGGGCACAAGTGCAGGCTAGGCATAAGGCAGGGGCACAAGTGCAGGCTAGGCATAAGGCAGGGGCACAAGTGCAGGCTAGGCATAAGGCAGGGGCACAAGTGCAGGCTAGGCATAAGGCAGGGGCACAAGTGCAGGCTAGGCATAAGGCAGGGGCACAAGTGCTGGCTAGGCATAAGGCAGGGGCACAAGTGCTGGCTAGGCATAAGGCAGGGGCACAAGTGCTGGCTAGGCATAAGGCAGGGGCACAAGTGCTGGCTAGGCATAAGGCAGGGGCACAAGTGCTGGCTAGGCATAAGGCAGGGGCACAAGTGCTGGCTAGGCATAAGGCAGGGGCACAAGTGCTGGCTAGGCATAAGGCAGGGGCACAAGTGCTGGCTAGGCATAAGGCAGGGGCACAAGTGCTGCCTAGGCATCAGGCAGGGGCAAAAGTGCTGGCTAGGCATAAGGCAGGGGCAAAAGTGCTGGCTAGGCATAAGGCAGGGGCACAAATGCAGGCTAGGCATAAGGCAGGGGCACAAATGCAGGCTAGGCATAAGGCAGGGGCACAAGTGCAGGCTAGGCATAAGGCAGGGGCACAAGTGGTGGCTAGGCATAAGGCAGGGGCACAAGTGCTGGCTAGGCATAAGGCAGGGGCACAAGTGCTGGCTAGGCATAAGGCAGGGGCACAAGTGCTGGCTAGGCATAAGGCAGGGGCACAAGTGCTGGCTAGGCATAAGGCAGGAGCACAAGTGCTGGCTAGGCATAAGGCAGGGGCACAAGTGCTGGCTAGGCATAAGGCAGGGGCACAAGTGCTGGCTAGGCATAAGGCAGGGGCACAAGTGCGGGCTAGGCATAAGGCAGGGGCACAAGTGCGGGCTAGGCATAAGGCAGGGGCACAAGTGCGGGCTAGGCATAAGGCAGGGGCACAAGTGCGGGCTAGGCATAAGGCAGGGGCACAAGTGCTGGCTAGGCATAACGCAGGAGCACAAGTGCAGGCTAGGCATAAGGCAGGGGCACAAGTGCTGGCTAGGCATAAGGCAGGGGCACAAGTGCTGGCTAGGCATAAGGAAGGGGCACAAGTCCTGGCTAGGCATAAGGCAGGGGCACAAGTGCTGGCTAGGCATAAGGCAGGGGCACAAGTGCTGGCTAGGCATAAGGCAGGGGCACAAGTGCTGGCTAGGCATAAGGCAGGGGCACAAGTGCTGGCTAGGCATAAGGCAGGGGCACAAGTGCTGGCTAGGTATAAGGCAGGGGCACAAGTGCGGGCTAGGCATAAGGCAGGGGCAAAAGTGCGGGCTAGGCATAAGGCAGGGGCACAAGTGCGGGCTAAGCATAATAAAAGGGGCACAAGTGCGGGCTAGGCATAAGGCAGGGGCACAAGTGCGGGCTAGGCATAAGGCAGGGGCACAAGTGCGGGCTAGGCATAAGGCAGGGGCACAAGTGCGGGCTAGGCATAAGGCAGGGGCACAAGTGCGGGCTAGGCATAAGGCAGGGGCACAAGTGCGGGCTAGGCATAAGGCAGGGGCACAAGTGCGGGCTAGGCATAAGGCAGGGGCACAAGTGCGGGCTAGGCATAAGGCAGGGGCACAAGTGCGGGCTAGGCATAAGGCAGGGGCACAAGTGCAGGCTAGGCATAAGGCAGGGGCACAAGTGCAGGCTAGGCATAAGGCAGGGGCACAAGTGCAGGCTAGGCATAAGGCAGGGGCACAAGTGCTGGCTAGGCGTAAGGCAGGGGCACAAGTGCGGGCTAGTCTTTAGGCAGGGGCACAAGTGCAAACTAAGCATAAGGCAGAGGCACAAGTGCAGGCTAGGCATAAGGCAGGGGCACAAGTGCAGGCTAGGCATAAGGCAGGAGCACAAGTGCAGGCTAGACATAAGACAGGGGCACAAGTGCAGGCTAGGCATAAGGCAGGGGCACAAGTGCTGGCTAGGCATAAGGCAGGGGCACAAGTGCTGGCTAGGCATAAGGCAGGGGCACAAGTGCTGGCTAGGCATAAGGCAGGGGCACAAGTGCTGGCTAGGCATAAGGCAGGGGCACAAGTGCTGGCTAGGCATTAGGCAGGGGCACAAGTGCGGGCTAGGCATAAGGCAGGGGCACAAGTGCGGGCTAGGCATAAGGCAGGGGCACAAGTGCGGGCTAGGCATAAGGCAGGGGCACAAGTGCGGGCTAGGCATAAGGCAGGGGCACAAGTGCAGGCTAGGCATAAGGCAGGGGCACAAGTGCAGGCTAGTCATATGGCAGGGGCACACGTGCAGGCTAGGCATAAGGCAGGGGCACACGTGCAGGCTAGGCATAAGGCAGGGTCACGAGTGCTGGCTAGGCATAAGGCAGGGGCACGAGTGCTGGCTAGGCATAAGGCAAGGGCACGAGTGCTGGCTAGGCATAAGGCAAGGGCACGAGTGCTGGCTAGGCATAAGGCAGGGGCACGAGTGCTGGCTAGGCATAAGGCAGGGGCACGAGTGCTGGCTAGGCATAAGGCAGGGGCACGAGTGCAGGCTAGGCATAAGGCAGGGGCACGAGTGCAGGCTAGGCATAAGGCAGGGGCACGAGTGCAGGCTAGGCATAAGGCAGGGGCACGAGTGCAGGCTAGGCATAAGGCAGGGGCACGAGTGCAGGCTAGGCATAAGGCAGGGGCACAAGTGCGGGCTAGTCTTTAGGCATTGGCACAAGTGCAGGCTAGGCATAAGGCAGGGGCACAAGTGCAGGCTAGGCATAAGACAGGGGCACAAGTGCAGGCTAGGCATAAGGCAGGAGCACAAGTGCAGGCTAGGCATAAGACAGGGGCACAAGTGCAGGCTAGGCATAAGGCAGGGGCACAAGTGCAGGCTAGGCATAAGGCAGGGGAACAAGTGCTGGCTAGGCATAAGGCAGGGGAACAAGTGCTGGCTAGGCATAAGGCAGGGGCACAACTGCTGGCTAGGCATAAGGCAGGGGCACAAGTGCGGGCTAGGCATAAGGCAGGGGCACAAGTGCGGGCTAGGCATAAGGCAGGGGCACAAGTGCGGGCTAGGCATAAGGCAGGGGCACAAGTGCGGGCTAGGCATAAGGCAGGGGCACAAGTGCTGGCTAGGCGTAAGGCAGGGGCACAAGTGCTGGCTAGGCATAAGGCAGGGGCACAAGTGCTGGCTAGGCATAAGGCAGGGGCACAAGTGCTGGCTAGGCATAAGGCAGGGGCACAAGTGCAAACTAAGCATAAGGCAGAGGCACAAGTGCAGGCTAGGCATAAGGCAGGGGCACAAGTGCAGGCTAGGCATAAGGCAGGAGCACATGTGCAGGCTAGGCATAAGACAGGGGCACAATGCAGGCTAGGCATAAGGCAGGGGCACAAGTGCTGGCTAGGCATAAGGCAGGGGCACAAGTGCAGGCTAGGCATAAGGCAGGGGCACAAGTGCTGGCTAGGCATAAGGCAGGGGCACAAGTGCTGGCTAGGCATAAGGCAGGGGCACAAGTGCGGGCTAGGCATAAGGCAGGGGCACAAGTGCAGGCTAGGCATAAGGCAGGGGCACAAGTGCAGGCTAGGCATAAGGCAGGGGCACACGTGCAGGCTAGGCATAAGGCAGGGGCACACGTGCAGGCTAGGCATAAGGCAGGGGCACAAGTGCAGGCTAGGCATAAGGCAGGGGCACAAGTGCAGGCTAGGCATAAGGCAGGGGCACAAGTGCAGGCTAGGCATAAGGCAGGGGCACGAGTGCAGGCTAGGCATAAGGCAGGGGCACGAGTGCTGGCTAGGCATAAGGCAGGGGCACGAGTGCTGGCTAGGCATAAGGCAGGGGCACGAGTGCTGGCTAGGCATAAGGCAGGGGCACGAGTGCTGGCTAGGCATAAGGCAGGGGCACGAGTGCTGGCTAGGCATAAGGCAGGGGCACGAGTGCTGGCTAGGCATAAGGCAGGGGCACGAGTGCTGGCTAGGCATAAGGCAGGGGCACGAGTGCTGGCTAGGCATAAGGCAGGGGCACGAGTGCTGGCTAGGCATAAGGCAGGGGCACGAGTGCTGGCTAGGCATAAGGCAGGGGCACGAGTGCTGGCTAGGCATAAGGCAGGGGCACGAGTGCTGGCTAGGCATAAGGCAGGGGCACGAGTGCTGGCTAGGCATAAGGCAGGGGCACGAGTGCTGGCTAGGCATAAGGCAGGGGCACGAGTGCAGGCTAGGCATAAGGCAGGGGCAAAAGTGCGGGCTAGGCTTTAGGCAGGGGCACAAGTGCAAACTAGGCATAAGGCAGAGGAACAAGTGCAGGCTAGGCATAAGGCAGGGGCACAAGTGCTGGCTAGGCATAAGGCAGGGGCACAAGTGCTGGCTAGGCATAAGGCAGGGGCACAAGTGCTGCCTAGGCATAAGGCTGGGGCACAAGTGCTGGCTAGGCATAAGGCAGGGTCACAAGTGCTGGCTAGGCATAAGGCAGGGGCACAAGTGCTGGCTAGGCATAAGGCAGGGGCACAAGTGCTGGTTAGGCATAAGGCAGGGGCACAAGTGCTGACTAGGCATAAGGCAGGGGCACAAGTGCAGGCTAGGCATAAGGCAGGGGCACAAGTGCAGGCTAGGCATAAGGCAGGGGCACAAGTGCAGGCTAGGCATAAGGCAGGGGCACAAGTGCAGGCTAGGCATAAGGCAGGGGCACAAGTGCAGGCTAGGCATAAGGCAGGGGCACAAGTGCAGGCTAGGCATAAGGCAGGGGCACAAGTGCAGGCTAGGCATAAGGCAGGGGCACAAGTGCAGGCTAGGCATAAGGCAGGGGCACAAGTGCAGGCTAGGCATAAGGCAGGGGCACAAGTGCAGGCTAGGCATAAGGCAGGGGCACACGTGCAGGCTAGGCATAAGGCAGGGGCACACGTGCAGGCTAGGCATAAGGCAGGGGCACGAGTGCAGGCTAGGCATAAGGCAGGGGCACGAGTGCAGGCTAGGCATAAGGCAGGGGCACGAGTGCTAGCAAGGCATAAGGCAGGGTCACGAGTGCTGGCTAGGCATAAGGCAGGGGCACGAGTGCTGGCTAGGCATAAGGCAGGGGCACGAGTGCTGGCTAGGCATAAGGCAAGGGCACGAGTGCTGGCTAGGCATAAGGCAAGGGCACGAGTGCTGGCTAGGCATAAGGCAGGGGCACGAGTGCTGGCTAGGCATAAGGCAGGGGCACGAGTGCTGGCTAGGCATAAGGCAGGGGCACGAGTGCTGGCTAGGCATAAGGCAGGGGCACGAGTGCAGGCTAGGCATAAGGCAGGGGCACGAGTGCAGGCTAGGCATAAGGCAGGGGCACGAGTGCAGGCTAGGCATAAGGCAGGGGCACGAGTGCAGGCTAGGCATAAGGCAGGGGCACGAGTGCAGGCTAGGCATAAGGCAGGGGCACAAGTGCGGGCTAGTCTTTAGGCATTGGCACAAGTGCAGGCTAGGCATAAGGCAGGGGCACAAGTGCAGGCTAGGCATAAGACAGGGGCACAAGTGCAGGCTAGGCATAAGGCAGGAGCACAAGTGCAGGCTAGGCATAAGACAGGGGCACAAGTGCAGGCTAGGCATAAGGCAGGGGCACAAGTGCAGGCTAGGCATAAGGCAGGGGAACAAGTGCTGGCTAGGCATAAGGCAGGGGAACAAGTGCTGGCTAGGCATAAGGCAGGGGCACAACTGCTGGCTAGGCATAAGGCAGGGGCACAAGTGCGGGCTAGGCATAAGGCAGGGGCACAAGTGCGGGCTAGGCATAAGGCAGGGGCACAAGTGCGGGCTAGGCATAAGGCAGGGGCACAAGTGCGGGCTAGGCATAAGGCAGGGGCACAAGTGCTGGCTAGGCGTAAGGCAGGGGCACAAGTGCTGGCTAGGCGTAAGGCAGGGGCACAAGTGCTGGCTAGGCATAAGGCAGGGGCACAAGTGCTGGCTAGGCATAAGGCAGGGGCACAAGTGCAAACTAAGCATAAGGCAGAGGCACAAGTGCAGGCTAGGCATAAGGCAGGGGCACAAGTGCAGGCTAGGCATAAGGCAGGAGCACATGTGCAGGCTAGGCATAAGACAGGGGCACAATGCAGGCTAGGCATAAGGCAGGGGCACAAGTGCTGGCTAGGCATAAGGCAGGGGCACAAGTGCAGGCTAGGCATAAGGCAGGGGCACAAGTGCTGGCTAGGCATAAGGCAGGGGCACAAGTGCTGGCTAGGCATAAGGCAGGGGCACAAGTGCGGGCTAGGCATAAGGCAGGGGCACAAGTGCGGGCTAGGCATAAGGCAGGGGCACAAGTGCAGGCTAGGCATAAGGCAGGGGCACAAGTGCAGGCTAGGCATAAGGCAGGGGCACACGTGCAGGCTAGGCATAAGGCAGGGGCACACGTGCAGGCTAGGCATAAGGCAGGGGCACAAGTGCAGGCTAGGCATAAGGCAGGGGCACAAGTGCAGGCTAGGCATAAGGCAGGGGCACAAGTGCAGGCTAGGCATAAGGCAGGGGCACGAGTGCTGGCTAGGCATAAGGCAGGGGCACGAGTGCTGGCTAGGCATAAGGCAGGGGCACGAGTGCTGGCTAGGCATAAGGCAGGGGCACGAGTGCTGGCTAGGCATAAGGCAGGGGCACGAGTGCTGGCTAGGCATAAGGCAGGGGCACGAGTGCTGGCTAGGCATAAGGCAGGGGCACGAGTGCTGGCTAGGCATAAGGCAGGGGCACGAGTGCTGGCTAGGCATAAGGCAGGGGCACGAGTGCTGGCTAGGCATAAGGCAGGGGCACGAGTGCTGGCTAGGCATAAGGCAGGGGCACGAGTGCTGGCTAGGCATAAGGCAGGGGCACGAGTGCTGGCTAGGCATAAGGCAGGGGCACGAGTGCTGGCTAGGCATAAGGCAGGGGCACGAGTGCTGGCTAGGCATAAGGCAGGGGCACGAGTGCAGGCTAGGCATAAGGCAGGGGCAAAAGTGCGGGCTAGGCTTTAGGCAGGGGCACAAGTGCAAACTAGGCATAAGGCAGGGGCACGAGTGCTGGCTAGGCATAAGGCAGGGGCACGAGTGCTGGCTAGGCATAAGGCAAGGGCACGAGTGCTGGCTAGGCATAAGGCAGGGGCATGAGTGCTGGCTAGGCATAAGGCAGGGGCACAAGTGCGGGCTAGGCATAAGGCAGGGGCAAAAGTGCGGGCTAGGCTTTAGGCAGGGGCACAAGTGCAAACTAAGCATAAGGCAGAGGAACAAGTGCAGGCTAGGCATAAGGCAGGGGCACAAGTGCTGGCTAGGCATAAGGCAGGGGCACAAGTGCTGGCTAGGCATAAGGCAGGGGCACAAGTGCTGGCTAGGCATAAGGCAGGGGCACAAGTGCTGGCTAGGCATAAGGCAGGGGCACAAGTGCTGGCTAGGCATAAGGCAGGGGCACAAGTGCTGCCTAGGCATAAGGCTGGGGCACAAGTGCTGGCTAGGCATAAGGCAGGGTCACAAGTGCTGGCTAGGCATAAGGCAGGGGCACAAGTGCTGGCTAGGCATAAGGCAGGGGCACAAGTGCTGGTTAGGCATAAGGCAGGGGCACAAGTGCTGACTAGGCATAAGGCAGGGGCACAAGTGCAGGCTAGGCATAAGGCAGGGGCACAAGTGCAGGCTAGGCATAAGGCAGGGGCACAAGTGCAGGCTAGGCATAAGGCAGGGGCACAAGTGCAGGCTAGGCATAAGGCAGGGGCACAAGTGCAGGCTAGGCATAAGGCAGGGGCACAAGTGCAGGCTAGGCATAAGGCAGGGGCACAAGTGCAGGCTAGGCATAAGGCAGGGGCACAAGTGCAGGCTAGGCATAAGGCATACGGCTAACTCTTTGCACTCTTTGCATAAAGGGATAGGCACCCTTAGGGGTGAAGAGCTAGCTTTCACCCCTCTACTCTGTACTTTGTTGTACAGTGCGGAGCCACTCCATAACCCCCATGCTCCAAGCGACCAGGCACATCTTGTCTGTCCTCCGTAAATGGGTAATGCCTTCGTCCCCAATTACAGTCGTGCATGTGCATTCAGACGGGACAAGAGCGAAGAGCGTAAAGCCTGCCCTGTGTGCATAACCAACATGAAGCTAAAGACAAAAAAAAATAATGCAAGGGGCTCAAAAGTGCTGGCTAGGCATAAGGCAGGGGCACAAGTGCGGGCTAGGCATAAGGCAGGGGCACAAGTGCGGGCTAGGCATAAGGCAGGGGCACAAGTGCGGGCTAGGCATAAGGCAGGGGCACAAGTGCAGGCTAGGCATAAGGCAGGGGCACAAGTGCAGGCTAGGCATAAGGCAGGGGCACAAGTGCAGGCTAGGCATAAGGCAGGGGCACAAGTGCGGGCTAGGCATAAGGCAGGGGCACAAGTGCGGGCTAGGCATAAGGCAGGGGCACAAGTGCGGGCTAGGCATAAGGCAGGGGCACAAGTGCAGGCTAGGCATAAGGCAGGGGCACAAGTGCTGGCTAGGCATAAGGCAGGGGCACAAGTGCAGGCTAGGCATAAGGCAGGGGCACAAGTGCAGGCTAGGCATAAGGCAGGGGCACAAGTGCAGGCTAGGCATAAGGCAGGGGCACAAGTGCAGGCTAGGCATAAGGCAGGGGGCACAAGTGCAGGCTAGGCATAAGGCAGGGGCACAAGTGCAGGCTAGGCATAAGGCAGGGGCACAAGTGCAGGCTAGGCATAAGGCAGGGGCACAAGTGCAGGCTAGGCATAAGGCAGGGGCACAAGTGCAGGCTAGGCATAAGGCAGGGGCACAAGTGCAGGCTAGGCATAAGGCAGGGGCACAAGTGCAGGCTAGGCATAAGGCAGGGGCACAAGTGCAGGCTAGGCATAAGGCAGGGGCACAAGTGCAGGCTAGGCATAAGGCAGGGGCACAAGTGCTGGCTAGGCATAAGGCAGGGGCACAAGTGCTGGCTAGGCATAAGGCAGGGGCACAAGTGCTGGCTAGGCATAAGGCAGGGGCACAAGTGCTGGCTAGGCATAAGGCAGGGGCACAAGTGCTGGCTAGGCATAAGGCAGGGGCACAAGTGCTGGCTAGGCATAAGGCAGGGGCACAAGTGCTGGCTAGGCATAAGGCAGGGGCACAAGTGCTGGCTAGGCATAAGGCAGGGGCACAAGTGCTGGCTAGGCATAAGGCAGGGGCACAAGTGCTGGCTAGGCATAAGGCAGGGGCACAAGTGCTGGCTAGGCATAAGGCAGGGGCACAAGTGCTGGCTAGGCATAAGGCAGGGGCACAAGTGCAGGCTAGGCATAAGGCAGGGGCACAAGTGCTGGCTAGGCATAAGGCAGGGGCACAAGTGCTGCCTAGGCATCAGGCAGGGGCAAAAGTGCTGGCTAGGCATAAGGCAGGGGCAAAAGTGCTGGCTAGGCATAAGGCAGGGGCACAAATGCAGGCTAGGCATAAGGCAGGGGCACAAATGCAGGCTAGGCATAAGGCAGGGGCACAAGTGCAGGCTAGGCATAAGGCAGGGGCACAAGTGGTGGCTAGGCATAAGGCAGGGGCACAAGTGCTGGCTAGGCATAAGGCAGGGGCACAAGTGCTGGCTAGGCATAAGGCAGGGGCACAAGTGCTGGCTAGGCATAAGGCAGGGGCACAAGTGCTGGCTAGGCATAAGGCAGGAGCACAAGTGCTGGCTAGGCATAAGGCAGGGGCACAAGTGCTGGCTAGGCATAAGGCAGGGGCACAAGTGCTGGCTAGGCATAAGGCAGGGGCACAAGTGCGGGCTAGGCATAAGGCAGGGGCACAAGTGCGGGCTAGGCATAAGGCAGGGGCACAAGTGCGGGCTAGGCATAAGGCAGGGGCACAAGTGCTGGCTAGGCATAACGCAGGAGCACAAGTGCAGGCTAGGCATAAGGCAGGGGCACAAGTGCTGGCTAGGCATAAGGCAGGGGCACAAGTGCTGGCTAGGCATAAGGAAGGGGCACAAGTCCTGGCTAGGCATAAGGCAGGGGCACAAGTGCTGGCTAGGCATAAGGCAGGGGCACAAGTGCTGGCTAGGCATAAGGCAGGGGCACAAGTGCTGGCTAGGCATAAGGCAGGGGCACAAGTGCTGGCTAGGCATAAGGCAGGGGCACAAGTGCTGGCTAGGCATAAGGCAGGGGCACAAGTGCGGGCTGGGCATAAGGCAGGGGCAAAAGTGCGGGCTAGGCATAAGGCAGGGGCACAAGTGCGGGCTAAGCATAATAAAAGGGGCACAAGTGCGGGCTAGGCATAAGGCAGGGGCACAAGTGCGGGCTAGGCATAAGGCAGGGGCACAAGTGCGGGCTAGGCATAAGGCAGGGGCACAAGTGCGGGCTAGGCATAAGGCAGGGGCACAAGTGCGGGCTAGGCATAAGGCAGGGGCACAAGTGCGGGCTAGGCATAAGGCAGGGGCACAAGTGCAGGCTAGGCATAAGGCAGGGGCACAAGTGCAGGCTAGGCATAAGGCAGGGGCACAAGTGCAGGCTAGGCATAAGGCAGGGGCACAAGTGCAGGCTAGGCATAAGGCAGGGGCACAAGTGCAGGCTAGGCATAAGGCAGGGCACAAGTGCGGGCTAGGCATAAGGCAGGGGCACAAGTGCGGGCTAGGCATAAGGCAGGGGCACAAGTGCTGGCTAGGCATAAGGCAGGGGCACAAGTGCTGGCTAGGCATGAGGCAGGGGCACAAGTGCTGGCTAGGCATAAGGCAGGGGCACAAGTGCTGTCTAGGCATAAGGCAGGGGCACAAGTGCTGTCTAGGCATAAGGCAGGGGCACAAGTGCTGGCTAGGCATAAGGCAGGGGCATAAGTGCTGGCTAGGCATAAGGCAGGGGCACAAGTGCGGGATAGTTTTTAGGCAGGGGCACAAGTGCAAACTAAGCATAGGGCAGAGGCACAAGTGCAGGCTAGGCATAAGGCAGGGGCACAAGTGCAGGCTAGGCATAAGGCAGGAGCACAAGTGCAGGCTAGGCATAAGACAGGGGCACAAGTGCAGGCTAGGCATAAGACAGGGGCACAAGTGCGGGCTAGGCATAAGGCAGGGGCACAAGTGCGGGCTAGGCATAAGGCAGGGGCACAAGTGCAGGCTAGGCATAAGGCAGGGGCACAAGTGCTGGCTAGGCATAAGGCAGGGGCACAAGTGCAGGCTAGGCATAAGGCAGGGGCACAAGTGCAGGCTAGGCATAAGGCAGGGGCACAAGTGCAGGCTAGGCATAAGGCAGGGGCACAAGTGCAGGCTAGGCATAAGGCAGGGCACAAGTGCGGGCTAGGCATAAGGCAGGGGCACAAGTGCGGGCTAGGCATAAGGCAGGGGCACAAGTGCTGGCTAGGCATAAGGCAGGGGCACAAGTGCTGGCTAGGCATGAGGCAGGGGCACAAGTGCTGGCTAGGCATAAGGCAGGGGCACAAGTGCTGTCTAGGCATAAGGCAGGGGCACAAGTGCTGTCTAGGCATAAGGCAGGGGCACAAGTGCTGGCTAGGCATAAGGCAGGGGCATAAGTGCTGGCTAGGCATAAGGCAGGGGCACAAGTGCGGGATAGTTTTTAGGCAGGGGCACAAGTGCAAACTAAGCATAGGGCAGAGGCACAAGTGCAGGCTAGGCATAAGGCAGGGGCACAAGTGCAGGCTAGGCATAAGGAAGGAGCACAAGTGCAGGCTAGGCATAAGACAGGGGCACAAGTGCAGGCTAGGCATAAGGCAGGGGCACAGGTGCAGGCTAGGCATAAGGCAGGGGCACAAGTGCAGGCTAGGCATAAGGCAGGGGCACAAGTGCTGGCTAGGCATAAGGCAGGGGCACAAGTGCTGGCTAGGCATAAGGCAGGGGCACAAGTGCAGGCTAGGCATTAGGCAGGGGCACAAGTGCTGGATAGGCATAAGGCAGGGGCACAAGTGCGGGCTAGGCATTAGGCAGGGGCACAAGTGCGGGCTAGGCATAAAGCAGGGGCACAAGTGCGGGCTAGGCATAAGGCAGGGGCACAAGTGCGGGCTAGGCATAAGGCAGGGGCACAAGTGCGGGCTAGGCATAAGGCAGGGGCACAAGTGCTGGCTAGGCATAACGCAGGAGCACAAGTGCAGGCTAGGCATAAGGCAGGGGCACAAGTGCTGGCTAGGCATAAGGCAGGGGCACAAGTGCTGGCTAGGCATAAGGAAGGGGCACAAGTCCTGGCTAGGCATAAGGCAGGGGCACAAGTGCTGGCTAGGCATAAGGCAGGGGCACAAGTGCTGGCTAGGCATAAGGCAGGGGCACAAGTGCTGGCTAGGCATAAGGCAGGGGCACAAGTGCAGGCTAGGCATAAGGCAGGGGCACAAGTGCTGGCTAGGCATAAGGCAGGGGCACAAGTGCTGCCTAGGCATCAGGCAGGGGCAAAAGTGCTGGCTAGGCATAAGGCAGGGGCAAAAGTGCTGGCTAGGCATAAGGCAGGGGCACAAATGCAGGCTAGGCATAAGGCAGGGGCACAAATGCAGGCTAGGCATAAGGCAGGGGCACAAGTGCAGGCTAGGCATAAGGCAGGGGCACAAGTGGTGGCTAGGCATAAGGCAGGGGCACAAGTGCTGGCTAGGCATAAGGCAGGGGCACAAGTGCTGGCTAGGCATAAGGCAGGGGCACAAGTGCTGGCTAGGCATAAGGCAGGGGCACAAGTGCTGGCTAGGCATAAGGCAGGGGCACAAGTGCTGGCTAGGCATAAGGCAGGAGCACAAGTGCTGGCTAGGCATAAGGCAGGGGCACAAGTGCTGGCTAGGCATAAGGCAGGGGCACAAGTGCTGGCTAGGCATAAGGCAGGGGCACAAGTGCGGGCTAGGCATAAGGCAGGGGCACAAGTGCGGGCTAGGCATAAGGCAGGGGCACAAGTGCGGGCTAGGCATAAGGCAGGGGCACAAGTGCT